>NC_051079.1:46707912-47307912 GCF_004664715.2 Peromyscus leucopus | reverse complement strand
CATGATGTATGACTGAATGTATGTATGAAACTTGCAAAAAAAAAGAGGTCTCACTAATCAAACACATAGTTCGCTCATTGAAGGTGTTTAGTTGAGTGGTTTTCAATACATTCATTGTTATCTGTAATGGTCACCAAAGACAACTTTAGAACAATTCCATCATCCTGCGAAGTTTCACACTTGTGTCCCAGCCGGATGGCCGTCAGGACAAATCTCTCCTACTTGTATTCCCCAACACACAGAAACCTATATTAATTAAAACTGTTTGGCCAGTAGCTCAGGCTTTCCACTGACTAGCTCTTACATTTAAATTCAGCCCATTTCTGTTCATCTGTATGTTGCCACGTTTTCCGTGGCTTTACCTGTGTGCCATTACATGCTGCTCCCTGGACAGGGGGCTGGTGACTCCTAACTCAGCCTTCCTCTTCCCAGAATTCTCCTTGTCTGCTTATCCCACCTGGCTACTGGCCAATCAGTGTTTTATTAAACCAGCATACAAAAGCATGATTCCACAGCTCTGACCCTCCATCCTGTTTTTCCATCCATTGCCAACTTCTAATCCACTTCCTATCTGGGTAAAATTGCCTACTTTTATGTATATAGAACTAAGTAATTTTTTTTGACAAAAATAATTTACACAATGTATATGTCTGTGTACATTGTGAGCATGGGAGAGCTGTCTCCATTACTCATCTGTCATATAGCAGCATGGGTAAGAGAGAGATTCCCCACTCCCATCGATGCCTGATTCAAGTGAGAGAACTAGCCCTGAGATCATAAGAGTGGGAGAGTTGTCCCTGTCCCTCATCAGCTGCAGCACTCAGGGGAGTGGCCTCTACACCTTGCCTGGGCATCACAGTAAGGCTGGCCCTGAAGGTGAAGGTACAGGTATGGGGTTCAGTGGATGAAGTTGCTGGCTGCTAAGGCTGACTGCTTGAATTCAATCCCCGCACCCCACATGGTAGGAGAATATACTTATTCCCTCAAGTTGTCCTCTGGCCTCCACAAGCACACCAGGGCATTCACATTGTCCTCCCTTCTCCATACGAAATATAATCTTTAAAAGTGCCTTGAATCAATGATCTTTGCAGCTGGGCATCGTATGCAAATAGAATGGTGAAATACATGTACACACAGACACACATACAGAGATTAATGATGAGCACATCTTATTGTTAAACCTAACTGACATTTGAAAACTTTTTGGCATCCATGCAACCTCATACATTTAATCTTTTTAATGTATAAATAAAAAGCACTTACCTGCTTCTTTAAATTACTGATTTTTTACAAGTACAGCTGAAGGTCAGTTTTCATCAGTCATCTTCTTCGCCTTCTTACCAGTTCTCTTCCTAAAATCATTTGGAGTTTGTTTTCACCTGGCTCTGCTAGGAAATGAAATCACTTAGGGAAATTTTAAAGAGTTCAAAATAAACTGTGTGGACTTCATCTATGATAGGCATTGTTTGTAAATATTATGCCCATATAAAAACTCCATCACTTTCTCTCTCTCTCTCTCTCTCTCTCTCTCTCTCTCTCTCTCTCTCTCTCTTCTCCTTATCTCTCCTCTTCTTCTTCCTCTCTCCTTTTCTCTTTTTAAACAAGGTTTTGTTCAGTATACTTTCCTGGCCTGAAAAATCACTGTTTAGACCAGGCTGGCTTCAGATTCACAGAGATCCACCTGCCTTTTCTCTCTCCACTACAATCTCCAATTTCTTTCAAAACACTGTAGATGAGTGATTCTGAAAGGAGTAGGAGGCTCAAGAGATTCTGGAAGTAATGAAGTCCAGGAAATGACACCTTAAAGGCCTCACAAAGCCCAAAGTTATACAAACCATAAACAAATGCTAGTGAGTGGAGACAGATTCTCTAGTGTTCCCAGCTGCCTCCAAGTCTTTCAAGGTGCTCCAGGGATGCAGCTTCCATGAATCATCACTCATACCAGGTGGAATTTTCCATGACACAATTGTTTTTGAGTCCTCCATGTTCTTGTAAGTAACTCTTCACCTATCCTCCTGTAAGTAACATCTAAATAGTCATTGGTTCACCAAGTTGGGCCGTGGCGGGATCCCTACTTCGGTAGGTCATTGGTGCTCTAACGTGTATGAGCAGACCTTTGTCTATGTGTCCCCTGGAAAATTCAAACAATAATCACTCCCGTTGTCATTTCCAAAATAGTAGATAAATCTACCTCTTTTTGACTATATTACTTGGCAATGTCCCTTCCCACTGGTTGCAGAGATTACGGTGCATTTTCCATCACTGATTATTTTGGGATTAACTTGGGCTCTTAGAACACTGAGAACACCACAGGCTTTTGCTTACAGTGCTGTGCATTTGTCCTCCTTGACGAGGAGGCAGGGATAGAGAGTGATGGAGGGGAAGCTGAGCTTCACAGCCTGCCCAGCCACCAGAGCCTGAAGCAGATCCCCAGCTGACTTGTAGATATGCAGACATAAATGATCCAGTCACCTAATTGATAACATCCTTGGATACCATTGCTCATGAGTTATACTGAAGAAACTGCAATGCATTTATTTATTTATTTTGTGGTAAGAGTTTTAATTGATACACTTTTATAAATTAGAAAAAATGTATTTTTTTTAAGGAGGGGGGAGACCAGATTTTTGTCTTTTTCTGAATAATGAGGAAAATGACTGGTGACAAGTCCTTTATTCATTGTGAGCTTTAGTTATCTCATTTGTAAAAATCAGAAAAACACTTTCATAAATGGAAGCTGGACCCATACTTGACCTTGATATATATTTTACATGTAATTTGGAGTCTTATAATCTTATTTTTAAGTGTTTTAGTTTATTCTTAAGAACTTCACACATGTATAAACTGACAACATGAATCCTCCATAGTAGGATTAAGGGGGAGGTTTTTTTAAATTATAGATATGAGAGAGGAAACAACCAGAGGCATCTGGAAGAGTCCAGAGTAGAGAGAGAAGGCAGTAGACTGAAAATGGCCAGCAGACTTGACTTTCCTGTGAGAAGCAGGAGCAGAACAGAGAGACAGAGTTGGAGTTGGGCATGGTGGATAAGAGATGAAGACAAAGAGCCCATGGACCAAAGGAGACAGATGGTGGAAATATCAGAGTTTATAAGAAGAGTGAAAGATTTAGGGGAGAGAAGGTCCTGAACTGGAGGGCACTTAGGGTAGGTGAGAAGGGAGAATAGCAGAGAAGAGCCAGCATGCCAGCATGGACTCTGAAATGTGTAACCAAAATTGGTGATACTGAGAGATCCTCAAGGCCAGCATGCACTTTGGTGTGCTAATAGGCACCACAGATGGCCCTTTGTCCCTTCTGTGAGTGATAAGGAAATGGCTCCTTTTCGTAGAGAGGATCCAGCTTCACAAGTTCCTGAGAAATGATGGCTTTCGTCTAACCACCAGAATTTGGAGAAAATGGAGTTTCCTTTGGACCTGACAATATACGCCCCTCTCTTCTTCAACTCTCCCCATTATTTCAACATGTATCCCTCCCAACTTTATGTCTTTTTTTGTTTGTTTTAGTGAACATTAAATCCTGTTTGTGCTGCCATTATGTGTGTGCATAGGTGTTAGGGGCCGTCCAATGAAGCATAGGAATCCTATAAGTTGCCATATCCTCAATAAAGAATGATTCTCCCTCCCTCAGCTAATATCTCCTTAGCATAGAATGTGGCCTGAACATCATATACCCCTTTGGTGCCAGAATTTTGGCTGCCTTGGTTTTGTGCAGACATCTGTATTTCTTCCTTGTCCTTGTTCTCGTTCTTCTCCCCTCCCCCCCCCCCCCCCCCCCCCCCCCCCCTCCCGCTCCTCCTCTTCCCCCCCCCCCTTCTCCTCCTCCTTCTTCTTTTTCTCCTTCTCCTGCTTTCTCTCTCCCTCCCTCCTCCTCCTTTTTTTCTTTAGGCTCAGAACATGGTAAAGCCTACCATAGCAGTCCTTCATTAAAGTTACATACCTAGCTCTAGATTCTCCTTCCCTCCATCTCTCCCTCTCCCCCTCTCCCCCTCCTTCCCTCCTCCCACCTCTCTTGCCATTTTAGTTTGGGTTAATTAACATAAATATATGTCCAGATAAAACAAAATTACTCATTTCTCCAGCATCTCTTACTTTGTTCCTAAGGTCACGTTTTAGAGGCTGTTAACTGAAAGGATTTACTACCCTCCAGGCTAGTATAATAAAGAAGTAAGTTTACAAACAACTCTTTCATATATATGTTTATTCATCCTCCATTGCTTTTTATAGGGGATTGAAAAAAGGAATTGCCACACAGCAGGGGAGACTGGGGAATACAGACTTGTAGCTGTGTGGCAAACTGCCCAGATAAAAGTGGGCAGAAAGGGAGAATGGGAATTGGGAAGCAATTAACCATCTCAGCTACTATTATAGATCTCCATGGTTTGCTCCTAAATTTATGAGACTATAAAATACTTGGGTTTTACTGAAATAAATTTCTATTATTTTAACATGTTCCTTCTTTCCCATTGTAACAATTCATTTTGCCACACACCTTAGGGTGCTGTGTTTCTGTCCAGCAATGGTATTGGTGTCTCCTGACGAGTTAAAGATCTGTAAACAAAACCTAATGAAAATACAGAGATGTGACTTTTGGATTTAAAATTGATTGGTGTCCACCACAGACATTTAATAATGTTGTTTTATTCCAGATAATCTGCATATTGTTAGGAACAAAGGGAAGTGATATAATTTAACAAATAGATATGGATTCTGAAGGCCAACCACATACATTGTTATTATGTAGGCAGAGTAGGAGCCAATGGACTGCCAGTTTTTCTAAATTGTGTAGTAATTTTGTAATTGAACCTACCACAGTTTAAAAAAAAAAACAAAAACTATTCTTTACTGTTAATTACATGGAGATTTCTGCAAGAGCATCCCAGAATGTCTTTAAGTTAGTCTTGTGAAGTTAATGGCTTGAGACAGGAAAGTCAAATTATAAGCAATGAACTTTCTGTAAGAATAAGCTGCAGGGGACTTTCAGCACAGGACAGAGGTTAGACATGATTTCAGGACACCATGAAACACAGCCTTAAAAATGCTAACAATCGACTGTGGACTGGATTCCACAGTGGCTGTCTCATTGGGAGTCAGGTCTCAGCTAACAGAAGAGAGTCCTGTTCTAGTGAAGTGCACTTGTGGTGTAAAGGCAGTGAATGAAATCATACAATCTGATGTTCATAAGAATCCTTTAATGCATCATTTCTGTTATAAATTATTTTATAGATCTTAGACAAGAGAATGTAGACTCCTAGAGATTAAGGACCTTGACCCAAACTGTATCTTGGCAGGACCTTTCTGAAAAGAGCCAGCCTGCTTATGCACAGAGCCTGTTGGAAACACCGTGACCCTGAGGCTCCAGAACTTAGCTTATCACCCCCCATCCTTTCTGACTCTTTCCCTCCTTTTTAAAGTTTTTTCTTTCTTTCTTTTTTTCTACACTGAATGTTCATGAATTTGAGCCCATTGCCTGCATGGACTGTGTGTTTTACCTTCTCATTCTGGTCCTGGGCCAATTCTATGACAACTACACTTTGGACCTTTGGTCTCTGTTATAATATTGGTTAGAAGACACTAAATGAGGGAACTGAGCACTAATAGGAGTCCCAGACAGCAAATCTGGTATTTTTTCTGGCTTACAACAATACCTTTCTGAGTCAACAATATGGTTGTACTCATTTTAAACTTAAACGTGGCTTGATCATATTTTGAGTCAAAGAGAAAGATAAACGATTATACATCCATATCATTCAAGCTGAATGTTATGCCAGTGAATTTTTCATCTTATAGTCTGTTTTCTCCATCCTCAAAATAATATTTTGATCCTTTTTTGAATCAAATCATGGTAAAAGCCAGAATTACATTTATTTCCTCATTGTATAGTTGTTTGTACAACATTTTAATAGGTTTTATATAATTTTAAAATTGACATTGTTTTTATGGTTATATTTATATTCCATACTATATATGTGCATGATAAATTCAGCCAGTATTCTGTGTTTGAGTTTTTAGAGTGTTTCCTTTTTTGAAACTAAAGGTATTATAATCATATTTATATCAATCTATATATCCCTACCTATTGTTCATCAGTCTATCATTTATGTATGTATGCATGTATATATATATGCCTCTATCTATCTATCTATCTATCTATCTATCTATCTATCTATCATCTATCTATCAATCAAGTATATATGTGTATATGTATGTATCATCTATCTATATGTTTGTCTTTCTGTGATAAATCTCTAGGACTAGATTTCTGGTCCAGAGGGTGTTGCATATGAACATACACATATATACTAGAGAATACTTTTTTCTTTTTAAATGGGATATAAATGTATAGCACATATAATTCAAGAGGAATACAAAAGTGAAAATATAACTAATATTCTCTTTGATAAGCAACCACAGTTATCAGCTTCTTACTTTACAGAGATACTGGATGTAAGCATGAATTGTTGAGAGCTGTGTGGCCTAGTTTTGGATGAGCATATAAATGTTCCTTCAACGAGTCTCCACAAGGCAAGACTCATGGAGATGATCTCTCACTTGGGAAGAGCCAGTGGACCTCAGGACAGTGCAGAATCCTCTTGAGATTCTGTAGCCCACATGCTCTCTTCTTTCTCATAATTTCAATGATTCTCTTGGTGGTTTATAGTTTTACTTCAGCAGTCATGCATGGGACAGATGTAATCATTCCCAGAAATTCTGCGTCTTTATCCAATATTTTTCCCTAAAATTCTTTGGAAACTGATGCTTCTCAGTTTTCTTATAGAGAAGCATAGGCATGCAGGAGCCTTTTGTAGGACTAGGGTACAGCTAGAAAAATACAAGCTAAGTGTATACAAGCAGTTTATGGCAAATCATCCCTACTTTTATAAATATGTTTTGTTAAGGTTTAAATGATATTGTTACTCTTGTGCCTATATTTATCATCTCTTAGCTTTTTAATAATAGGATATGCCTGGCTAACAAAATGGTAAGTGTTGTTTTTGATTTAAAGTTATTTTTGTGTAAAAGTTGAGGAAAAACGTATCTGTTTTTTTCTGGAAGTTAATCCTGGAGGGTGGGAAGAACATGCTTGATTTTGAAGTATAAATTAAGATGTTTCAAGCTATTTGGGGCCAGCAACTTGTGGGAAACTCACCTGGTGGTTGGATACATCATTTCTTCACACCAATGTCCCTTCCCCATCTCAGTACCTGAAGCTGGGCTGTGGCAAGACTACAGCAATGAATGTGTGAGGAGTTAGGACAATTCTTTCATTTGAGAACATTTATATTTTCTTGTACATTGAACTTATTAGAGTCTAAACGTTCTCGACAGGCAAAATAATTAGTGAGAGAAAGACCCCTGGGTTCTTCTGTCGCTACTGGAAGTTTAGAGCCCACTTCTGTTCATTTCATCATTCAGTGCATGTTGCATACTGTAATTACTGCAGATTTTTCTACAAGGGTTGCATTTCTGTTAATTTCTCACTCTGCCTGTCCTTTCACCTTGGAAGAAGGATATCTATGGATATGTATGGTTCTCATTCATAAGATTTTTAAAAAATTACTTTTTAATGACTCTTTAAATTTTTATACAATGTATTTTGATTACATTCTTTCCCCTTTCCAAACTCCTCTAAAATCCTCCTCACCTCTATACCCACCCAACTGCAAGATCTTTTCTCTGAGAAAACAAGGCAAAAAACAAATCAAAAGAAGCTGAAAAAAACCCAAGAAAACAAAAACCAACCAAACAAACAAACAAAATAAAACAAAGCAAACTATCAAACCATAACAACAACAACACACCTACCCACCCATACAATCACATATACAAACATGGAGTTCAATTTGTGTTCAGCTTCTCCTTAGCATGAAAATGAAGCTATAAGGTATAGTTGATATACCCAATGTTACAACATTGGAGAAAACCGATGTTCCTTCTTCTAGTAGGTATCAGCTGCTTGGTTAGGGACAGAAATTGTTCCTACTTCCCCTTTTCCATACTGGGAATGTGTCTGGCTTGAAATAGTACAGGTATTGTGCCTGCCACCACAGTCAGTGAGAGCATATGTGTTGTGTCCAGAAAATGCTATTTTCTTGGAATCATCTACCACCTCTGGCTCCTACAATCTTTCCACTTCTTTTTTTTGCATAGATCCTAAGCCTTGGGAGTGGGTGTTGATGAAGATATCCCGTTTAGGACTGAGTACTCCAAAATTTCTTACTCTATATATTGTTCAGTTGTAGGTCTCTGTCAATTACTATTGAATGCATATTGAATGGTGAGGGTTGTGTGATATACTGGTCTATGGGCATACCAATATGTCATTAGGAGTAGTTTTATTGCTATATTCATTTAGCAGAACAGTAGTATGTTTTCCCTTAGAGCCCATGACCTACAGGCTCATATTATTGGCCTCATTAATAGTTTCAAGTGTTGGTTCCATTTCATGAAGGGGGCTTAAATCCAATTAAAATAGTAGTTGGTTACTATCATAACATTTGTGCCACCATTATATCAGTCTATCTTGCAGGCAGGACACTATTGTAGGTTCAGAGTTTATAGCATGGTAATATTGATAGCACATATAGTACCTTCTAATATTCTGAATGTTGGTCAATAGAGGTAAAGATTCTAGTTGGGCACAAGCTTGATTTCTACATGTTCAATGACGAAAGTAAGTAGTGTCTTCAGCAACAGGGCCCTACTGTCAGGTTGTGGAGGGTAACCAATAGCATTTTCAATAGTATGTAATGTTGGAGATCCCACTAGCCAATGACTCAACAGGATGTAAAACATTCCTGGTAGTAGGTGTTTAATGGTGTCTAGTTGAGGTATTTGTTACTCTGTCCTTCTTAATTCTCCTACACTAAGTTCCCTTTATTCCTTTATAACACTATCTTCTATTTCCCCTTCCTTAAATATTCCTTTGCCCAGGTCCCTTATGAGCTACCTAACCTCAGTGGTTATTCTAAATAAAACACAAATATCTAAAACCTAAAGGATAATATGCACTTATAAGAGAAAAGGTGCAATGTTTTTGTTTCTGGGTCTGGGTACTTCTCTCAGGATGATTGTTTCTAGCTCCTCCATTTCCCTACAAAATTCATAATTTCATTTTTTCTGAACAGCTAATATATTGTGTAGATGTACCACATTTTCTGTATCCATTCACCAGTTGAGGGTCATCTAGGCTGTTTCCAATTTCTGGATATTCTGAACAAAGCAGAAATAAATATGGAAGATCAAGTATTTCTATAGAAAGATATTGAGTTCTTTTGATATATGTTCAAGAGTGGTATAGTTGGATCTTGTGGGTGGATCTATTTTTAACTTAAGGAACCTCCACACTGATTTCCATAGTGTCTATACCATATGATTTCCATAGTGTTTTTTCACTACTACAAGCTAAATAGGTCTTTTTACATGTAATTTTTCTTTTGTGTTTTGGGTGCTTCTTGTACTTTCCAAAGGCATCTCTTTCTTTAGATGTGAGAAAGTTTCTTCAAACTAGTTTTTGCGTTTCTCCTAGGTCCTTCTCCTTCCTTTATACTTATTATTTGTAGGTTTGGTATTTGCACTGTGTAGCAGATTACTCCATTGCATTCATTTTATAACTTCTTAACCTGTTTCTGCCAGCTTCATTAATAAGTTTTTAAAACATGATTTAATTTGTACTGAATCCTCAATGTAAGAGAAACTTTGCATAGTTTACTTATCACCCAAAAGGTAATTTAAACTAGGTACTTGGTTGTATCATTAAGAACTGTATTTGGTAGGTGGTGGTGGCACATGCCTTTAATCCCAGCATTCAGGAGGCAGAGCCAGGAGGATCTCTGTGAGTTCGAGGCCAGCCTGGGCTACAGAGCTAGATTGAGATCCAGGACAGGCACCAAACCTACACAGAAAACCCTGTCTCAAAAAAAAAAAAAAAAAAAAACCCAAAACCCAAAAAACCCCCAAAAAACCCACAAATGAACAAACCTGTATTTCATAACTTCTCTTCTTGAAGGTGTGACCACATGACTACATTATCATTGATGGTGTAAGAGTGGAAGTAATGTGTGTATGTGAATTCTTTAGTTGTTTACTGTGAATTTATATTCATCATCCCGTGAGATCATAGATGTATCCTTGGGCTGTAGGTATAATGAAGAGGGAGATTCTGAATGGACAATGTGACTGACAGAACCAGGGCCTTCAAGTGATTTTAACAAAGCACAACTATGCCACCAACCTCAGAATACTAGAGAAAAGAGAATGGTTTCTGCCTAAAACCATTGGAACTACAAGACTGCTTTGCTACAGATCTATCTTGTACTTTCACTAATAGCCTGGGCCTCAAGAGATAACCTGGGTTCTTAAGTTAGTTCCTGAGCCACTGTAAAGTTTCCTGATCTGTATCCTCAGTTTGGTAGAGTGCTGTTATGTAGCTTTTCCTGGGAAATCTATTTCTACTTACCTCAGATAAAGAGAGCAAAAAGAGACCAAATAAACAATTCCATCTAAGTCCAACTTGGTGAAGTAATAGGTTTATTGAGATTACTTAGAGAAGCTTGGGTGACTCAAAGGCAGCTGCCTCACAGAAACATTACTCCAGCCATGGATGATGGCTGTTGGAAGCTGCGTAACTTACAGGCAACCACTCTACCAAGAGTCTTTTCTGCCCTCCCCAACCCTAACATCTGCTTATTGCTTATTCAACCTCAGAAAGAGGCTTCTTAATCTTGTAAGTTTTCTGACTTTTAAGTTTTCCTGATTCTGATGAGTCCTGTAACATGTAAATTCATGAGCTTTTGCTTTCTCTCAAGGAGGGAATGTTTCAATTCAGAGGAAACAACTATAGGGACACAAAGAAAGTATTCAGAAATAATGTCATTATTTTGTGCATTTGAAAGTTGGACTCTTCTATTGGTATTTGAATTGGAATGGGATTCTCTTTAGAAAATAAATTTTCTTCTCAGTTTTAAAGTTATTCCTTCATCTTCTTTGTCCTTCTAGAAAACGTTTAACTCATGGTCTTTCCTTATTTCATGAAGGTTCTACGATCTTTGAAAATCTACAGACTGAATTTCTCAATAGAGTGGATTAGACAGACTGTGTGAGGCATGGGGTTCTTGTGCTCACATGTAAGTACTAGAGGAACCAGGATGTTAAACACACAGGGTTGTCTCTTTAAGGAGAGAAATATATAACCTGTTTTCAACCCAGAAGGCTAAGAGTGGATGTAATTAATTGCCTTGTGAATGTGGCTAAGACCACACTGAATCCTTCCCAAGACCTTTATCCTGAGCTTCTTTTTCTCAGTCAATCTATAGAACTAGTTTTTATGGAAGATGTCACATTACAAAAAGTTTTGATATAGTCATGCCAAGAAGTTTTGTTGTATACATAGGATTAGGTTAATTATCATCAGAAAATAAATTTCACCAATGTGCTAAAATAAGCCTAAAGTAAAGTACTTGGGGTCAGACTCCTGAAGTTTGAACCAACACCAACTACTGAGTTGTGTTGAACCAAACTGCCTTCTTGCCTCCCATGGATTGTCACTCTGCTGGCCATGGTGGTCTCAGAGACCATTAGCTGCAAGCCACAGATTGTAGTGTCTTTTTATTCTCTCGACCTGATGAGATATTCCAGAGAAGCATGTTGTAAACATAAAATAACAGGTACATTATCTAGCTACATAGTTCTGAGAGGAGAATCAGGGGAGAAAGTCCACAGCACCAGCATTCAGCATTCACTGTAAATACTTCATTGCCGCTTTTTAAAAAAGTAACTTGTCCAAGCCCATAGCTATTTTTAGCAATCACAATCCAGAGATACTCCATTTTAAACTTTTCTGAAGAATATTTTGTTAGAGTGGAGTAGAGAGGAAGTCATTTATTCTGTAGAGTGAAACCTAGGAAAGCATCCAAGACCTTAAATGATTGCCAAGCAACTTTTATCCAAGTCTTGGTATTTAACTTCCTTGTCCAGGCTTTGCTTTTAATTTCCAGAAATATAAGAATAAATCTCTCTGAGGATTCTTCAGAGTCAGTCAAGTTATTTTTTAGGTTTTTTTTTTTCCACTATAGACTTTGGGGCTTGTCTGCATAAATCTGTATAATGAGTGGTCATTCTCTTACTTCCATGTTGGTGTGAGGAGAAGAAGAGGAAGAGGAGGAGAAGAGAGAATGTGATAGATATGTAATTGATAGATATATAATAGATAGATAGATAGATAGATGATAGTTAAAAGAATCCATCTGGTTCTCCTGTCACTAAGGCATGAATATGAATTTAGGTGTCTATTGTCAATCTACTATTATAACTTGGAATTCAAATGACTGATTTTATTAGTTTTGTTGTTGTTTTGTTTTTCTTGCTACGGAAGAAAAGGTTTAAGATGGTTTACATTTCCCTGTATATGTTCTTTTAAGAAGAAATTGAAGTTTAATATAATGTTGGAAATAATTAAGAAACACCTATAAACTCTAATTCAGGGAATTTATTACCAGAAGAATTATATAAATAGAAATATTAAAATTTTGATGATTTTCAATAAGTTTTTGGGTATTTGACATATCTATTTAAAAAGCAGAAGATATAAAAATGTACTTATATTAAAAAATAAAACTAGAAGGCAGACAGTAAACTGGAAAATTTTAAGATCACACAAAAAAAATATATGAGATTCTGATTGAAGGGATGAAGACTCAGAAACTGGACAGGCAAACAGTACTACTAATACACTTTAAAACTATATATTCTAAGGAAACTGAAGTACTTCCTCTGTTCATTGCTAACTGGCCTTCAGGAATCTTCCAGTGTGTTTCTAAGTGAAGGAAATGCTGAACTACTTCTGTTTTTGTCTAAATGTTCACTCCAGTGCTCTTCTCTTAGTTAATTGCACACTGAGTTCACTGACTCTCTGGCTGATGGAAATAAACTTTCTTTCTCCCCATGCAATTTTTAGATGGAAGACTTCCATAGGCGTCCAGCGTTATCTGGCTTTCTAGAAGTTATTAAAAAGCCTGAGTGCAGGAGTCTCTAATGGTTATCATTCAGGTCCAATACAATCAGCTGTCCAACTGCTCATCACTCCCAACAGCAGCTTTATTTCACAGCCTCCTTGTTTCTGAGGTGCCTCTCTGTGGATCAATCACATCTGCCAAGGCAGAGGGAGATTTAATAAACCAGATTCTAGTTTGCAGACCAGCCATCCCACAAAGAAGGAGATCATTTCTAATCAGGTAGCTGGTAGGGCTCTTGACCTTTGCCAGCGTTAGCATATTTGAAGAGCATTCTGGAAGCACTTCTCTGCACAGAGAAAGCTAATGTGGGTTGCATTTGCAGTTGGGGTTCAGGGTTGTGAAGCATCAGTGGAGCATGATTCAACTTGCTGAGAGTCTTTTTTGAAAGCATGTTAATGATTCACACGACCATTTAGCATGATTCATAGTGAATCCTATCAGGTTTTTTGCCTCTGTTGCTACTGAAGACCACTGAAGGGAAATAAAGGTATTTCAGAAAGGCTATTTGTCTTTGAGATTCCAATTTAGCAGTCCATTTAAAGAACAAATGGAGGGTGGAGAGTTGGCTCAATGATTAAGAGCTCTTGCTGCTCTTCCAGAGGATCAGAGTTTGGCTTTCAGCATTGACCCAGGTGGCTCACAATTGTACATAATTTCAATTCTCATGAATCTTCTGGCTTAGGGGTGGGAGACATTATATATTTCTCTCTCTCTCTCTCTCTCTCTCTCTCAACCCCCCCACACGTATATAAGTATAAACCTAAAAAAGATAAAGCACAAATAGATTATGCCACTTGAAGAAATTTCTTTATATTTATTGATTAAAATGACAATTTTATAAATTGATAGAGTGCAGTGTGATATTTCTACATAATAATTTGGAGAGCTCCATCAGCAAGACCAAACAAGCTTTCCAAGATTTTGCCTCCTATTGCTGGCCTTTTGAGGTGTTAATATTTCAACATATGAATTTGAGAACAAAGCAAAATACTCAAACCATAGCATTGATCAAGTAATTTTCAAGATTTGTAATGGCAATAGATAATAAGAATACAGTACAGAATTTACTTTAGAGGTTTCTTTTCCTTATGGCTATGTTATCAATTTAATATGTGATTAAGTTTATATGTTGTGTTCAATATTTTCTCCATTCTTATTAGCTTAAATTTGTATTTTAATGTTCTATAGCTTAAAGATCAGGATGAAAATGATAGTCAGAAAATCGATACTTCTTTCCCTATGCTTTATACTATATTCTTTGTAAATGGAAGTTTCTGTCCCAACAGCAACTCCCAAATACCTGGTAGCCACTTCCCAAATTACCACACACAAGCTTATATTAATTATAACTGCTTGGCCATTAGCTCAGGCTTATTACTAACTAGCTCTTACACTTAAATTAATCCATAATTCTTATCCATGTTTAGCTACGTGGCTTGGTAACTTTTCTCAGTACAGCATTCTCATCTTGTTTCCTCTGCATATGGCTGGCGAGTTTCTGTCTCCACCCTTCTCCTTCCTATTATTCTTTGTTTGGTTGCTCTGCCTATATTTCTTGCCTGGCTGCTGGCAATCAATGTTTTATTAAACCAATTCAAGTAACATGTCTTTACAGTGTATAAGAGGATTATTACACAGCAGTTCTTACCACTATTTTATCTTTCCTGATAAATAAGCAATTAAGTAATTGCTAACCTTCATTTCATTGTAAAAAATTATAATATATACATATACTAATATATACTTGTCATGGTTTGCATTAATTAACATCTTGATACAGCTTAGATTAAGCTGAGAGGAGAGGCCTCCACTGAGAAATCATCTACATCAAATTGGCTTTTGATCATGTCTGTGAGTGACTGGATTGCCTTGATTCTTTAGTGATTTAGGAGGGCCTAGCATACTATGGGCAATGCCATCCCTAGACAGGTGGGCTAGGCTGTATAACAAAGGTAGCTAAGTATAAGTCAATGAGAAAATCAGTAAGCCATGTTCCATGATTTTTGCTTCAAGTTCTATTGTAGAATATTATCTTAACTGGGCAAAGATGTGTTACATTTGTTTATGCTGCAGAATATTACTTCAACTCTGTAAAGGTGTGTTACATTTGTTTATGCTGCATTTGTTTAATTATGAAAAGATGTGTTGCATTTGTTTCACCTTGCCTGCCTAAGGCACCTGATTGGTGGAATAAAGAGCTGAATGGTCAATAGCTAGGCAGGAGAAAGAATAGGCTGTGCTGGCGGCAGAGAGAATAAATAGGAGGAGAAATCTAGGCCCGGAAGAAAGAGGAATGAGAGAAGAAAGAGAGAACAAGGGATACATGCAGAGCAAGAAGCCAGGCAGACACCAGACAGACAGACGGAGAAGCAGTGAAAGTAAGACAAATGGAAGTAAGAAAGGTAATAAGCCCTGAGGCAAAAAGTAGATAAAGAGAAACAAGTTAATTTAAGTTAAAAGAGCTAGCCAGAAAAGAGCTAAGTTAAGGTCAAGCATTCAAAACTAATAAGTTTTTGCATCATGATTTGGGAGCTGGTTGGTGGCCCAAAAGGAAAAAAGCTTGGTACAAAGTTCCTGAATGAGTTCTTGCCTTGACTTCCCTTTATGATGGACTGGAGCCTGCAAGCTGAAATAAACTCTTTCCTACCATAAACTGCTTTTGATCACACTGTTTTATCACAGTGACAGACAGGAACCTAGAATACTGTAACTTTGTATATTTATAGAAGTGAAGATTATATGGTACATATACTTACTTATTATATGCAAGCTGTATGTGATATGCATATCACATTTCTATGTCTTTCTCAAACAATAGGTTGAATACAAATGAGATATATTTAGTTTCCATTATTTTCTTAAAAAAACATCCTAGAAATTACTTCATATTCATTCTTAGAGATATGAAATGTCTCTATGTACCTATCATTTGTTTCATATACTTTTTAAAATTGACAAGTGTGTATTTGTAGTGGGTGGTATGATGTTTGATCTATGCATGCATTGTGGAATAGCTAAGAAACACTAATAAGCCTTGTTTAATGTATTTACATTGTTTTGTGGACAGAAACAGTCTATACTTAGTATTGTAAGCACACAATATGTTATGAACATTAGACACCATGATGTAACTCTTTTACTCAGCTAAACAATGCGTTATGCGTTTACTTTTCCAACCAGCCTCCTCCATATAGGTTTTTAGGTCATTTTCAATACTTTCCAAAGCAAACAGCATGATGATTAGTAAAGTGTGACAATGTGTCTATGTATGTTCATAGTATAACACTGTACTGAGTGGAAAGATAACTAACTACACATGGAGTTTGTTAGATGTTACTGAGTTCACGTCCATCAGGATGGTACATTGTCTCCTTTCCCAACAAGGTAGGGACACGCTGGTCATTACAATCTCACCTACAAAATGTACAACCAAGTTTTTGAATGGTTGACATGGTGAGGGATGTGTTCCACATGGTTTGAATGTGAATTTCCTTTATTATGTGCTCATAGCTCTAGGATCTGCTTTTGTGCTTTGACAACTTATGGATTATGTCTTTTTCGTCTCTCATTTGTGTCATTCCTCTGTAAGTACTACAGTGACTGGTCCCCTCCATGTGACACACTGAAAAAAAAAAAAAACTCTTTCTCCCAGTTTGATATATTTTTTTAAATGTTCCTTACTTGTTGCCTTGTGAAAAATACTGTTTTAAAAGCTAACATTAATTGATTTAAAATAGCAACTGGGTTCCCAGGCCCTGAAGTTAAGGCCAAAGTGATTTAACATTTTTTTTTCCCTCAAGAGTTCGATGTTTTCAGTCAGGTCTCTGATCTGTTGTAAGTTTATTCTGGCATGTGGTCTGAAGTAAGCATAAGTTTTATCTCCTCGCAGTGGTTCTCTAGTATTCCTCACATGGTGTGTTAAAAGGTCAGGGTGTTGTTGCTTGTCTGCACTGTTTTTATTATAGATGATTTCTACTGTTTTGAATCTCATAAGCTTGGCCTTAGAGTTCCCCTATGTAGCCTTACAGGCCTACTTTTACATGTAAAATTTCAATAAACATCTCTAGGTATCAAAGATAAAAATTTAATATTTTTAACTGTATGTCATTAAATTCATGTAAACACTTGAAATTTTCCATTATGATTCAGAATCTTCCTGACCTAGAGCAAATGATGCATTTTTATATATTTCAAGTGTTTTCTAGTTTTTCTTATATAAATGTTACATATTTATGATTAAATTTATTCCTATTTTTGGCAGTATAAACAGAATTTTTCTTTTCTCCTCCTTTCTTCCTCCCTTCCTCTCCGTTCTTTCTCCCCACCTTCTCCTCTGTTCTCTCTCTCTCTCCTCTCTCCTTACTTCCTCCACCTTCCTTCCTTTCTCCCTCCTTTTCTCCCTCCCTCCCCCTTCCTTCCTTCCTTCCTTCCTTCCTTCCTCCTTCCTCCTCCCTCCCTCCCTCCTCCCTTCCTCTTTCCTTCCTTCCTTTGGTTCTTCCCTCCCTTCCCTTCTTTTCACTTCTCTCTCTCTCTCTCTCTCTCTCTCTCTCTCTCTCTCTCTCTCTCTCTCTCTCCCTCTCCCTCTTCAGGGTCTCATGCAACCCATGCTGACCTAGACCTCAGTAAATGGCTGTAGATAATCTTAAATTTCTGACCTTCCTGCTTCTCCCTCCCAACTGTAGAGATTACAGATTTTCTCTGTGACACCCATTTCATGTGTTGCTGAGTATTGAATTCATGGATTTGTTCATGCCAGGCAATCAACCATTCTACCAACTGAGCTATACCACAGTCAAGTTTTTCTTCAGTGGTAAGGTCTAACAGATTTTTGTTGTATAAATGAAGGCTTTCAGATTTCACAGATATTACATACTTCTATTTTAGTGAATTTATTACTGAGTAATATTTATTGTTGATTTTTAGAAGTCTCACATTGTCTTAATGCCTTTGAAGAGATTACCTTTCTATTCCTTTTGATAACCTTTTCATTTTCATCCATTTTCCTTACTTAACTGTGTTGTGAAGGACACAGTACAGGGATAAGTGGAAGTGGAGACAGTGTTCTAGATGTTTTAAAGGAAAATAATTTTTGGTACCTTATTGTTTTGATTTTCCTGGTAAATCTCTGTCAATCCCTTTGATTTTATCCTTTATGAATTGCTTTGAGAAAGTATCTCTTGCACACATTATAGAATCAGGCTTTGCCTTGGGAAATCTTCATATTTCATTGAGTAGAGACTTAAAATCTTGCTACTTTGTCTTAAGGCAGTGAGGTAAAATTGTTTACTGGATTTCCGGGATGCTAATTTAAGTGTAATAGAGTACTCTACATTATTGTGCTGATTCTATCTCTAGATATATGTCATGTGGTTTACTTTAACTGAGTTGCCTGAATGGCAGAATGAGGTTTTGAAAGGTGTACATTTTGAGGTGAAATAAGTACCATGAAGATGCTGAGAAGGGTGTGGACGATGTCCTAGCTTTTGTATGACAATAGCAGGACTTAAAATAGGGAAAACATCAATGTTTGTAGTTTGTAGGATTTGTAGATCATGGATTTATCTTCATATTTCATCTTATCATTGATTAGTTTGGGGCAGTTTCTTAAACTCTCAGAGCCTAGTGTTTGAAATTAGAAACTGCAGATAAAACATAGGTTACTAACTTTCTTTTTAAAAAACTGTGATCAACAGATTTCATTTTCCATAAATAACCTCCCATAATGCTTGATTCCCTAACAAAAAATTATCTTGTAGATATCATATAATGGCATTCTTTTGTCATTATGAACTTAAATAATAGTACTGTTATACAATGAAGTACTAGATATATCTTTATTTGCATTATTCTTGTCTGTGCCCTTTCTGAACTTTAATACTCTCAGGGAATGACTCTCCATTTCCTGTTTTTAGTTTTGTGCCCTCTCTCTCTCTATCTTCTTATCATCTCTTTTTCTCTGCAAGTGTGTATGTATTTGACTCCATATTTCTGAATCATCTAAATCTATCATTATTTCTCAACTTATTAGCTTGAGTGTCTTAGGAGATTTTTTGGATATTCACTTTTCATGGACATATGCACAGATGGGTATATTCATTCATATTTAGCTTCTCTATGAAAAAAATCATTATTATATTTGACCCTCATTTTTCTTATCAACATTTGATGCCTATACTGTGTATTTTGGGCAATCTAACTTGTAACATTAAATAGTAATATGTTTATGACTGCTGCCATTGTTTCATCACTTTTATGCCTTTGCAAATTCATTTTTATTTTCTTATAGTCATCTCCACATTTTCTATGTTGATCATATCCTCTATTTTTGTCAACCCTACCTGGCATCTGTGTGGTTATGGTTGTCACATTCCCATCCTCCTCTACAATCATACTAGCTTATTCATAGAATAATATGCAAAGACATATTTTAAAATAGAACTTCAAGCATTTGTACTCACCTTGTTGTCTACTTTTATTTCAGTAATCCAGCCCCATTACATTTATTTTCTGGGTTCTGAATATTGTCCTTGTGCTCCTCAAGGGATCAAATTCCCATCATCAAAGTTTGTCATTGTTTTGTTTATTTGTTTGTTTTCCATTCAAAGTCTACCTCTGTATCTTGACTTATTTGAAGATCTCAGGTTTCTTTCATTTCTGCTTTCATGTAGAAGCTGATCATTCTCCAAACATCTTCTAGATAGAGAGAATCAATCTATCTATATGTCTATCTATCTCTATCTATCATCTATCTATCTATCTATCATCTATCTATCTATCTATCTATCTATCTATCTATCTATCTATCTATCTATCATCTATCTATCATCTATCTATCTATTTATATCTATCTATCTATCTATCTATCTATCTATCTATCTATCTATCATCTATCTATCTATCTGTAATCTATTTATCTATCATCTATCTTCATCACCATCTTCATCTCTATTACTTATCGACCAATCATGTATCTATTATCTATCCACCTATCATGTATCCACAATCACTACTTTACTTTGTGTTTGTCATTGCCATTGTCATTTCTTTAGATGATGAAAAACTTGGTTGTTTGCCAGTTTTGAGGGGAGGAGCACAAAAAATTAAAAATAGGATATACTATTCTAAGTGTTCAGCCTTCACACTTCTAAGAGTTTGTGTTTGTAGCTCCATTTGTCCCTCTCCTCACTCACACAGCCTTTTAGGTTATGTCTTCGATGAAAGCTTCTGCAGGTCTATTACGGATCACAGATTCCTCTTTCCTTTTCCAATATTAAATGCTTTTTGACTTGCTTTCAAGCATCCCCAAAATGTGTTAGAATTCCTCACTCAATAATAATAAGCTCTCTTATGTGCATCTTCAAAATTACTTTGTCAGGAAGAAAGGAAGAGAGATTGAAGTATGTGCCCAGCTGGCTATGTTTTAATGGAATCCATTGCTTTAAAATCCCAAACGCCTTCTCTTTCATCTGGGCTACAGTGGCTTCCTCACATTATTCTCCATCTTTTCCTCATGGTCTCACATTTTCTTTGTTTATGTATTTGTTCAGCTTGTGGTGTTTTCTCTGCTGTCTATTTACTCAAATCTTTTTCCTCTTTCTTTATATGGACTGCCCTCTTATTTTTGGCTTAATTCAATAATTTACAACATTTTGCTTCACATACATCATAAGTAATTTTTCTGTATAATGAAAAGAACACTTTCCAAAATGTATTTTTTAAAACACCACAGTGTGCTGTTATCTGTCTTATCATTCTCACACTCTTTGTACCTATATTGATTCTCATATTTTTCTGTCATAAAATGTGGAAAAACAATTTGTATACTAGTAATTAATTTTTATTTCTTATTTAACTTATATAAACTGCAAGGTTCTTGGTTTATATTTTCAGCTTCTCAGAAATGTGTACCAATGACCATTTTATTAATAACTTATCCAATTGCATTTTTCATTGATTTGGTTCTCATCAATTTTTTATTACATTGATGTGTGCACATGCTGTGGATATCACTCTATATAAATAAAACACTGATGGCCAGTGACCATACAGGAAGTATAGGCGGGACAAGGAGAGAGGAGAATTGGGGAAACAGGAAGAAGAAGGGGGAGACACTTCAGCCACAGCCAGGACAAGCAGCATGTAAAGATGCTGGTAAGCCACCAGCCACGTGGCAAGGTATAGATTTATAAAAATGGGTTAATTTAAGATATAAGAACAGTTAGCAAGAAGCCTGCTACGGCCATACAGTTTATAAGTAATATAAGCGTCTGAGTGATTATTTTATACGTGGATTATGGGACTGTGGGACTTGGTGGAACCTGGAGAGAAGCCCTCCAGCAACGTGTGTGTGTGTGTGTGTGTGCTCGCGCGCGCGCGCACGTGCACGTGTGCACACACCACTGTATATATGAGTAGCCAGAGGACAACACAAAGTCAGTTCTCTTCTTTCTACCGTGTGTGTTCCAGGGATTGAACTCATTCATGTTGTCAGGTTTGACCCCAAGCACCTTCTGAGACATCTCTTTGGACCTGGATCTTATTATTTTAAGATCTAAAGAGGAAAGAAGATACCAAGAGAAAGAATATTTCATTAGAAGCTCTATTTGAATCTTAGGTAAAGTGGTAACAATGGTGGAGCAATATAGAGATATTTACAACAAAGCATATGAATTTCCCAGTGATGTGTTCCAAGTGAAAAAAAACTCTGAGTCCATGCCACTTAAGGTTGGGAGATGTTCTGCATCATCTGACATTATAGATTACATCCTCCTCTATTGGACCATACCAAATTCCAGGGGTTATTTGAGGAGGGACAGGAGCATTGGGTTCTAATATACGATGGCCGTCACCACATTTGTTGCGGTCATTACAGTTATAGTAATTCAGAGCTCAAGCTCTAGAGTCAACATAAATCATATGAATGGAGTATTTATTAATCATGCTCTGCCACCTCCTGCCTATGGTGATTGATCACCCAGTGTCTCCCTTTCTTCAGCTTGGAAACGAGTGGCTCACAGAATTGCCAGGATGAAATGATTGAAGCATGCAAGGTGGCAATAACGTCCTGCAAGACCTGCACTTGGCTGCAGTTACTGTCACTGCCACCATTACCACCACCACTACAGCAACATGGTTCCAACATGTTCTTGTTCTGTGCTGGGTTTTTAATTCAGCAGGGCAGTTATTCTCTTGGCAACTTTTCACAGCGCTACTGTGCTTTCTTGGTTGCTTGCCTGATCGTAGCTATCTTTGACTATTAGGTAGCTGGGGACGTCCTATTACAAAACAGAAAATGAGAGACAGTGGGTATGAAATAAGTATAGTCTCAGGCATACAGTTTCAAGATAAAACAGCAAATAATTGAGAATCTAAAAGTGGTGCACAATGCTGCCAAGAGAGTGCAGAAGGGAAGGTTAATTGGGGGGACTTTCTCCTCTGGAGCATAAAGGCAGCTGGCTATTGAGTATAAAGCTTGCATAATACTATTTATTATGAAGCATGAAGGTAACTGCACTGAAAGAGCTAAGAACAGAGACCATTACCAACGTTGCCTGTTGTGAGGAGGCATGGGTTAGGAGGCGCTGGGACAGTGGATGAGGCTGATAAGCACAAGCCTCCCTACAATGTTCAATTTCAAAACTCACGGTCATTTGTTACTCGATAAAAATGAAGTAAAAGAGTCTTTAGAGTGAAATGTCGAAAGATCTAGAGAGGAATTTTATATTTACTTGACTATAATGGTTCTTCAGAAGGTTTCCATCAACATGAGAACTGGCTTCCCATGAAGCTCAGAGGCATATATGTTTTGCTAGGGAGACAAGAACAGATGTCTGTTCACCCCTAGTTAGAGTTCCGAGCACAGACTCCAACCAAAACAAAATTGAACAAAAATAACCCCACCCCAGTCTAGATCAGTGGGCCAATGAGTTCATTATGGTTATTTAAAGATATAGATATGTACATCACTCAGCTTGCAGGCAACTCTCAGAACATCTCCCCACCCCTAGCAATTCTTTACCGTTTCTACATGACCTTGGTAGGGGCTTTTTTAATTTTGTGACTTTATATTTAAGCTTCATAAGCCCTTGAGTCTTATACTACTGTTCTCCCTCCAGGAGGATATGTTTCAATATGGGGGAAACAGCTATATGATATATGCTTACCAACTACTGATTTCAGTGTGTTTAAAAAAATCATAACACACACACAACTCAAAGAAATCTCTTTTATTTATTTTACAAACATAAACAATTTCAAATTTAGAGCTCTATAATGTTAGCTCATGTGATTTTGCCATATGTAAAGCAGCAGAATTATACCCTGGGCTGTTGCGTCCCAAGCTACTCCTACAGAATATGTATAAATG
The DNA here is from genome assembly GCF_004664715.2 of Peromyscus leucopus. Classification (NCBI taxonomy): domain Eukaryota; kingdom Metazoa; phylum Chordata; class Mammalia; order Rodentia; family Cricetidae; genus Peromyscus; species Peromyscus leucopus. The sequence continues at coordinate 47,284,518 of NC_051079.1, read as the reverse complement.
TAGAGGAAGCCACAGCTCTGTGTGCAGAAGGGCGTATTGAGAAGAAGGTAGGTACAATGCAGGTGTCAGTAAAAACACACACAGCACAGACTTCACGGTGACGCTTATTCATATTTATTAATATCTCTATCCAAGTGGATTTTCCTGTGTTAGAACTTAATCTGTTCACGATACATTAAAATGTACTCTGTTTATTTAGGCTACTGCATACTGAGGCTAGTCTCTGAGACACATTCTCGTTCCTCACAAACAGCAAGCACGGTTCTTACCTACTGGGAAAGAGTTTCCATGATTTTGTCATTGTGAGGGCACTGTAGAGATTTCAGCTCATGATTCCTAATCTCGAGTTGTTTCTCATTCTCTCTGCAAAACATGCAGATCAGCCTAAATCCACTCACTCACCTGGCACCTGAATAAGAAATCAGACACTGTGTCAGGAAGACAGGGTTGTTTCAAAGCTGAGTTTCTTATGTGAAGTGTCTCTGTTTCCCCTTTGGACATTCCTCTCACCCTTTGTTTATCCAGCACTCTTTATATATGTCCTATTCCTATTTCAGAAAGTTTATTTTATTGGTACATGTATTTGTTGGTCATACATTCTTAGACATATGTCAATTTGTCCTTTTAAATATTTATTCTTGTGTGTTTGTGCATGTGCAGGTGTACATGTATGTGCAGGTATACATGTATTACATGTATGTGTAGGTGGCTATGCATGTGTGTGTGCATGAATATGGAGGTTAGAGGTCACACTTGGGTGCTATCCCCCAGCGCCATTCACTTCAGTTTTTAAGACAGTCTCTTCATTGGCCTAAAGCTTGCCCGTTAACTAGCCTGGCTGCTTTGGAAGCCCTGGCAATACTTCTGTCTCATCCACCTCCCACAGGGCTAGGATTACAAGCAGGCACCACCATGCCCAGCTTTTTACTTGGGTTCTGGGGATTGAACTCAAGACTTCAGCAAATAATTTACCAACTGAGTCATTCCCCTAGCCTTTCATTTATTTTTTAAAGCTGCTATAACATTTATAAATTTATTTTCTAAAACATGCTGCTTTGAATTATGTATCCATTTTAAACAGCCATGCTTATTAGCAGTTGAGTGGATAAATATAATGGAATACCACCCAGCCTTACTTGAAAAGAAATGTAAGTTGAGAGAAGAAAGGTGATTGCTGAAGGCTGGCAATGGCATAAGATGGAGAGATACTGGTCAAAGAACAAATTTCAGTTCAATAGGAGGAATACGTCTAAGACATCTGTTATACAATATGTGGACTTATAGTTAATAATAAAATCAATGCAATATAATCTTGAAAAGTTCTAAGGGCAGTTTTGTTGTTTTTATTTGAGACAAGATCTCATGTAGCTCAGGAGTGTGTGGAACTCCTTATATAGTAAAGCCTGGGTCTACAGTGCTGCTCCTCTTGCCCCTACCACTCTGCTGCTGGGATGACAGATGTGCATTCCCACCACACCAGTATAGGAATGCTTTGTAGGTGTATTCACTGGGCCTGGGCTCTACAACTCTCCATGTTGATTGGTGAGGGCTTTCTATAGCGGTCTCTGTTTATTGCAAGGAGAAGTTTCCTTGATGAGGGTCACCCCTACAGTTATCTGACTATTACTATTATAAGACTACACTTATACACTTACCAGTTTTTATAGATTGTTATTAAGGATTGTGCTGTTTTAGTAAATCAGTGGTTGTAGTTTCTCTTCTAATAACCATGATTTCATAGAACTGATTAGTTAGCTAGGTTTCACATACCAAGTACCTTACCAATATGAATGCTCAAACATGATATGAACAAGGAAGACAACAATCAACTCACCAAATTGCATGGGGAAAAAGCCCACAAGTCTCAACCCCACACAAAGAACTACAGGCAACTGAGGAAAGCTGAGAGTGGAAGAGGTGGCCTTCCCCAGGGAAGAGTACACCAATTGGCTGTCTAGTGCCAAATGATCAGCCTTGAAAACGCACATACCAGTAACATTATGTGGACCCAACAGGTCATATTTGGGAATATATGTGTATATGCAAATACATATGTGCATACAATAACAGTTGGAGAAAAAAGAGGCCATAATTTGAAAGAGAGTGGGGAGGGGTATATGGGAGGGTTTGGAGGGAGGAAAGGGAAGGGACAATGTTGTTATAAAGATACAATCTCAAAAACAAATAAAAAAGAAAAAAATGTATGTGAAGTAATGATGTAAATTCACTTGGTCTAGTCATCTACACTCCACTTTCAGCCCGCACATGACCCATCACATAGACCTTCCATTGGCTTTTGTCCCCCAGTGGCTCTTCCACTTCTTATTGTTTCTCTACATTTGTATAAGGATTTGGAAAAATATCAAAGACTTTTGACTAGTGCCTATCTTGAAGTAATCATATCTTTTGTCCTTTATATAGAATAACTTGACAAAGCCTTATTTATTTATTTATTTATTTATTTATTTATTTATTTATTTTTCTTCCTTGTAGTTTGAGCATGATTGAATTCTGTGTGGGATTTTAGGCTTTCAGCATTTTGAATGAAGGACATAGGGTCATGCTGTTTTGGGAAATACCCAACAAAACTATTGAAAAAGACGACAGGGGTAAGAATGGTTTTGATTATAATATACATAATTCAGGTGACCTCAGAAACTTGAAGCACTGAAAATGAATACATCTGATTTTAGGCTAATTAAGAATTGAGAAGGTCATTTCATGCTTAAATGTTAGTGCACTTAATTCTGGAAGTGTCTGGCATTTTTAATTCTAACATGATAGTTCTGAAAAATATGAAGGAAATATAAGAAACAACACTTAAAATTTTATGTGCTAATAATACTTCTACATTTTGGCTATATTAGAAGGGCATTGTCTATATTATTTGTGATTAGAGTCTATGTTATTATTATCTATATTATTTGTGATTCTTGGTTAAGAATAATACATCCTTATTCAGTGACTTTGGCTTTGGTCCCATTTTAGTGATAGTTATTTGCCACTATTTTTCAATAAAGTAGGATCAGAAAATCTTTTAGGGAGAATAACATTGTCTAATATATATATATATATTAGTTGAAATTGCTTTAATTAGGTCCAAACTAGATGCCTGAACAAAAATGACAGACACTGTAGCAGGCCTACCTGAAAGATAGATGGATTCCTTATATTACTATTATTACTAAATTGCATTAAAACATTTCCTCTCATGTTTCCACTAAAAGTCATTGTTCATAAGGTGTTCTTGCTTCAGTAGTTAAACCTTGTTATGATATGTTATGAGCTATGTTAGATAAGAAATCGATTTCTTGATGCCCATGATTCACAGAGAATACTAATAGGAAAAGTCACAAGAAAGCCATGTCATTGGTTATGGGTTCCACTGCCTTTGGACCACATTAGGGTGCCAAATGTCATCGCAGAGAGTACACATCACCATGCCTTCTGGTGTCTCTTCATAGCCTGTTAAGTAGAAATATTTATTATCTTGGTTGTGTCCCAAATTCAATTCCCTGCAGTAAATTAAAATAAATTTCTTTAGTGTTTCCATGCATGTTCCCTACTCAGTGTGTCATTTAGGACCAAGTGAAAAAGGATGGTTTGTGTTACTGAATGCCTGGACAAGTTGAAAACCAATTAGTATGCATATGACTGTTCTTCCACCAGTTGTAATACTATCTGTCCAGGGGAGCACATTCTGGGCTATGTGGGCTGGTATGTTCCACTGTGGGCTGCTAGCTGCGACACTCTCATCTGTCACATCTAACAGATATGCCATGCAAGCCTCTGAAGGAAAAGAATCCCCTTCCCTTCCATGGTCAACAAAATTGACTGAGACATAAGTTAAAAGACACATGCTCCTTTAAAGTTTAAAAAAAAGGAAGGTGTGATTCTGGAGAGCAAACACAAAGACCATTTCTCCACAGTGCTGTGGCTTTTCAGTTAGCTTCTGAAGCACTCCCAGCCTGCACATGATAAATAAGAAAAACCATGGCAAGAGGCAATGTCAGCATTCGAACTTTTACACTACAGTGGGAGGCTTTCTCAGTGGAGGGTAGAAAGAGTCCTTTATAACACTGCTCCTTTGGCTTTTCTTCATCTGTTTCAAAAACAGCTATGGGTTCTTGTCCTTATAAAATGAAAGGCTAGTTAAAAATGAATGGAAATTGTCTCTGTTGGAGAAAAGTCCAGCAGACTGTTGTTTTTGTAGGTCCTTCTTTCTCTCCCATCAGCTGCCCAAGTGACTGTTGTCCATATGAAGTTGCTGCCATTATTTGCTTGTCCCGAACTCAGGATGGGCATGCATATATTGTTCACATATAAGAGCCAAGATCACCTTGTGATGCTTGTGACAAAATGCAGAGATAAAATGACTTATCTCCATTATTGCTTCCCAGGGAAAGAAGCATAAACCTGTGCCATAAATTCTCGGTGTTTACACTCGCAGTTGACCTTTACAACAGCCCTCTGTGAGTAATGCCTTCTGTGGGAGCTCTGAAAATAAAGATAGGGTGATTTATAGAGCACGAAAACACTGGATCCTGGTTAAGCATTTGGAAGCCATTTATCAACTCTATTATACTTTCCCTTCTTTCCTATTCCAAGAACAAATGATTTAGTATTGTATTCTTTCTTCTGACTTCTCTACAGCAGGATTTTCAGAACCTCCAGTTCATGACTACACACGACAAGGTCTCTCCCACAGGAGCAAAGCATACACATGTCAAAATTACTCCATATGCTTTGTAACACACACTGTGATAGAAAGTCTGTCACTGCAATAAGGACACCTCCTTGTTGATAACTCTGATGTATTAATGAGAAAATGAATTGTGCTTTGAATACATTGAGTTAAATCAGATGTAGTTTGACTTCTGCCTTCTATATCATTGTGTATTATTTTCAAACAGTGTAAATTACTAAGAAGATCTGAAAATTCAAAGGACATAATAACATGCAATGCCAGGAGAAGAAGAAAGAATGTGTATTTAATGGCATATTAATTAATGCTGAATTCAAATGATTGTATGAGAGCCTATGAATGCATCAAGGGACTTGGCTCTAATCTCAGCAGCCAAAGTGAATAAATTAATGATAAAACATGGAGTATACTGTCAAATGTATTATTTCACCACAGAGACTCCAAACTCCTAAGTAACAGTGAAAAGGCACATAGGCTTTCAGGGAGCTTTCATTCAGAGCACTTATATCTTTCCTTTCACATTTTTCTCCATACCCAGAAAGCTACTGGATCCTTATTTTTGTTCCTGAATTTCATTAATGAAATGAAAAATTGAAGATATACTAAAAACTTGTTCTTTCTGTTTCACTGATGTTTTTGAAATGTATCCACAATTTTAAAATAATTATCTATAATCATTGTATATGGTGTTGTGTTACTTAAGGACATTCAATGCAAATATATATTATACATTGTGCATGTGCCCCCTCATGCCCCACATACTCCCATTTTTCACCCTCCCATTGCCTGTTAGTCCTCTTTTTTCTCTAGATAGTCTTGCTTCTCCTTTCATGTTTTATATATATGTACATGACTTTTTGTATCTCTATAAGATCTGGGGATCATATATGAAAGAAAATATACAATATTAATCTTCCTGAGACAAATACAATTATCTAAACTTGCATAAATTTTCCTGCAAATGGTATAACTTTGTTCCTCTTCATGACAAAAAATTCCATTTATTTTTACCACATTTTGGGTACACATACATTGCTTCCATAAGTTAGCTGTGGGGCATTTACCCACCAACCCCACAGCTTCCCAGAGTTTTCTTGAGTTCAAGCAGCAGGGAATATTGGATAGAAGGATTTAGATTGTGGAGATAAATGGATAGAAAATAAAGGATAGCCTTGAGAGGGCCTGGAACCTATTCCAATGGGCCCTGACTATCTCTGCCCCAGGGTATTTATAGAGATGCCAAGGGGTGGAGCAAAAGACCTCCCCCCCAGCACATCTCAGACATCTACACTCTGGCCCCTGGTGAGGAACCTGAAAACGGGCTCCCACAGTTAGCCATTGTGACTAGGGCTTCAGTGGCTATTGATGTGCAGGGATCACTGGTGTGTTGATGTGGAGTCCTTTACATAAACACCCAGGGGTGGTCCAGCTCTGTCAATTGTTAGATATACTTCCAGCTTTTGAGGAATTTCTAGACTGACTCTCAGTTTGAATGGGGAGAGATGAAATCTGATAGCTAGTGAGGTTGACAATGGTTTCATATGTTTAATGGCCATTTGTATTTCATATTTTGAGACTGTTTCACTAGCTTTTATTGATTTGGTTGTTTGATTGCTTACTGTTTATTTTATTGAGTTCTTTGTGTGTTTTAGTAATTCATCTTCTGTCAGATTTATAGCTGGAAGAGATTTTGTTGCATTCTATCTTTATTAGCAGCTTCCTTTATTGTGCTGAAGATTTTTAATTTCATGACACTTCAATTGCCAACTGTTGACATGATTCCTTGAGATATTAGAGTCCCATTCAGGAAACTTTTGCCTCTGTTAGTACCTTAAATTGTTTGGCCTACTTTTTCCCCTAATAGTTTCAGAATTTGTGGTCTTACAATAATATGCTTGATCCATTTGGATTTGATTTTTTGTGTATGGTAAAATACAGGGATATAGTTTCATTTTATGTATGTTTTCCCACCACTATTTGTTATTCCGGTGTATTTTTTGGTATTTGTCAAAAATCAAGCAGGTATTTCTATGTGAGTTTGTATATTAATTCTCTGTTCTATGTCACTGATATACTTGTTTTGTGGCAGAACCATGTTGTGTTTTGTGGCAGAACCATGTTGTGTTTGTTGCTGTGATGTTTATGTATCCTGAAATCAGGAATGGTGATGCTTCTAATGTATTTGAGCAGGATTGTTTTGGCTATGTGGGGAGTCTGTATTACCATATAAATTTTGAGACTTTTTAATTTCCATGAAAAATGGCCTTGGAATTTTGTTGGCATTAAACTGAATCTATAAATTGCTTTTGGTAGTAAAGCCATTCTCACAATATTAATTCTTCTAGTACGTGAATATAGGAAGTCTTTCCATCTCCTAGTGTCTTTTTAAATCTCTTTATTCAATGTTTTTGTGGTGGTTTGAATAGGAATGATCCCCATAGGCTCATAGATTTGGATGCTTGGTTATTAGGGAGTGGCACTCACTACTTGACAGTGATTGGGAGGTACGACTTTGTTGGAGGAAGTGTGTCACTGGGAGTGGCCTTTGGGGTTTCAAATACTCAAGCCAGGCCCAGTGGCTCTCTCTTCCTGCTGCCTGCAGATCCAGTTGTAGAATTCTCAGCTACCTCTCCAGCACCATTCTGCTTGCATGCTGCCATGCTTCCCATCATGATAATGATGGACTGAATCTCTGAAACTGTAAGCCAACCCCAATTAAATGTTTTATTTTATTATAAGAATTGCTGTGTTCATAGAGTCTCTTCACAGCAATAAAATTTTACCTAGGACAGTTTTAAAGTTTTCTTTTCTATTTTTTGTTTTGTTTTGTTTTTACTTCTCTGCTTAGGATTTTTTGAAAGTCGGTTTTTGAGGCAATTGTGAATAGGATTATTTTCCTGAGTTATTTCTTGGTATGTTTGTTATTGGTACATAGGAAGGCTGCTATTTTGTGTGTCAATTTTGTAGTTTTTTTCACTTGCAAAGAGTGTTTAAAAAAGAGTTTCCTAGTAGAGTCCTTAGTGTCCCTTATGTATAAAATCCTATCATCTCATGAGGTGATATTTTTATTTCTTCCTCTCCTAATTGTATCCTTCTTTCCTTTGTTTATCTTGTTGCTGTAGCCAAGATTTCTACCACCCTGTTGAATAAGAATAGAGAAAAGGGGCACTCGTATCTTTTCCTGATTTTAGCCGAAATATTTTTTTCCCATTTAGTATAATGTTGGATAGATGCTTGGCACATGTCCTCTTTGTTCTGTTGAGATATGTCCCTTTTATTGCTAGCCTCTTAAAGGATTTTATCATGAAGGTATATTGGATTTTGTCAAGTGCATTTTCAGCATCTACTGATCATGTGCTTGTTTGTCTTTGAATGCATTTATATGGTACATGACATTTATTAATTTGCATATGTCAAACCATTCCCATATCCTCTGGAAAGAAGCCAACTTGGTCATGAGGAATGATCTTATGGATATCTTCTAGAACTTAGTTTATAACTTTTATAGAGAATGTCACTTCTTTACTCATAGTCTATAGTTTTCTTTTTGGTCATGTCATTCATTACCTGTTTTTTGCAATTAGCGTAATAATGGTTTTACAAATAGTTTGGTAGCATCAATTACTTTTTCATTTGATGAAGTACCTTGAGCATTGGGTACTAATTATCTACCTGGGCCTGATTTTTTTCAGGGGGGAGGTGGTTGGAAGAATTTATATTTCTGCTTCATTCTCATTATGCATATATATTTGTTCACATTGTTTCTATTCTTGCTTTGAATTTAGTAGCTCACAATCATGTAGATTTGTATACATTTTATTTATATTTTATATTTAAGGATACATGTTTTTAAGGATGTCCTAATAAATTGCCCCCTGTCAGTGATATCTGTTGTTCTTTTTTCCTTTCATTTCTAATTTTATTAGTGGTTTCTTTTCTCTTCCTTTTGTTTACTTGGCTAAAAATTTGGTCAATCTTATTTTTTAAATTTCTATTTTTCTACCCTGGTCTTAAGTACTTCTCCCTATTGTATTAGGTTTGATTTTTTCTTATTTTATCAACATCATAAGGCAAGATTGTATTTCATTTGTGATCTCTCTGGTTTTGTAAAGTAGGCACTTATAGCTGTAACCTTCTCTCTTAGGACCTACTGATTACATCTCAGAGGTTTTGATGTGTTGTATTTTCATTTTTATTTGAGTCTATGTTTTTTTATTTTATTATTGATCATTTTCAATAACCCCTTCCTTACTCAGTAAATTATTGCTCAGTGTCCACAAGTTTGTATATTTTAGTTTCTTTTATTGATTTTTGGTTTCATTCTGTTGTGGTCAGATAGAAGAAATTATTTCACTGATTTTTGTTTGTTAAGACACTTATTATGTGGAATTTTTTTTTTTTAGAGAATACCTTTAGGCTTCTGAGAAAAGTGTGTCTTCTGTAGTATTTAGATGGGATATTGTATAAATGTCATTTAGATCCATTTGATTTTGATCTCATTTGATTTTGATCTCACTTAACTCAGATGTTTCTCCTTCTATTTCAAGTGTGATACTGAAATACCCATCGTTGTGTTGTGTCTTTTTGTCTTATAGTGTGCATTTTATGAAATGCGACGCACTTGTTTATGGCGCATATATATTTAAAATTCTGATGTACTCTTGATGAATCATTGTATTATTTAGTATGAAGTAGCTTCTTTATCTTTCCTCACTAATTGTTGCTTGATGTTTGTCTGGAGTATAACAGTGACACTAGCTTACTTCCTAGTTCCGTTTAATAGGAGTACTTTTTCCATCTACCATAAGACAGCATCTGAGTTTGATGCTAAGATACACTTCTTGAACACAACAAAGAGATGGATCCTATATTAAATCCAGTCTGCTAGTGTAGTAGTATTTGCTCTGCCCATGACCTTGGGCTATAGGGCCCAAAGGAGGTGGTGCTTCCTGTCCTTGTTTGTGACCTCTGATAAGGACAGGGAAAGGGTCACATGCCTCTTCTTGCTCCTGCCTGTGAGATGGCTCCGATCAGTCAGATCAGAGGATGACTTCTGCTGTCTACTTCGTTCTGTAATTACGAGTGTATTTCCTCAATTTATATCTCAATAAATTCTCTAATCCATTTAATAGACTCACATGGATTGATTGTAATATACTAGTCTTGATCTTTTGATTGGAGAATTGGGACAATTTATAGTCAAAATTGTTATGAAATCTATATATTTATTCATGACTTTTTGTTTATTATATAGTGCTTGGTATTTTCACTCACATAACTACTGCTCTAGCATGGTTTATTTTTTCCTGTAGCCTCATGGATATAGTTAATTCTTTCTTTCTGTTTGAAGGACTCCTTCAAGTATCTTCAGTAGAATTTGTCTTAGTGTCCATGAATTCCTTTTACCTATCTTAATTATGATATTTCACTTTATTGGGTGTAATAATTTGGGTTGATAGGGTTTTTTTTTTTTTTTGTTTTAGAGCATAAACAAACTGTTTCAAGATCTTGTAGTTTCTAAGTTTCTGTTTAGAAAGTGTGGTAATTCTGATGGGACTGTCTTTATTATGACTTGGTATTCCATTACCTAGTGCTTGAACTACAGTATGATGTGGGGAGATTCTTTTCTGGTCTTATCTGCTTGATGTTCAAAATCTTTCCTGAGCCTGTATGGGTATCTCTTTCCCTAGATTTGGAGCATTTTGCTATGGTCTTATGAAAATACCTTTATGGTGGTTTGAATGAGAAATATCCCCCATAGGCTCATGTATTTGAACATGGGGTCTACATTTGGTGGCGCTGTTTGGAAAGAGTGTGGAACTTTTTGAGGGTGGAGCTTTGAGGGAGGAAGCATGGCGCTGGTAGCAGACTTTACTTCCTGTGCATGGATGAAATTATTTCTCTGCTTCCTGCCCCTGCAACAGACCAATCTTCCCTGCCAGGATGGACAGTTCTCTCTTGAACTATAAATCCAAATAAACTCTTTCTTACTTAAGTTTCCTTGGTTAATGGTATTGTATCACAGCAATAGAAAAGTAACTAAGGTTTACAATGTCTTTAGAATGAACATCTACTTCTTCCATGCCCATAAATCATAGATTTAGTATTTTTGTAGTGTTCTATAGATCTCAGTTGTTCTGTTTTTCCATTTATTAATTTTTAATAACTAATTTCAGTTTGTCATTTTCATTTTACCCTTCCCTTTATTCATTCTTTTGGTGAAGAAGAAAGTCCATGTTTTCCCAGAGGATTTTTAGAGTGTTTAGTAGACCTTAAATGTTTTGTTCATATTCTATAAATTTATACAATTTTTAAAATTTCTATTACTATATCTTTGTCTTTCCCTCTCTGTTCTCTCCTTGGCCTTTTGATGAGGCTGAAAGTCCTCGTTTTTGAGAGGAATTCATAGACACATGTACACACACCAGAAAACCTTGAAGAAGCACACTTATCTGCATGAATGGCTTTTTTAATCTAGAGAGAGATGGTGGCTGTCGGCACCCACTCAAAAGTTTGCCATTGTTCATTGAGCAAACTCATTTTATTTTCCCTAACATTTAATATTTGTTAATAGGAAAGATTTTTCTTCTTTCTTTATTAGAATTCATGGGTTTTGTCTCTGTTGTTTGCTTGTTTGGTTTGTTTTTCCTCAGACAGGATCTTGCTATATATTTCTGACTGGTCTAGTGTGGCCCAAACTGGTCTTGAATGTATGGCAATCCTCCTACCTCATCCTCTCTAGTGTTGAGACTATAGGTTTGTGCTACTGCATGTTGCTAGCTTCCTAGATTTTAATTTGCCTTCCTGTTATCTATTTTTCATATTTGTTTTCCACCCCAAAAATCCTCCTTCTGCTTATTCTCATGTAAATTCATCCCTTCTCCATCATGTTACTTGTGACTGGTCAGGTATCTGTACTTTGGGATTCTATATATAGAAGAAGCTTCACTCTCCTACTGTGGCATCTGTATCTTTTTCAAATGAATTTTTTGGGTTTAGTTTAGAGTTAGCCCCAATTATATAAGGGGAGATTTGGAAATGTTAAACAATTAATGTGAAAATAACTTTGCTTATCTTTACTTAGAAACTCCAGTCAAGATATATTCTAAGGAAAACTGTAAATGTGCCACCTTAACCAGTGACCAAACTCTTTAAGTTATGCATCTATCAAAGGATTTTCTGTGAGGCATTTCCCTCCTTCCATAAAGTAACTGAGGTTATTAAGTCTTTTAATAAATTAATGTGAGTAACTTACAAATTTTGAAATGCATATACCCATGTGAGCAGTTCAGAAATTTCTTAAACATATCATCTTTAAATTAAAGCGATGCCAGGTATGCCAACCTTGAACTGGCAAGACAGAAACCTTGTACAGTTTCCACTGTTTTAATGTGTGGGTTCATATTCTTAGCAATTATTAAATCTAAGTAGAAGTGGAAAAGACATATTACATAAAATAAAGTATGAGTACAATACTTAGTAGAAAGGAAAATGTACATTCAATATTCAGTATTTGCCCTTGTGAGGGTAAGTGAAGTTTTGTATTTTCTTTTCTGTTTTATATATATGTATATATGGTTTTTAGAATTTTCTAAACTTAAATTTATCACATAAAACTTGGAGAATATAATGGAGACTGATTGTTCTTGGAATATATCCTAGAATATTCCATACTAAGGGTTTTCCAGGCAAATCTATTTTGATTTAAGCCAAAATCCAGGATTAGATAACTTTTGTAAACTATGAGTAGACATTAATTACCATGTTAGGACTTTTATAAATTATTCATGTATCAAATTCCCATCCTTAGAACATAGCCAATAAATAAAATTCAATCTGTAGAGTGTTCATGCAAAGTCAGAATTATGTAAAAACTTGCAATCTTGCATACTAAAAATAGAAAACAGTGTCCTTAACCAACTTTCTGCTTACTTGTTAAGGCAGTCAGCCTTCAGCAATAAAAACCTTTCCTTCAAGAAACTAAATATGCCTAGTAAGCACCATGACTCATTTCTCCCAAGGAAAATTTGCCTCCTTAGTTTTTTATTACTTAGTATTTCTTTCTTTCTCTTCCTTCCAAAGTCTTCTGTCCATTTGATTACTTTCTATTCTCTTCCTGGGTACAGGCTGATTTTTTTTTTCTGTCTCAGCATTCTTTGGCAGCTACATGAGTGCTTCATCATCATGTACCTCAGGGGTTATTCTGCCATGAATCCCTAGTAGATGACCCCAAGCTCCATCTCCCAGCTGCACTTATAGACCCGTCCTCACTGTAGCCTTTACTCTTAATACCTGAATGTCTTAGTTTTATCGGATAGTACATTAACAGAAGTGACCAGGGACTTTACAAAATATTTACTTACCTTGTGCTATGTTGTCTTATATATTACATTAAATGTATTAGATTTTTCTCATTGTTTGAAAGAAAACATATATGGGATTAAAAATACTCACCATTTCAGAGAAACATGCTGAGTCTAGCTCAGACCTACTTAGATTGCTGCATTAGATGGTTCTTCCCTTTCCACATGTCTAACACATCTTGGGATAGCCAGGGAATCCCTGCCAACTGGGGATAAAGGGTTTATATCAGATTGCTAATGAACTGTTACTTAATATGATGTAGCATTCATCTGACATTTTAATTTTAAACTTTATTATCCTAAGCCTTGTTAAGATATAATTGATTTTCTAAAACACAGATGTCTAATGTATTCTTAAGAACCAAGAAATGTCAAAAATCTTCCCTACATATACATGCACACACAAAGAAATTCACACATATACACATGAATAGAAATACTTTTGGAAGTCATAGATATGTTTAATAAACAGTAAACATATCTTGGTTTTGGTAATGATGCCATGAATATATGTAGATGCCCATACACATTTTGAATACAGTTTATTTCTCTGAATGTGTTTTCACATGGGAGTGGGCGTACATATACACATTATGTGCACACAAAGGCAAAAGGTTGGTATGGATGTCTTCCTCAATCATTTCAGCTTATTTGTGAGTCCACATATCTCACTTAACCCAGGGCTCCACGATTCAGTTAGCCCAGTTGTTTTGAGACATCCAGGGATCCTCTTATCTCCGTCTCACTAGCATTGGGTGCCATTCCTGGAATATCATGTTGGTGCTGAAAATCATACTCAGGTCCACCTGTTTACTTGGTGAGCACTCTACCAACTGAGACATCCTCATAGCTTTCTGAAGCAAAATTTTTCTTTGAGAAAGAAAGCATCAGTGTGACAAACACTGGAGGTAAAAATCCTTCATTTCAGTAAGGACATTGAGGATAGCAGGACATGTTCTTGTGACAGCTCTGATCTATTAATGGGAAAAATTAATTGTGATTGACTTGTTTTCTAATATATCTCAAGCCTTGTACTAATGTGTCTGTGTCTGAGATACTGGTAATCGCTAGGTGCTTTGCTATGTACAACCAAGCATAGCATTAATAGAGCAGATGGTGTGTGAAGTCCATCAGATATACTCTTGTGTCTGAAGCAGAAATTCATTCAAGTTTATATTTAGCACTTACTTTCTTCTGCATTGTGCTAAGATCTAGGAATCAGCTACCCAATTCTTACCATAGCAGCCCTTGTGCTTGGATGTGTGAACACACTGGGCTTCCATTGGTCCAGAGGGCATAATCTGGAGTAGTTGAAACTTGGACTTTGTCTTGCTGCCTGACCTGCTTCTGCACCTGCATGAAATGTCCTTGTCAACCAGAAATTCTGCAGGTGCCATTTCTGGGGTGAGGTGGGCTTTCTGAGGTGTTTACCGCTTAGGTTCACTACTAGGATAAATCTGAAGTTCTCACCCTTCAATCCTGGTGTTACTATGAGCCTCTGGTGACTCTGGACCCCACAGGTATCTTTACTCCTTCTGTTCTGCTTGTTCTCCATTCATGAGAAGCCATCTGCTTCAAGATCTAAATGTTGCACATGATTTTCTGTGATGTTTGAGTGAGGGCAGCAGTCTAAACTTCACAAGTCAGTTTTTCATTTACTTTCCTAAATAAGATTTAGAAACATCCATCTTGGGCACACTCTGAAACCACATTATCTCTCTTGAATGTATACAGTGTACTTGGGAATGGATATAAGTTAAAATGTTTTAGGCATTATTTTATTTGATGAAGTCACAATGGCGATTTCTGCATGACATTCTATGCAGTGGCATCTAGCTATTATAAGGATCCTGGCCAATCCTGTGGGAAGTCATCTGCCTGTGTGTTAAGCCCATCAGCATCCCAGACTGGTTGTTATGTAAAAGGAAAGACTGCTTATTTCTAAAAATGTATTTCTCTTCTCACCAAAGGGATCTGTTGGATTTTTAAATCTATTCACATAAAATTTGTCTGAAATAAAATCTTGGAATATGGAGCTGGCAAAATGGCTCAGCAGTTAAGAGCACTTGCTGCCCTTGCAGAGTTCCTGGTTTAGATTCCTGGTACCCAGATGGCTCAAAACCACCTGTATCTCTAGTTCCGGGGGATCTGATACCCTCTTCTGATGTTTGTAAGCACCAAGAACACATGTTGTCCATATGAATACATTTAGGCCAACACTCATACACATAAAATAATCTAAAATATCTGGCAAAATGCATTTTTATTTTCATGTTAGAAATTGGAAATTTTCTATACACACATGTTCATGCACACAGACATATACTCACAGAAACATATAACTCACACACATATCACACACACATATATACACATACACACACACACACTCATGCACTTAACCCTCACCCAACCCTTCACACATTCACAGACACACTGACACATACTCACACCCACTCACACCCACACTTACTTACAATACATACTCTCACACCACACACACACATGCACACTCATACATGACACACACGCATATATCACATACACACATACACACACAAACATCACACAAAGACAACTGTAAAAAAATTAAGATGTAAAAATCATAATGTTCCCATGTAGCTTCATATTCTTTTTAGTATTTAAATATATACTTGCTTTGAAGCCAGCCACACTGTGTTACCAGCACTGTGGAAGCTGAAGCAGGAAGATTGTGAACTCCAGGTCAGTGTAGGCTACATCATGACACTTTGTCTCCAAAGCAAAGCAAAACAAACAACAAAGCCTTGAGTTTGAAGAGAAATTATTGAAATGGCTTATTTTTTAAATAGGGTTTGTCTTTTAGATACCATCTTTATTCATTTCCTTTCTAATTCTTATTGTGAAATGTGGTATCCCTTCTGGGTTAGTTTCTTCCTGAAGAAGATGCATCGGTATCCGTGGCTTGTATCTAAAAGGGGTGAGGTATGAGAAAGGAGAGGCTTGCAGAATATGGGAGGAATGTGCGCAAAATAAGTTACCCACTTGAATGAAATGGTTTTATGTAACACTGTATAATAAAACTAAAAAAGATAGACAAATTAATACAAATGACGTGTTTGGTGCACAGTTCAAGGAAACAAAATAAATAGTGTCATCACACAGGGGATAAAAGTAATAGAGGACACTACTCTAAATAGTTATTCAGAATTATGTGACACAAAATTAAATGCCATGAATATGATGCAAGAAAATAAAATATAATGAAAACCCATTCCCCCCAATGGTAATTAAATTAAATCAAATTCAATTAGGGTTCAATTACAGAAATTGTAGGCCTGCAGCCTTAAGGCTTGAGTTTAGGAAATACACTGATTAGAATGTTAAAATATGCATTTAGGGCTGGAGAGATGGCTCAGAGGATGAGTGTTCCGTGCTCATATAGAGGACTTGGTTTAGGTTTCCAAAATCCATGTTAGGCAGCTCACAAACACCTATAACTCCAGCTTCAGGGAATCCAACATCTTCCAGACCAATGACACTTGCCCTTATGTGTGTATACCCCCACACAGACCTGCACATATACACATATTTAAAAATAAATATTTTTAAAAATAAAACATTTATTTATTGGACATTCTCCTACTGTGCAAACTAAGTTCTCACATACATTAAATTTGAACGACTATTTACAATGGAAAAAACATTAAAATAAGTAGGAGATCAATTATATTTTCTATTAGAGATTCATAGATAGATTCTGAGCTCACTGACAAGATCCTGTGTAGTGTTCTAACTTCACACACTTGCAGAGGTGTATAAAGTTACACTCATGACACCCATTACTCAGTGTAATCACAGCATATGAGAAGGTGGTGGCCTGGTTTGCTTAAGTGTAAACAGGGGCTGAGTGGGTCACTATTGAGTGATGAGTGATTGAAGGGCCATTTAGGGGATGGAGCAAGAGTGTGAATCATCTGTGGGAGTCTTGAGAAAGGCAAAACACATTATATGAGGTTCTAATTTTGAGGCTTGGAATTTTGACTGCTGTAGTTTTTTTAATAAAAATAATCACACCACTTCCTCCTTCCCTTTTCTTCTTTCAGCTCTTCCCATGTCTCTCCAACCTCTCTCATGTACCCTTCTCATTCCCTCTCAGACTGATAACCTCCCTTTCTTTGATTTTCATTGGTAACAGAAGTTGAAATTTGAGCTAGCATCTAGCTTTGGTCAGGGGCAAAGGTAATTTAAGGGGAAGACTAACATAATCCTGATGGTAAATAGAATATGACATTAATATCTGTACTGTTTACTTTTGGGAGAAAATAACAACTAAGGGTATTGGAGAGGTGATGACGGACTTCCTTGGAAGGTTTAATGCAGTAATATGTGGATACAAAGCAAGTTTTACTTTGTGTTGAAAGGACACATTTTCTTTGTTCTGCTCTTAATAGGAAATCGTACAAACTTTTCTTTTGCTTAATCAACTATGCAGATTCTCTGATTGGTCTGAACAGTTCCCTATGATTTACTGTGACACTATCATATTGTTGATTCTCTGTAAGTACCAAGATTTCTTTGAAAACTACCTATATTGACCTTTTTTACTGTGAATTTGGGTATTTAGCCAAGTATTATTTCTTAGAGTCTCGTGATCCTTTCTCAGTATCTAAATCTCTTGACTATGGTATTTCTGTTTCCTCTAACTGAAATCCTTAAGGAAATCTGAATCTAAAACTGACCTTGGGGACACCCAGAAAATCACAAAAGATCATTTACCTTCTCAAAAGAGATTTGAAAACATAATTAAATTTCATTGACATCTTGAATGATCTGAGGAACACTGTAAATAAGAGATGTTTAACTTTTCCTGTTATGTTTGTATGGATAAAAATATTATTACGATTATAGTATTTAAGAACTTGTATGAAGTTCCTAGAGTATGTCTGTGTCCCTTGTGTTCATGTTTTCTGGTGTTCATTTGCTTGACATTAAACAATTGCTGTAATTTTAGCAATGGAAAAACTATTGGTTAGGGACAGAACTTGGTAATAGAATGCTTGCATGTTGTGTGCAAAGTCCTGAGGTTGACCAGTAATACAAATTAAAGAAAAGAATTAATGAAGGAAGGAAGGATGAAAGTGTTAAATGAATGTAGGGGAGGAAGGAGAGAGTGAGGGAGGAAAGAAGAAGGGAAGAAAGGAAGGAAGGAAGGGAAGTAACCAAATAGTTAAAAACCAACCAAATATTGAAAATAAGTCCATATCAATTGTAATTTTTTTAAAACAGATGCTCATTAGGTCTTTAATCTTTGCTATTTTAAGTTTATCCATCCACAGGTGGTTTTCATTTTATTCTGACATATTCTTCATTGTACTTGCAATAAGCTACAAGTCATAAGCGACCAGCACACTGAGACCAAGTTTCTGCTGGTGGTATTTAAAGGTTTTGAGACTGTACTCTTGGATCAAGCCAGGATTTCTTTAACTGTAGTGAAGAAGCTAATAAGTTCATAGTACATCTAACCCAGCAGATCAACAGAAAATAATTACCTAAGTTTAAATGCTGCTAGAGAATGCTCAGAGCTTTTGTTTGGAGTATCATTAATATTTTCATGTACTACTTTCTGGATGTAAGGACTTCGTTTCTCATTTTCTTAACCAATCAATAAATCTTAACAATTTAATAGACTGTAGGTCTGCAAACAGAAATGAAGCATTTATACCTTTTTCATTTCCTGATGCCTTCAGAATACAGAAACTCACATTGATTATCCTAATATTCATTACAATATAATCCTACAGAGATATAGTAAGAATCTCTTCTTTTTAGGATGATAAAATTGGAAATAAGGTTTGTATATCAAGATATCTATGTAATGTTATGTTTGAGAGTGATACAAAGAGCCAGCTATGACCAAACTGTTGTTAGAAACTGCTGTGGTTTTTATGAAACAGATGCTTGGAAAAGCTGCTCTGGTCCCTGACTTACACAATTCCTAACTTTCCAGATAAGTAAGGAATGTTGCTTCCTGATAAACCCAGAACTGTCAGAATTATTCTGGCAATCTGAAGAAAAAAAAATAGTCAATCCAATCTATGGATGTTACAGGTATTTTGGTGATAATTTGCTTGGCATCTCAGTCAAGAAGTTTAAATTCCCATTTGAGATTCCTTAAAAACAAACAAAAAATAAAAGAATAAAACTTCCAACAAAGCAAACTCATAAGATTTATGTGGGCATTCACCATTCTTGCTGAACCTCTATCAGTAATCATGATACCAGCAGTTACATCAGTGTTTGTGATAAAGTTTATACACACTTTGATTATGTCTTATTAAATGGTAGGAGAGTGTAGAGATTAGAAATAAATAACTCATGTCTTTATGGTTAATCAGACAAGATACTATTTATTGTCTGTAGCTGAAGTTTTCCTGTGTCCACCCAGCTCCTGTAGCCACTCAGACCCAAGTAAACACACAGAGACTTATATTACTTATGGACTATATGACCATGGCAGGCTTCTTGCTGTTTAGTTCTTATATCTTAAATTAACCCATTTCTATTAATATATACATTGCTACATGGCTCGTGGCTTACTGGTACTTTACATGTTTCTTCTCATGGCGGTGGCTGGCAGCATCTCCTGACTCAGCCTTCCTGTTCCCAGAATTCTCTTCTCTGCTTGTCCTGCCTATACTATACTTCCTGCTTTGCTACTGGCCAATCAGCATTTTATTTATCAGTCAATCAGAGCAACACATTCACAGCATACAGAGCGATCGATATCCATAGCAATTGTCAATTAGCTATTTGTAAAATTGGTCAATAAATTTCATAGTTTTATTGCCAACCTGTAATTTATACTCAGTCCTACCATCTTGCACCAGTTGTCAACCTGTACCAAATTTTTAAAAAGTGAAGGCTTTTTTTTTTTTTTTTAACCCAATTTCAACTCTTCAAACTAACCCAGGTAATTTTTTTCCTACCTCCAGACACAGCATTCTACAGAAAACTAAAAGCTGATCAATTGAATCTTTATTGGGACTCCACACTGTTGCATAGCTGGCCTGTTAAATCCTTTCTACCTGGTTCTAAAGGAGCCCTGTGAGTCAGAGTTGGATGACTTGACAGTTATACCACAACAGCTATGTAGACAGACTTTGTGTCTAGAGCCACTGCTGTGCAGGGCAATCATAGTTCACTGGAACTCCAGTATCTTCCATCCCCTGATACTGGAAATAATCAAGACTGTGGACACTTACCAAATCACCTTGGCACTGTACCATCACCCTAACCATTAGGACATCAAATTAAGAAATCTATTAGATTGCCACTGTCATCATTATCCTATCATTAAAATGTGCTCATGTTTAAGGCGTCTTCTACTTGGATGCATTTGTTTTCAGAACCAGAGCACAAAGGTTAATCTCTGCTTGTTGTGTTTCATGCTAAAGGACTCTTTTCACTAAATGCCTGGTTACATGCACCACTAAGCACATATTTTCTATTGCCATTCTCCAGCAGATAGTTCAATTAGTTCTTCACCAATGGTGACTTGCTGAATTGAGCTCCATAGACTAACTTTTAGGTGTGAAATATGCTCTTTTCTATACAAAAATCAGCCTCTCCATTCCATTGACATTTCTCTCTATTCTACTAAAGCTGATGCAGGCTTCTTTGTGCCTTGAGGTCTTTGGCTCTCTTGAGGTCATTTACCTTTCTAGAAGGACACTTATACATACAAATAAAGAATATTAATACAAAGGCCCCCTTCAGCTCAGATCAGTGAGGGTGTCTGATAAAGGAAAACATTCTCCATTTCATGTTAACTATAAATAAGCTCATTTGTGGGTGCTGGTCTCTACATTCAGTCCTCATCCTTGTGTGGCAAGCTCTTTACCAGCTTAGCCATTTCCCATCCTTCTGAATTTTCTCACAAAACAAGGCAGATAAGAAACCTCCACAATTAAGCATGCAAACTGATTTTAGATGAGAGCAGAGATTTTTTTTTCTGTTTGTACAAGTAGGCTAAAAAAAATTGCCCCTAAATAAATAAGATTGTTATTTAAAGTTATATTTATTCTTAGAATAATTTGTCATAGAATAGGTGTGCCATCTTTTCTACAGGAGCATTTGTGTTTACTTTCATTTAACTGAATTTTTAAGTTTTTGTACAAGGTTGCATGTTGACATGTCCCAGCCATGTCTTCCCATCCCTGTTAGTCCTCTTTGTCCTGTCACAGAAGTGTGACTTCTTCTTTCAGATCATATATTCATAGGCAATTTTATGTATTTATGCAAAAATCTCAGAACCACTCCAATGAGGAAAAATACAATGTTTGACTTTCTGAGACTAGCTTAAGTCAGGCACTATGATTGATATCGGTGCTATCTATTTTTTTCCCCCACAGGAGCAATTTTATCCCTCAGAAAAACATGCAGAATTATAAAATGTAAAACAGAAATATGGACTTACATTGACAATATTAGAAACATGCAAATATTAGATTAACATAAAGAATTATTGCTATTTACAAATCTATAGGGCAGACTAATGAAATTTCATACTCGGTTCATTGCTTCAGAGATTTTGTATAATTTAACCAAAGACCGCAGGCAGTCTTACTAAAATCCAACCATGAAAATACACTGCCTTGTGGCACAATGTCTTCCCTGCTACTTTTCCACATTTGTAGGCGATGCAAAGCAATCATCCAATACTTGTCCATGTGATGTAGTATGTTGGGCCCCGAGGTACTATGATGACTCCTCCCTGTGCTCATATTTGTCTTGGGAGGAGAAAAGAGACACCTGGCAGTGATGGGGAGTTTACACCATACACTCTCTATTTCATTTCATCTTCACTTTACTAAGTAAATGTTATTTTATTGTTCTAATGTCTGGGATAAAGCTGACACTGTGAAGGAGTCTATCAGAATTTTAGAATGCACGCTTGTACTTGATTTTATGAAAGTCAAGTAGATAACGTGAGGTCTCTCAGGAATTCTACACTTTGCCAACAAGCACAGTTTTGCAGAATAAATACAACTTCAGATCAGGGGAATTAATTGGCTGTTTACTCAGTTTAATTGCAGAAAAAAAATAAAGATCATTAGTGAGAGACACTTTAAGGTATGGCCAGAAGCCTTTGGAATGATTTCATGGTTGAAGATACGATCTAAATAAAGATAATCAATATTTCTTCTAGCATGTGTTGTTGCTCCGCTCTGAAATTATCTGGATTTAGGTGGTACTGTATCTTTTGTGCTGGCTATACGGGACCTTTTTTATATTCTCAGGAACAGTTCTTTCCCAGAGGAACTGAGTAGCTATTCCAGGAGTAAGAAACTATGTTGTAATGAGGACTTCTTTCATCATCCATCCTCACATTGTTCTCTCAAGTCTCACTGCTGTGTCCAGTGCATCAAGATATTTGGAAAGAGTTAATAAGTTTGTTTTGTGTATTGATATTTTACTCCTTTAATAGCTCATAACAACCAATGATCAAAGTTGAGCTACTCATTAATGATTTTTCTTGTTGTTTTTTTTTCTTAAAACATCAACATAAAAATAAAGGGAGAAAAGACTATAGCATATCAAGAGAGTTGAAGTAAAAATACCCAATTTGTTAATTTTTTATTTTAAATAGAAGAAAACTTAATTAAACTGTTTTACTATTTTTTCTGTGTTATACATATGTCTAATTTAAGAAAGATTCCTAAACATTTAAAAATATTCAACTTAAATTAAACTTTTGAATTGTTTTAAATGAATTGCATATATGTGAACAATACAGGAAATTAGTTTGCAATATTTTTTATTTATTTCAATATAGAAATCTTCTAGGTAGAGAGTACAATAGATTTTTCCCATAAAAAGAAAAGCACATTTTAAATTTAACAACCATTTCATTACAACTCTGTTACCTAGCATAGAATCATAAAATATGAATAGCAACTAAGTTTGAGAAAAAATACTTATTTATAAGAGCAAAACTTAAATGCAGCTAGAAGTTACGTTTCTAGCATCCAATTTTTGAGAAGCAATGTGGCATATAGTGGGACTCTATGATAAAAAAACAAAACAAAACAACCCCCCCCCAAAAAAAAATAAACAGTAGGCTTGAAAATATCTAAGAATGCATTCCCGATCTCATTTACAATAAGGTCTGCAGCTATTTCTCAAAACCATAATGTGGTTTGCAGCATTCCTATTCACCTCACAGCTGAATAATGCTTTGGCCTATGATTTACATAGAGCCCAAGAAAGCACTTTAGTAATTCTAGGTAATATAGCTAATGCCTGGAAGCAGCACCTTGGGGAAAACAGTTAGGTATGCACACATGTTTTGGAAGAGCATATTTAAGTGCAGGCATTCAGGCGGGGTTTCTTTAGTTTATTCTCAGCCATGTTCATCTACTGAGTTGGTTGACTGGTTAAAAAAAAAAAAAAAACAAGGTCCATTATTTCCAAGTTAGAAAATCACCTTACAAATCTGGCAGTTGAATCTCTTCTTTTTATTATGTGGGTCCATTAGGAAGTCTCCAGAACTGTTGAAAATGGCCTTAAAAAAGACAAAGTGCCTAGTAAGGTACTTAAGGAATAATAAAAAATTTATTCCTTAGGAATTAATTTGAGTGATCACTGAATTCGGGAATCTCGTAAGTGTAAAAACATAAAATCCCACTTTTCTCTATTTTGAATTGTATAAATATTTCATTAAAATATTTCATTTAAATTATTATATTAAAATTGATGAGAATTAAATGAAATTTCAGATGGTAAAATGATTCGTATACTAATATCTTAAACATGCAAATTAGATATGTTAATTATAAACTTAATGAGATGTGATTAACATAATGCATAATCGTTCTTCAACACAAAAATAGTATGGAGTTTTGTTTACTAAGGATCTTCCTTAAAAGCCAGTGTCAGTACCTTGTGGCTACAGCATTTTAAGGACAATCTCATTGTCCCTGTTTTTCTAGTTATAAGCCCAGGTGAGCAAGAGAGGTTGTTGGCAGGGCAACTGAGAAACTCAGCCCCATGGGAAACGTGTTACCCAGCATGAAACTAGTGACAGATGGGAGTTGCAACATCAAAAGGAAAATTCTGTGTTCCTTTCCAGTCTGCAGACACATCCCAGCTACCAGAAAGACAAACTTCTCCAACTGGTTTTGAATTTCTTCCTTTTTTCCCCCCTCTCTGGAAAGAACTGAATTGAATTCCATAGGCACTTTCTTGCAAGATCCTTTAGTCTATGTATAGTCTTCCTGAGAAAGACTGGCCACCGTCTCCGTGAAGTGGTTCTACTCGGTGCAAATCTGAGGTTTGCTGCCTTGTGACTTTCTGAAACTAGATTAAAAAAAAAATGTTATGCTAATTGGAGTTACAGAAAAAGTGAAGAGGAAGTTAAAGGGTTGGTTTTGAGTAGAATGGGGGGGTGGGTGAAGGGATGAGTTTTCCTTTGGGTGGTGACATTCAGTAGTAATTATCAAAACTAGCCAACCAAGTGAGGAAGAACTGACTAAGCATGATTGTGGTGGCTCCTTTCTGTTTTGGCTCAACTGAAAGTAATTTCGGAAATAATCTTGGGATTAAAAGAACAATGGTAAGATAGTCCTTCTTTTGATAATATTTTCTCTGTGGAATTCTCACTTATCCTGCCTTTCTACAGTAAATGGAGGTAGAAATTGGCAAACCATCTATGCCTGTTCATTATATTTCAGTGTGGTTTTCCAAAGTATATGTTAAATTCGTCTGAATATCTTTTAGTATCCTTATAGGTCAAAACGTTTTATGTATCACAGTGATTTTAGTTAATGGATAGGAAGATGTTTTGGAGGATGAGAACAGTGTGGATTTAAAAATCGTGTATACCTTGTTCATATATGATTTCATGAAGACAAAAAGAACCTTGGTCTTCAAGCTGGCTCCATTTGCGGCATGATTGACAGATCAGTGTCAGTGTATGGAACTGTGAGAGTGTTTCTGCAGCCCTCAGGGGAGGAGTGGCACCAACTGCATGTGCTACTTGGTGGTTGGGATTTCCACCACCATGAATGCTCCCAGAGAGCCTCACCACTAGAGATACTCAGGCTTCCCTGTTGGGATCTCCAGAACCTTGTCCAGCAAAGGCTTCCAGGAGCTGGGCTGAACCTCCTCCTGCCTCAGGAGTCCCAGTATAACCTTCTGTATCTGGTGACTTTCTATATGTTTGTGTCACCTATATCTTGTGACCTCTGTGCCTCTACCCTCATACTTCTACTGACATGACATGCCTCCTGTGTCCCATGTTGTACCTACAGTTCTTGGCTTGCAATGCATTTCTCTCCTGGGGGGGGGGTGTTAAGAAGTCATTGTACTTTGGTGTGAAGGGTACAGACTTTGAATTTAGTCAGGCCAGACATACAGTAAACAACTCAGAATGTTGACCATCCATGCCATACAAGGACATCATGTAAATACCTTGGATATGTAGAGAAAATGTGGAATATTTATGTTGTCAGCAACATTCTGGTCATTTATCCTGAACTGTATATATAGAGAAATAAGACAAGTGTATATAAAATACTACATTGAATAGGTATGAAGAGAGTAGACAACCTTGTCTCGTTCCTCATTTTAGTGGAATTGTGTTGCTTATCTCCATCTAATTTGTCTTTGGCTACAGTCTTGCTGTAAATTGCCATTATTATTTTAAATATTTCCCTGATTTCCATAATCTCTCCAAAACCTTTATACTGAAAGGGTATTAGATTTTTGTCGAAGGCATTTTCTGTATCAAATGGGATGATGATTTGGTCTTTCTGTTTGTTTATATAGTGGATTATAGGTACTGATTTTCACATATTCAACAATCTCTGCATCTCTGGGATGAAGCCTAGTTAATTATGGTGGATGATCTTTTTGATATGTTTTGGATTCAGTTTGCAAGTATTTTATTGAATTTTTGTATCTATTTTCATAAGGAAAATTGGTCTGTAATATTCTTTATTTGTGGAGTTTGGATATCAGGGTAACTGTGATCTCATAAAATGAATTGGGCAATGTTCCTTCTGTTTATATTCTGTGGAATAATTTGAGGAGTATTGGTGTTAACTCCTCTTTGAAAGTCTGGTAGAATTATACACTAACACTATCTGGCCCTGGGATTTTTTTGTTTGGGAGACTTTTAATGACTGCTTCTATTTCCTTAGGGGATATAGATTTATTCAAATTGTTTGTCTGATTCTGATTTAACTTTGGTGAATGGCACCTATAGAAAAAAGTATCCATTTCTGTTATGGAATGTTACTTTAGCTATGTAAAGATGCATTACATTTGCTTATGTTACAGAATATTACTTTAACTATGTAAAGATGTGTTACACTTTTTTATGTTGCAGAATATTACTTTAACTATGTAACAGTGCCTCATATTTGTTTACACTGCATTTTTTAACTATGTAAAGATGTGTTGCATTTGTTTTACCTTGCCTGTGTAAGACATCTGATTGGTTTAATGAATAGCTGAATGGCCAATAGCTACACAATAGAGGGATAGGCAGGGCTGGCAGGTAGAGAAAATAAGTAGGAGGAAGAATGTAGATTGGAGAGAGAAGAAAGATTTATTACCATCTACTCATCTTGAGCATGCTTACTTCTTTTGTTCTAGAGATTTCTAGATAAGTTATATCAGCATGAGATCTCTCTGATTTTTTTTTTTAATGTAGGCACTTAGTGCTATGAACTTTGCTCTTTGCAGTGCTTTCATAGTGTCCTATAAGTGTGGGTTTGTTGTGTATTCATTTTCATTGAATTCTAAGAAGTCTTTGATTTTTTCCTTTATTTCTGTCTTGACCCATTTTTCATTCAGTAGAAGGTTGTTTGATTTGTAAGCTTTTTGTTGTTGTTGATATCCAGTTTTAATCCATAGTAGTCTAATAGGATGCAGGGTCTTACTTCAATTTTCTTGTCTCTATTGAGACTTTCCCCATATGTGGTCAGTTTTGGAGAAAGTTTCATGAGGTGCTGAGAAGAAGCTGTATTTGTTTGTGGGCCTTGGTGGAATTTTCGGTAAATATCTGTTAGGTCAATTTGGTTTGTAAAGTCAGTTTCGGTTTAGTTTTTGTCTGGATGACTTGTCCCTTGGTGAGAGTGAAGTACTGATGTCTCCTGCTCTCAGTGTGTGACGGCAATGTGTGACTTAAGCTGTAGTAGTGTTTCTTTATAAACTGGGTTGCCCTTGTGTTTGAGAATTAATGTTAAGACTTGAAATGTCATCTTGTTGGACTTTTCCTTTGATGAGTATGTAATGTCCTTCCCCATCTCTTTTGATCAATTTGATTTGAAGTCTGTTTTGTTAGATATTAAAATAGCTATACCAGCTTGCTTCTTAGGTCCATTTGCTAGGAATATGTTTTTTTAACCATTTACCCTGAGATGATATCTAAACTTGATATTGAGGTGCATTTCTTGAATGCAGCAGAACAGGCAGGAAGTATAGCCGGGACAAAGAGAGAGAAGTCTGGGAAGTGGAAGGCTGGAAGGAGGAGAAGCCTGCCTGCTGTCTAGGGAGCAACATGTAAAGGCAACAGGTAAAGCCACAGAACCGTGGCGACATATAGATTAACAGAAATTGGCTGAGTATAAGTGTAAGAGCTAATGACTGAGCAGTTTAATTAATATAAGTTTCTGAGCGATTATTTTATAAGCAGTTGTGGGGTCCATGGGGCTGGACAGGACTGGAGAAAACTCCAGTTACAGAGTTCTATTTGACCATATCATGGAATATCTTATTTTCTCCATTTATGGTGATTGAAAGTTGTGCTGGGTATTGTAATCTGGGATGACATCTGTGATCTCTTACAGTCTGCAGTACATCTGTTTAAGCCATTCTGGCTTTTAGAGTCTCCATTGAGAAGTCAGGTGTGATGCTAACAGGTCTGCCTTTATATATTATTTGGTCTTTTTCACTTTAAGCTTTTAATATTCTTTCTTTGTTCTGTAGGTTTAGCATTTTATTCTGTTCCTGGGGAATTACTTTTCTGGTATAGTCTATGTGGTGTTCTGTATGCCTCTTGTACTTTTATAGGCGTCTCCTTCTTTCAGTTAGGAAAATATTATTCTATGATTTTGTTGAAAAAAAAAATGTGCCTCAAGCTGGGTTTCTTTACCTTCCTCCATTCCTAGTATTCTAAGGTTCAGTCTTTCCATTGTGTCCCAGATTTCCTGAATGTCTTGTATAAAGAGTTTTTCGTGGATTTAATATTTTCTTTGACTGTTATATCCATTTCTTCTATTACATCTTCAGCTCCTTAATTTCTGTCTCCCATCTCTTATATTCTGATCCTGATGCTTGCCCCTGTAGTTCCTGTTTGAATTCCTAAATTTTTCATTTCCAGAATTCCCTCACTTTGGGTTTTCTTTATTGATTCTATTTTTACTTTCTGATCTTAGACTTTTTTTTTTTTTTGAGACAAGGTTTCTCTGTGTAGCTTTGCACCTTTCCTGGAACTCACTCTGTAGCCCAGGCTGGCCTCAAACTCACAGAAACCCACCTGCCTCTGCCTCCCACGCGCTGGAATTAAAGGTGTGTGCCACCACTGCCTGGCAGACATTTTTATTTATTTTCTTATACTGCTTGTGTTTTCCTGGAGTTCTTTAAGGGATGTATTTATTTCTTCTTTAAGTCTCTCTAGCGACTTCATACAGGTGGTTTTAAAGTCTTTTTCTTACGCTTCAGCCATGTTGGAATATTCAGGGCTGGATGTGATAGCATAGCTGGGTCCTAGAGGAGGCATGTTGTCTTGGCTGTTATTGATTTTGTTTTTATACTGGCATGATTACAGGTCCAGAAGCTGATTTCTGGATTTGTCTTCATTGGGTGGGTGTTTTGTCTCTTGGTTTCTCTTCCCTCTCTGGATTTTTAGAGAATGTGATGCCAGTGTGTTGCCTGGTAGGAAATTTTCTTTGGATCTGATAGTTGTGGCTGCTGTGGATTCTAGGTAAAATGTGTTTCTGGGTATTGCGAGCTGATACTTAGAATGTGGGTAGGCTAGGGATTTGAGGGCATCTGCAGGAGAAAGGAGAGCAGAGAGCTCAAAATGGGTGTGGTTATTTTGTTTTCTGGGAAATGGGGAGGAGGAGACAGTGAAGAGAGGTCATCCCAGAGGCTCTGCTATAGCATTGTGCATGAGACTGGGGGTGGCAGATCTAGAAAAGCAGAGAGGAAGGGAAAGTCTACAGCCTGCCTTCTTTCTTGGCAGGAGTAGTCTGTGAAAGTTCCTGCTAGATTTGGTTGTGTTTGATATATTATGCACCCCAATAAACTTATCTGGGGGTCAGAGAACAGAATAGCTACTATATTAAACATAGAGTTTAGGCAGTGGTAGCCATGCATTCCGGAGGCAGAGATCCATCTGGATCTTTGTGAGTTCAAGGCCACACTGGGAACAGCCAGACATGGTGACACATACCTTTAATCCCAGCACTTGAGATCTCATGTCTTGCTTGGGAAAGACACATGTCTTTAATCCCAGGAAGTGATGGCAGGAAGCAGAAAGGTATATAACGTCTGAGGACCAGGAACTAGGGGTTTTTAGGCTTTTAAGCTTTTAGGCTTTTAGCAGCAGTTCAGCTGAGATCCATTCAGGTGAGGATTCAGAGGCTTTCAGTTTGAGGAAAGAGGATTGGCTGAGAAGTTGATGAAGTGAGGTTAGCTGTGGCTTGTTCTGTTTCTCTGATCTTTCAGCATTCACCCCAATACCTGGCTCCTGAGTTTTTATTAATAAGACCTTTTAAGATTCATGTTACATCTGGGGGCTGGCATAAAGTGATGAGTGGGAGAGGGAGGTTAGAAGGGAAAGGTCTGTGGGATCTACAGGAAATGGGAACAGGAGTAGGGGCAGGCAAGGCTGTCACAAGTGTTCTACTGTGGAGCTGGGGATGAGACCAGAAGATTGGGGTTTGAGTGGAAGGAGTGAAGAAGGTCTTCAGTTGGCTTACCTATTTCCCTAGCTCTGCTCAACTGGTGTGTGCACAGTCAAAACCCGCTGGCATTGTAGGCTTGGATATTGGGATGAGCTGGAGGAAGGAAGGTTGAAGAAGTGCTGGGGATGTCTTTTTGTATGCTGTGGATGTGTTGCTCTGATTGATTGATAAATAAAATGCTGATTGGCCATTAGCCAGGCAGGAAGTATAGTATAGGCATGATAAGCAGAGAGGAGAATTCTGGGAAGTGGAAGGCTGAGTCAGGAGATGCTGCCAGCCACTGCTACCATGAGAAGCAAGATGTAAAGACATTGGTAAGCCATGAGCCACTTGGCAAGGCATAGATTTATAGATTAACTTATAGGTTAATTTAAGATGTAAGATCTAACTAGTAAGAAGCCTGAGCCATTAGGCCAAACAGTTTAATTAACACAAGCTTCTGTGTGTTTATTTAGGTCTGAGCGGCTGCAGGCCTGGGCAGGACTGGAGAAAACTCCAGTTACAGAGAAGATCTTTGTGATCCCTTGAGAATGTGGTCATATCAGAAAGGGAGACTTCAGCAGGTTTTCTGCTACACATCTGGGGATGAAACTGGGGGTATTGGGTCCGGGGGGAAAAGTAAGGAAAAGTATGGAACTGCTGTCAGCCTACACTTGCCCTGACTGAAGCAGCCCTTGAGTTAGCATGGATTGACGGGTGAGGGTGGGGGCATGAACAAAGCAATGGGGGCAAAGGGAATTAGAAGTGGAAGATCTGTGAGATCCACAGCAGATGGGAGCAGGGTGGCAAGGAAGGTTGCCATAGGTGTTCTGCTATAGAGCTAGGCATGAGACTGGGGCATTGTATCTGGAGGAACAGACAGAGAGTGCTTTGGAGTAATTTCTTGTTTCCACCTCCCATCTTATCAAGGAAGTACTAAGAAGACTACAGATATTCATTACTGCATCCAGCTTTACTTGAGTTATAAGGTTTTGAACTCAGGTCTTCATACTCGCATGCCAAGTACTGTACCCACTGAGGCATCTCCCTGGTCCCTACTATTATTTTTAAAATATTTGCATGTATCCTAAATATCCATATTTAATCTAGATGCATGAAGTCAGAGATAGATTTTTTTTAAATCAAATACCTCATAATAAGTAATAAATTGGTTAGCTTCTTTATCTTACTTGTGGTGGTATTGTGTTCCCCAAAATATTGTGTACCTTAATAAACTTATCTGGGGTCAGAGAACAGAAAAGCCACTAGTTAGGCTGTGATAGCACATGCCTTTAATCCTAGCATTCCAGAGGCAGAAATCCATCTGGGATCTCTGTGAGTTCAAGGCCACATTGGAAACAGCCAGGCATGGTAAGTCACGCCTTTAATCCCAGGAAACAAGCCTTTAATCCTAGGGAGTGATGGTAGGAAGCAGAAAGATATATAAGGTGTGAGGATCAGAAACTAGCAGCATTTGGCTGGTTAAGCATTTGACTGGTTAAGCTTCAGGCTTTCGAGCAGCATGTGGCTGGTTAAGCATTCAGCTGGTTAAGCTTTCAGGCTTTGAAGTAGCACAGTTCAGCTGGGATTCATTCTGGATGAGGACTCAGAGGCTTCCAGTCTGAGGAAACAGGACCAGCTGAGGAACTGGTGAAGTGAGATAGCTGTGGCTTGTTCTGTCTCTCTGACCTTCCAGTATTCACCCCAATAACTGGCCTTGGGTTTGATTTTATTAATAAGAACTTTTAAGATTCCTGCTACACTTACTCCCAAACTATGAGATACTATAATGATATCCAAACCAATGGTATTATACAAGTTTCTATACTGACACATAGGTAAGAAAAGAGGGGGAAAGGATTTTTCTATTTTTATAAAGGGCTCTCCTCTCATGTCCTGAAAGGGTCTCCTTCCTCCAGACATTTGATACATAAATAAAACCTCTCAGAAGCTAAAGACTCACTCCAAGTTGCTGGGCTTCATTTTCTCTTCAATGAGAGTACTACAAAGATAGTAGCTCTAGTTTTCCTAGTACTTTATGGCATTAACATAGGAACCTAGATAATAGACACTGGTCCTCTGATGTGAATCATTCAAGTATTTGTTTTATTAATAGGACTCACAATAATATATATTATATATTATATATTATATATATATATATATTTATATATAGCAAGAGAGGCTTTCTAACCTATAATTAGTTGTCTCAATCCAACATAAAAATAATAGTGTTAATAACAGCAGACACATGACATTTGCTATGCACTAGACACACTATTATGTTCTACATAATTGAGCTAAATGCTCAGTCTCATAGTAAATTGGGAGTGATGTTTTTAAGCCCTAAGCATATAAACCAAAAATGCAGAAAATTTATGCAATATCCCTAAAGACAAACCACCCAAGCAGAGACCATTTTTAACCCAAGTAGTTGGGCTCTATATATCATGTTCTTAGTTACTGTATAAGCTATATATGGCACATTATTTCACAATAAGATGTTTATTTCACATCTTCTAAATATCAGATACCATTTTAAGTACCAAGAATGCATCAACATATGCAAAGTCTGGACCTTTATGCATTTATTTTATGAGGAAAGCTAGAAACAAGGAGAAAACACAAACTAAGCAAGTAAATACACAAAGACTACAACATTTGGGTGAAATATGCTGCTGTGGAGGAAAAGTAAACACAGGAGAAAAACTGAGACAGAGGGAGCTGTATTTCAAGCTGCCATGGAAGTCTGAGACACTGTTGTGGAAACGTGAACTGCCATTTAAATTGTGGATAATCCAGTAAGTTTGTTCATCACAAACAAGATTCTTCTTAGTAACATAGAATCCAGTTCTACCAAATAGAAAACAATATATCAATGTCTACTTCACAAAGTAGCACAGCTCTTCCTGGGATGATTCTTCACTGAGTCTTTGAATGCATGCTAAGTAATGAAGTCAACATTATTTTTTTTGAAAGTGTCATAACCTAAAAAGCAGGAAGACCAATTCAGTCTAGAGGTATTGGTCACCCAGGGGGAGAATGTAGGGTGGGAAAAGCCAGTCAACTCTCTGGTGAAAGGCAGCAAGAGATACAAGCCCCTCTGTGGGAGTGAACAGCACTGGCACCATGAGGAGCCAGCAGGGACTGAAAGGATGGAGATGAAATGGATAAGTGAGCAAGCAGCACCCCTTTCACACCAGAGTACCCAGAGAGGAGCAAGCCCACCAGAGACTTCTAGCTCTGTTATAAGTGTGCTAGGAAGCCCTTTGAGTGTTTTCAGGCAGAGTAGGCACAGTATGATTTACATCTTAGAGGGGTCATTTTGGCTGCTCTGTGGGAAATAGATCTTGTAGAAGTAATTGAAACCAGAGCACACTTTAATGCAACACCATTAATTAGATTGGAATAGGACACATACGTCCTGATTCTTGCATCACAGGAGCAGAATACTTATTTAGCCTTCAACTGCAGAGTTGAATCCTTTTCTTAAGAACCAGTCCCTCTTTCTCCACACCACTTTTGTGCAAAGGATGAATGTGTCCCACTTCAACATTTAAAAGGAAATTCCAAATAACCCTAAACTATCCACCGTAAAGTTGGTAGTAATGGTTGTAATGAGAATTGATATTTGTAAATAACCAGTGTGCTTTTTTCCTTTCCCTTTATGAACAAATGACTATAAATTTATTGTTTGATATCAGCACCTGTTATCGAAGAAACAAAGAGAAATCCAGGCACAATTTACTTTCCAACATTCAAAAATAGAATTTTGTGAATAAGCTGATCTATTGTGAAAGAACTGGGAGAGAAAGTCTTGATTTCTTGCTTTTATGTTTCTAGAAAAATATAGTGGGAAGAGATGAAAAGAAGTTTCACTCTTTTGATAATTTTGGAAAAGACAAAGAAAAATAAAAGGATATATGGATATGGAACAAGTAAAAATGAAAGGAAGGGAGCAGACCCATGCCTAAAATTCCTATTCCAATTTTGGTCAAGAGGGAATATATAATAGAAAATGAGGGTTCAAAAAAGTATAAGCATTCCTCACCCTTCAACATGTATACATACACACCTACCTCAAATATTTAGGTTCCTGGCAATAAATCCTATGACAGGGCACTGCTGTCCCCATCTTCTGACATATAACTTGGCGGAACAAATTGCTGAGACAGAGTCAAATAGAATTGGAACATTTGTACCCAGGAAGCAGCTAAAGCTTATGGTGAAATGCTTACAAGTAAAGTACAGTAACATTACAGAATTGACCACTTACGCAGAATAGGATGAAAGCCAGATTCAGAGGTGCTTATGCCCTGATGAGGGCAGAGACTGTGGCTATAGCAGAGTGGCCGATTGGCTGATTCAATAGGAGACCCAGATCTAAACTTGGGCAATGATTACTCATCAAGACAAGAGTAACTAGGAAGGACACAGGGTGTCATAACCAGGACACCAATTATTCCCAATCTCTTTGAAATCATGTTTCCAGGATACTGAAGGCAATTCTCAGAGAACCCAAAATATCTTTAAAAATATCCAAACACGACAGTGGCTTTTTTTTTTATTATTAAAGACAGACTAAACTTAACACTAATTTGTCTATGTAGTGAAGGAGATCAAGATGACACAAATCAAAAAGAAAGAAATTGAGGTATTTTCCAGTTGCAGATGGTAGAATAAGTCACCCTCAAAATTCCACCAGGGAACGCCTACAGTCGTTGACAAATTAGACTATATAAAATTAAAAAGCTTCTCCACAGCAAAAGAAACAACGTAGTGAAGACTGCCCACAGAATGAGAGAAAAACCTTTGCCATCTATTCAGCTGACAGGGAATTAGCATGTAGAATGTCACAAGAACTCAAAAGCTGAAGGTACAAGTACAAGTAACCTAACCAGTAAATGGGCAAATGAATTTTACTGCTAAAAAGGAGTACAAATGTCCAGTAAATACATGAAAACGTATTCGATTCAACATCTTTAGTTGTCAAGGAAATGCCAATATAAAGGTAAATATTGAAATTCTATATGACCACAGCCAGAATTACTATCATCTGGAAAACAAAGACCAACAAATGCATTGATGATGGAAAGAGAAAAGAGCCCTTATCCTTATACACTATGGTAGGAATTTACATTAGTACACCCACTGTGGAAATAAGAATGGAGTTTTCTCATGAATTAAAATTAGAACTCCCACATAATTAAGCTATACTACCCTTGGGTATATACTGAAAGGATATGTGTGTAGCAGCAACTCATGTACATACACATGATCATTGCAGTTTCATTCACAATAGCCAAGATAAAGGATTCATTAAGTTTCTTAGTGGATAGATGGATAAAGATGTACTATGCATACACAGTGGGGTTTTATCATCTGAAACAATGAGTGAAATTATGTTACAAAATGGAAATAACTGGAGATCATCATGTTAAAGTAAGACATATTTAGAAAAGATATTAGAATGAAACAGTATTTTATACAATTAATATACACTAATAAAAACCAACCCTTAAGCTCTTAATCACTTTCTACACAATTTCAGAATTTCATTGTATTATATGTGCATGCAGGTAAGGGTTTGGATATATCTTCTTAATCCTGAATTGCGGGCTTACAAGTGTTGAGCACACAGTTTCACAACATCCAGGCTATCTATTTCAATTCCTTTATCAATGGAGACAGCTAAAGAGAATACACATCATTGCAACTAGGAGACAGTCAGGACCTTCAATTTATAGATTTTCTTTTCCTGGTATTAAAAGCCAACTAGACATTACTTGGGAAAGAGGGGGCACTCTGGCTTTAGCAGGCAATGGCTTTTCTTAATGGTTATTAGTGTGACATCTGCCATGAAATTCTATTTGCATTTAATGAAGTTTGAACAGGAGCAGAGCTCCAGAAGCTAAAGAAGCTGCCTTGTTGTGGCTTCATACATAGCAGGGCAAGTTATTTTGTTCATAAAGACAGTCAGTCAGACACACACACACACACACACACACACACACACACACACACACACACACACACACATGTGCACCCATGCTCTGTGGGTGTAAACTGACCTTAGGTAAAATGCATATGGAAATGAATTATAAGTCTGTTGTTTCAAAGTTAATGTCAGGAGCCAAAAGGCTAGCCTCCTTTCTCTAGGGTGCAGATTAAATCAAGCCTAAAATGGTAATAAACAGAAGCTTCTCACCTGGGAAGAAAATGATTTGGAACCAGATGGCGATCCTGAACTCCAAAACTCTTTCTTCCTGTCTTTAGTATTTTATTCTGAGGCAGATAGTAGATCTAAAAACATTAAGAATCATGATTTTATAATATTTAGGGAGTTTTATGTACAAAATAATGATATAACTTTTAAGAATGAAAATTTTAGACCCATTGACAGTAAATAACTGTCTGGTTCTTTTCCCCACACCTACCCCAGGATTTGCTGTCAATTGTTTTTTTGATCTTAGCAGTTCAGACTGGAATAAGATAAAATCTCAAAGTAGCTTTAATTTGCATTTCCCTGATGTTTCTTTTCTTCCTAAGGTAGCATCTGAAATATTTTAACTATTCAGGATAAACTTACCACTGATTAGAGAGATGTTTTATGTTCTGATAATTTTGCAGCTATCTGTGGAAAGCTCCAGAATCAGGTTGTATTAGCGTGGCACTATGTATAGGTAGGTTATCCTCTGAATAAGAAGGGAGGCTGGGGTAGGTTAAAGGACAGACAGTTCACTAAATTAGGTTCCTCAAGTATCTTTAGTTCCTTAGAGATAATTTTAATTATCAAAAAAGGTTAATAAGATTGTGTGCTGAGACCTTTATGTGGTAGAATCTGAAATAACTGTTTAAAAATCCAGCTTGATTCTCATCATGACTTATGCTAAATTTAACCCACCAGTACAGGGGACTGATAACTCATCCTTTCTTGATGGCGATTACAGATACAATAATGAATAGATTCTTAGTGAAAGTGTATTTATGAACATATATATACTCACCTTTCATGTATGTCTAAGTACATATTACCACTTCTGGTAAAGAATTTACAGAAAAACAGCAAAATGTCTTCATAAGGAATTATCTTTGGTATTAATTACATAGTGAAGTTCTTATCAACTCATATTAACAAATGACATACTGATATTAAAGAATGAGAATGTTCATTGGCTTCAGTGTTGGGATGATGTAGGTAGTGATGAGACACTGTGCTTTTGTTACAAATGATGACACTTTGGACACAATAACTCGTTGGCAGTACTCATCAAGATAAGCTCAATGATGTGGTTCCTTCTGTTGAAGTTGTAGTTACCTTGTGAGCTGAGAGTAAGTTGTAGATATTGTGATTTGAACCTAAAAATATGGCATCTATCTTATAGAAAATAAATTATTCTCTATAACTGTAAGGTAATCAAATGACAAAATTCAGCATTAGCATTTTGTAAATAATGTATGTACTTTATTTTCACTAATATTATCTACCTTTTAGATTTTTTCCTTGTTATCAAGTCTGTCCAATGATCACATATAAAACATGACTTTCATCTCTTTAGTTTCCTTAACACCTGGGAGGGACACTGCTTAGACCTTTATCTCTTTTTTGATACTGATTTTTTTATTGCTCTTATTTTTTGAACATTTGTGCTCTGACACTTTCCTCATGCTTACATCCAGATAATGCAGTTTTAGCAGGCGTGATATTCACAGTATTAAGAATTATTAGACATGCTGTCTTAGTTTGCTTTCTATTGCTGTGATAAAGCAACATGACCAAAAGCAACTCAGGAAGGAGTTTATTTCATCTTGTAGCTCATGGTCCATCACTGAGGCTGGCAAAGTCTTTGGAGGAATGACTTACTCAACTTGCTTTCTTGTACAGTTTAAGAACATCTTCCCGGGGGTGGTGTGGCCCCTAGTGGTTTGGACCCTCCCATGACAGTCCTTAATCAAGAAATGCCTTGTATGTTATCTGATGGGGGCATTTTCTCAATTGACGACCCCCCTTCCAGATGGCTCTCGCTTGTGTTAAGTTGACAAAAAACCCACCATCACACAAAAGATGTCCAGCAGATTTCTGCATTCACTGCAAAAAGAAGAAATTGGACCTGTCAACAGTCAGTCATGACTGGGAGGAGGCTTCCTGGGGAAGTATTAGCCACTGATGGATGTTGAGGGAAGATCAGTCATTACTTTCAGCTGTATTGCCATTGATGGATCCTCTAGACTCCAATGCATGGTTCAACACCCATGCTCATCTGGACAGCCCTGGTTAAACTTGAAAGGTCCCAAAACAAAACAAAAAAACATGAATGTGGGAAAGGTGCTTAAAGGGGGTTATCGACAGGAGTAAGAGGATGATAAGAACGGGTAGTGGCAGTGAGTTATCAGAGTCCACTGAATACATGCTTGAAATTGTCAAGAGTAAATTTAATTTAAAAAATATGGGAAAAGGGACATAGACAACAGCCCCCCTCCCCAGAATCAAAAGTCTCCATAAAATATAAATAAGTTTTCAGAGGCAATCATAGCACTTGTTTACTATCCTAACAATGTAGAATGTCAAGTCACCTTCTCCTGCCTATCAGAATCAAATATAGAAGGCAGCACACTACTAATAAATACAAAAATCTCGGCTGCTGTTTCTGGGTATGTCAAATGTCTCAACTGCTATGAGGAAGGAATAGGAAAAATCTGAAAACAATCATTCACTGTGACTCTGCTTTTAGGGATTTATATTTAGTTATAGCTCCAAAAAATATGAAAATGCGTCAACATGAGACATTTCAATATTTTTGTATCATAAAATATTGGTCAAGAATAATTTAATTCTGGGACATGGGGATGAAGATGGCATATTGAAAGACAGCTACTGTGGAGGTATGGGAGAAATGGGGCAAGAAGAACCTTCTATAAACTACTATGAAGTGATTTCTAGGGTAGATTGGGAAGCAAAGAACAATAACAGCAACAAAACAAAATGCAGTATAAACTGAATCCTAATTTTACATGTAAAAAGTGAGGGAAAGCGCGTGCACACACATACTTTCATATACTAACACCCAAGAAGAAAACAAACAGAAATTAATGCAATCGTTCATTTTATTTCTCTTTCTAAAAAGCATGTTTCTGGGACTGGAAAGAGATTTGAGTGGGTAAGATCACTTGCTGGTCTTGCAAAGGACCCAATGTTGGTTTCCACCATCCACATGGTGGCTCACAATCATCCATAACTTCAGTTCCATTGGAACTGCACTTAATTCATTAACTATTTCAACCACAAATGGATGTTAAATTTCATCAATTATTTTTCTTACTTCACTGGGCAGTTTTTCTGATATTTTGTTACATTTAAAAGCAGTAATGTTGTTTGCTATTCTTTTGATTTGTATTTATCATAATACCCAGTTCATAAAACCTGCTAAAATATTTATTTTTCATAGTTTGGAAGATAGTATCATTACTGTCTCTCCTTTGGAGAAGTTCTTTTCTGACCCCTGGCAGCTTCCTCCCACGAACATATAGTTTGATATGGTAGAATATTATTTTAAGATGTATTACATTTGTTTATGTTGTGAAACATTTGTTTAATGATGTAAAGTTGTGTTGCATTCTTATGTTGTATTTGTTTAACTCCGTGAAGCTGTGTTACTTTACCTGTGTAAAAAACCTGATGGTCTAATAAAGAGATGAATGGCCAACAGTAAGGCAGGAGAAAGGATAGATGGGGCTGGCAGACAGAGAGAATAAATAGAAGGAGAAATCTGGAAGAAAAAGAAGAAAGAACAAGAGTACAAGGAGAGGAAGATGCTAGGGGCCAGGCACTCAGCCACCCAGCCAGCCACAGACTAAGAGTGAAAGTAAGATTATAGAAGAAAAGGAAAAAGCCCAGAGGCAAAAGGTAGATGAGATAATTTAGGCTAAGAAAAGCTGGCAAGAAACAAGCCAAGATAAGGCTGGGCATTTGTAATAAAGAATATTTCTCCGTGTATATGTATTTGGGAGCTGGGTGGGGGGTCCTCCAAAGAGCAAAAGAGTAGAAAAAAAAAATAACTAGCAACAGCTTGGTACTCTAAAGGGTGGGAGTTACCATGGGATCTGTTCTCTAAACAGAGCTGTCCTATATCATCTCACTAGAGTTGGAAAATTACTCTGGAAAGAACGTTCCTAGGCCCCCAGCAAAGGTTTACTGATCGCTTCCCTCTTTTCTTGTATTTTTTAGGCTGGCCAAGTAAACTCTTTTTTATCTTTTCCTCTTTACCTCTCTGAATAGTTACTCTGTGTTTACACTTCCCAGATATTAAATCACAGCTCTTCACCAATTTGTGAGTTAATTCAACTTCAAAATATACAAGATAGCTCTATCATCAGAATCTCAGTGAATGGGGCCTGGAAATGTATATTTTAAAGAGGCACCTTGGATGATTTTTATACGTGTGTACTGAAGAGCTACATTAAGAACCAACTACCCCAAATAATATTTAAGTTAGGCAAAGGCACTTATGCTTAAGTTATGACTATTTGCTATTTTATATTTGAGACAGAATGGAAGAATGCACTGCTTACTTCTCACTCCCTAGCCAAAGGAAAGGCATCAGACAGAGTAGAGATGATATTTTATATTATCAATGAATTGAAAAGGAAATTTTGATTGTAAGATATTAAGTATACTTCCAAATTATTTTAAAGATAAGGACATTGTTCATTATAACCGATTGTGTCATCAGGGACTATTCTGCAAAACGTAAAGAAATATGTTTCACATTCCGTATGTATTAAAGCCCCAAACGTCATATTTGTATCCTATTTATGTGATGAAAATTGTTCATAAATACAAGTAATTATCATTCATGTTCTTCTCTGAACACGTGTGAAAATGAGGAAGCAGAAGAACTTGTGTTTCTCATATTACAATTAAAATAACAATTTTATGATTTGGGAATGCCTCAAGCAGGCATAGTCTAGAGTGGGAGGCAAATTAGTACACAAGTGGTACAATGTGCTGTGACGAATGTTTATGAAACATGTTCTTAGACATATCAGGAAATAGCGGTTGGTTCATGTAAAGATGACACACATCGGCTTTTGAAAAATGTTTACACAGAGTAATGATTTTGACAGCTCCATCTCTCCATCCTGTCTCTTCCTAGAAATAGTTCTTTTTCCTTACGAGAATTTCTCTTCTACCTGCTAGACAATCAGTGAGTCTTGCTTCCTTTTTATAGGAGTCATTGGGAGGTCACAGCTTTAAATTCTGCATTCTCTCTCTCTCTCTCTCTCTCTCTCTCTGATTTGGGATGAAAGGAAGAGTGGAGATAACTTTCTTTCATTTCCTGAAGCCAGTGTTCTAGTTTTCTTTTTTTTTTTTTTTTTTTTTTTTTTTTACTGTGATAAATCATTCTTAACTCTTGTAATTGGTGGAGGAAATGATTTATTTCAGCTTTTGGGTTACAGTCCATCCAGTCCCTCAGGTCAGGAGCTCAAGACAGGAACCTGGAGGCCTGGAGCAGAAACCATGAATCAGTGCTACTTATTGGCTTGCTTCCTTTGGCTTGCTGTTAGCTTTCTTCTATAGCCGAAGCCCACCTGCCTAGAGACAGATCTGCCTCCAGTAGGTTGAGTATCCGACATCAATTTGAAACCATAAAAATATCCCACAGCCTTGCCCATAGGACAATTTGATAGAGGCCATTCTTCATTTGAGATTTTCTCTTCCCCAGGTGGTTCTTGTTTTGTGGCAAGTTGAGAGAGGAAGATAACTATGACAACTGGCCAGTGAGATCATTGTCGCTATTTGGAGAAACCCTGCTTTAGGAAAACAGTGCAATTTATTTGTACCCAAACATAGATTGCCAAGCTTAAGTCTCATAAAGATGAAGAGACAGACCTTGCCAAGAGATAACATTCTGCATGCAATTATATGTCAGAGGATTTTTAGAATTTTGTATTAGTTGATATTAATTTTTAGAGATGAGACTGGAAATTTTCAAAGAAAAGTCAGTATGCCATATGAGGGAGTGGGAATTTTTTCTTGTTTTTAAAAGAATATAATCTGGATGACTCAATGGTGAGTGTATTTTCCAAATTATCTTGAGTCAAGTTGTCTCAAGATATTTTAATGGGGACCTTGTAAAGACAGTTTAATCTTTTGATTTTTGCCAAGTAGCCAAGCAAGCTGGTTAGTTTTTATGGCAAATTAACACAGGCTGGAGACATTTAGGAAGAGGAAATCTTGATGGAGAAAATGCTTCCAGCAGATTGGCCTGCAGGCAAGTCTGGGGGCATCTTCATTTTAATGATTGAAGTGAGAGGGCCCTGCTTCCTGTGGGTGGTGCTACCTCTGAGCATATAGATGGTTCCAGCTAGTATAAGAAAGCAGGCTGAGTACGCCATGAGGAGCAAGTCCGAAAGCAGCACCTCTCCATTTTCTCGGCTTCAGTTTCTGTCTCCAGGTTCCTTCTCTGGGTTCCTGTGCTCACTTGTCAGGATGTGTGACCTAAGAGTTATAAACTGAAATAAACCGATTACTTCCAAGTTTATTTTGGTTACAGGGCTTTATCCATAACAATAGAAATGCTAAGGAAGACACTGTGAATAAATATTCTATATTGTCTATTCCTCATAATGGTTTAGGTAGAAAACAAATATGGTTTTCTCAAAAATTAAGTTAAAAAATTAAGTCAACTATAAGTTAATTTCCTATATGAGCATGTTGCAAGACTTCCTTTAAAATTAAAGACTTACCTGAAAAAGTTGCTTTACCTTCCTGTATGAGTTTGACTGAAGGTTCAGAATCTCACAGTCAAATTATTTAAACAGCACATTTCTCCAAAATCATTAAAGATAAATACAATACTTGGGATATATTTGCCATGTGTTAGTCACTTCTTGTCAAGGGACAAAATACCTTAGAAAATATGGTAAGTGAAATTTCAGCCTATGGTCATCTGGCTCCACTGCTGTGAGCCTGCAGCATCATAGAGGAAGAGTCTGCCTGAGGAAAGCTGTTCAAACTCATGCATGAAGCTGAGAAGTGACAGGCTGGAACCAAACACAAAATTTATTCTCCTAAGATGCTTCCAGCAGCCTGCTTCCTTCAACAGGCCCTATTTCATAGTTTTCGTCACCTCTCAATCTAAACCTCATCAGGTTTAGAGTCCATTTGTGGGCAGACCTACTGATTTGTCCTCTGTAGTGACCTTTGCTGGCAGATGATGTGACAAGGAACTGGAATAGCTTTACAAAGAGTATGTGATGGTCTTTAGTTAGCTCAACACATTCCAGAAAAATGAAAGCCTAATTTCTTAGTTCAAAATGTTAAGACTTGCCTTTTGCTGTTTATGACCTGTATCTGAGTTCTGGGTTTTTAAATGATTTATCTTCTCTTACATTGCACTTCCACTGGACTGCAATAAAGTTATTCTTATCATTCAGTGCTTCAACCTAGAATAGAGAGCAGACAAGCATCCATGGAGCCTAAGTGTTGGAATGCTTATTAGAAAGCTTCGTGATTATTATACCAAAAAAGCCACGGACATACCCTTTTCCATGCTCCTTTGACCTCAGTGAAATCATTTTATTAAAGTATCAAAACAAAAATGAGCCAATAACACCAAGGAAATTGTAAGAAGGAGTAATTGAAGCGGATTATTTGTGGAAGGATAAGAGTTAACCGAAATCAGGTTACACGTAAAACTAAGCAGTGGGAGGTAGAGCTGTGGCCCAGAGGTGACAGCGCCTCTGTCAAGCAGAATCTAGAAATAGAAAATGAACAAAATGTATGCACTAACGGAAGGTCTTTT
The DNA here is from genome assembly GCF_004664715.2 of Peromyscus leucopus. Lineage (NCBI taxonomy): Eukaryota > Metazoa > Chordata > Mammalia > Rodentia > Cricetidae > Peromyscus > Peromyscus leucopus. Next base: position 47,240,708 of record NC_051079.1, on the reverse strand, counting down.
TGAATGACAGACAAGTCATTCAGTTTCCAAACCTCTTTCCCTTCCTCCCCTCTCCTTGCACCAGGTCTCAACTTCCATACCCTTACCTTCCTACTCTGGGAGAGTGAACTTCACCCTGAGTGGTGGAACACCTGATGATTCCTCCTTGATGATATTTAACATGGCTATTGGTGCTGTCAGAGAAAACCCTTCCTTGTTCTATGAGAAGCCCCTCCTTTCCCCGACATTGTGCTGGAGGCTCACTTACGGTGTACGCTAAGATGACCTAGGGATAAGCCAAGAGCCCTGTTCTATCTGCTCTGGGATAGGGTAAGAAAATATCTGTTTTCTAGAATAATCTTATCATATTTTATTAATAATACCAAAAAGTCAAGGATTATCTAAGAGGAGGAGAAAGACCAAGGAGATACAAAAATACTAGAAAAAAATTACTTCCAAAGGGAAAGAAGATCATTCAGAATCAGAATAGTGACTAAAAATATTTAAAAACTTCAAATTGGTAATAATGAGGTTGAATTTACAATAAGAAGAGGAACTAAGGGAGAACCTCATAATATATGTGTCCTAATTAAAAGAGCAAAATTAATAAGAAAGGCTCACATAGGTACAGTCCTCACATATTAATATCATAAATAAATAGAGTTTCAATCCCTCAGAAATTTGATTAAATTAACAGCAAAAGATGTACATTATGCTATAGACCTTTGCTGCCTGCCACAGTCCAGGATGAAAAAGTAGGTTGGGTTGGTAATAGATCTACAAACTTTGACAATATGATAGAAATTCTTCTAACAATAAATTTGAGGATAGCAAAACTGTTATTTTTATTACAAGAATGAAGGCTGAGATATTTTTTTTAAAAAGCCAAAAACCAAAAAACAAACAAAAACCAAAACAACAGCAACAAAAAGCCCAGCAACAACAAACTTCTGAAAACTAATAATGAAAACAAAAGTTAGCCATGATTTTTTGAGGAGATTTTGCAGAGAATAGAAAGAGACTACATTGGCATTTATTGTTCATTTTTATTTTGTCCTCATTAAAAAGTTAAAAATGTAGAAGAGAGATTTCTATATATTCCTCATTCAGCACAGATAGTGCCAACATTTTGTGTAATCACAATGAAATTCTGCAAACCAAAGGAATTAGTACCACCATGATATTATTAAGTCACGTACTTAACTCAATCTCTACAATGTTTTCTGCTGACATTTCTTCCACTCCAAAATCTAAGCCAATTCTCACATTGCATCTCATCTTCTAGTGTAGCTACGGAGTCTTTCCTTATTTTTCCTGACTTTGACAAGCTCTGACCAGAGACTTTGGAGAATGCATCTTAGTTTTTGCTGGTGTGTTCTTGGGATCACGTAGAAGCTATGTGTCCTTGGTAAGATTACTGCAGGCGTGGTGGTGTAGAAGTGAACCTACACATACATGGCCTTTTGATTCGTTGCAACTGTGTCAGTACAGTGCATTGGAAAACAATCTTTTCAGTAAATAATACTGACTCAACTGTTCAATATAAAGAGTAAGCTGAACTTTTACCATTTCTTCACACCAGCTGCACCAAGCAATTTTAGGTGGATTATTTATAAATTTAAACAGAAAGGCAAAACTACATGACATTTGGAAGAAGCACAGCAATGACTTTGGAATCCTTTTTAAGGAGGACATAAAGAAGCAAAAAAGAGAAATAACTTGGATCACCTTAAGATAAGACTATTTTAAGTGAATTTAATGAAATAAAAATATACATTTCCATTTAATGTAAATGATAGAATGAGAAAAATAATTTGATATTACTTATCATATGTAGAATGTAACATGTCCACAATTTATAAACGTGACTGAAAATTGATAACAGAGAATAAAAAGTTTGAAGACATTTTATAGTAGAGCCCACTCAATCAAATCACAATGAAAGCATAAAAAGTGTTCAGTTGCATTAGTTATTATTAGTGCAATGAAAACTGAAACACAATCATACAAATGATACAAATACTCACTCACTAGAATGGATAAAGAGAAAACATATAATAAAATACCATGTTCAGGAAGAAAGGTTTCTGTGCACAGGGGTTCTCCCTCTCTTGTGTTGCAGGCATTCTGCTAATAACTCAGAATACTCAGACATGGGAAACTAACTGAAGAAAGAGAGACTTCAGTAGAGTGGAAGGGTGAACTCGTATGTGTATATAGGCAGTTGATGTCAACTCTGTAGCTACCTTCTTTGAATAAATAAAATATGGATTGGGCCTATAACACTAAATTCCTATGGAAACTAGTGCTGTATCTACAGTAAAGGGCATCAGATTATGTTTTAAACAGAGATTCTCTCAATGTAATCTGGAATCTTAGTTTTAAGATTGTACAATATGAATATAGTAACAGATGAGAAAATAAAACATATAAACACCTTCTACCACTTTAAAAACGGTTAAGAAAAATGTATAAATTAGTATCTTGGACATCAGAATCATGTAGCCAGGGAGAGAAAATATCATAATTTTACACAAAGCATATTTTTTTCCTATGTAGTTTTGTGTCTTGTTCAACTCAAGTCTATCACATGCTACCTGGGTGTGTCACCCTGAGTTTCAGAGTCTGCGCTACAAAGGGGAGAAGTTTTTGAAACTTCCCTCGCAAGCCTCTTTGGAGGGTTAAAGCAGAACATAATGGGTCTGGTGAGATGCTCAGCACTGGCTGCCCTTTCAGAAGACTGGGATTTGATTCCCACAGCTCACATGATGGCTCCCAAACATCAAATCTGATGCCTCTTTTGGCCTCTTTGGGTACTACGTCCACATGGTGCATAGATAGATAATGCAGGCAAAACACACACACACACACACACACACACACACACACACACACACACACACACATACACACACACACAGAGTAAATATTTGTTTTAGAAAGCCAAGTGTGATATTGAGAAGTACATACAAGACATTCAAATGTTTGGAATGCTGCAATTATCTAGTAAACACATCTGGTTTGTTTTCACTATGTGTTGGGAAGAGAGGAAGGACAATGGACAGATGCGAAGGAGATGAAAAAGGAGAGGGGAACGGAGATGAGCTTTCTGTTTTGAAGGATGTATATGTGAGCAGGTTGCCACAAGAATAAGGGAATGTGAAGTAAATATTTATTCATGGTTTGATGATTTAAAAACATGAAATTAGGTTGGAGTTAAAAAATCAAGGTGGTAATAATTGCTACAGGAAAATCATTGCCTGTCTTTGAACTGATGTACTTGTTCATCCTATGTCCAGCAGTGACAGTTCAAATAAAGTATGAGATTCAATCTCTTTGAGTAGTAAGTTCTGGGATGGACACTTTTCTAAAGGAAGTGGTGATAAATGTACTGTACTACAATAAAGGGCATCAGATTATGTTTTAAACAGAGATTCTCTCAATGTAATCTGGAATCTTGGTTTTGAGATTGTGCAATGTGCATATAGTAACAGATGAGAAAATAAAACATATAAACACCTTCTACCGCTTTAAAAAAGATTAAGAAAAATGTATAAATTAGTATCTTGGACATCAGAATCATGTAGCCAGGGAGCCTGTGACTCATCATAATAGATGCCCAGCCACTAGCATTATTTCTGTCCATGGTCGAACTCTCTATTCCTTAGGATTATGGAACTTCTGTGTGAAACAGGGAGAGCCTTCATGCCCATAGGACAGTAGCTTGTTATTGCCTCAAAATAACTTCTGCAGCTATTAGAGCAGTCAGCTCCAGGGGTGACAACGCAGTCATTACAGCTGCTTAAGTCAGACAGCTCGAAATCTCTTTTCAGTGGCAGAATTGGGTCCCAGAGAGCACCAGAGCCCATTTTCCTCAGGATCAATACAAGTGGTTCTGTCCTGGAAGATGGATTCCCCATTATGTGCACTTATTATTATGTTTTATAGTGAATCTATCATATATTTTGCTGCTCTTCTGGGGGCATGAGAGAACCCATCATTTCACAGATGCACCTCTGAATCATACTTAATAAGACTGACTCATGGGAGATCTCACTCCAAGCAATGTGGGATAATTAATGATTTTCTACAGCACAATATAAAGACAATGTTAAAAATTAGTAACTTTCTGTTGCATGTCCAGGGGTGACAATATGGCCATATCTTTTTAGAAATACAGTGAAATATTTGCAGCCTAAAAACTGAAAAGAAATATATAATGACATTCACAATACTGTAACTAACTGATAAGTATAAATATAGTTAGCACTGAAGTGTATTTGTTTCTAATTTTTACATTTATAATTTCTTGTATACTTAAGGCCATATACCTTTAGTTTTTAAAATATTTTCAATATATTAAAAACATACCCTCAATCATTACATTTGAGTGACTATATAATTCAATGTTGTTGAGTATATAATTTAATGTCCTGATTTTATGTTATGAGTTACTAACACCCTTCTTGCTCCACCATTAAACTAATATTGCAGCATATATGTTTCCTATTATGGTTCTTGCTTTATTATTTTGTGGCAAGAATTTTTGTTCTTATAATCTCCCTCTACCATGGTGGTGTGACAGGTACCATCAATTCATTGTTCTATTTTTCTTTTTCTTTTTTTTTTTTTCATTACTATCATTGCTGGTTATTGTGTGAGTTTGGTGTGGTTGTGGAAGAGTAGGCATCTGTGTGCTGCATTCATCTACTTGACACTGTACTTGAGTGGAAGTCAGGGGAAACATTAGGGTGTCAGTGGTTCTTTCGTTTCCACTGTGGGGTCTTGGGGTTAGAACCAGGTCATCAGGCTTGTATGGCAAGTAGTTTCACCTGCTCTGCCATCTCATTGGCTTTGTTCTCTTTTTCTTGGCTAAGTTTCGAAAATTATTTTAAAAAAAGACTTATTTTCATCTTTCTAAAAAGAAGATCTTGCTTTTATTTAATGATCTCAAGGTTTAAATAATACTTTTATTTTGCCTGATTCATTTACTCTGTTTTTATCTAGTTCCTTACTCTGGAGTGTTTTAAGAGTTCTTTCTTTAAAAAAAAAAAGGGTTAAATGAGTTATTTTTTGTAGTAGAAGGTTGACATTCTACTAGATTTCAAAATTAGTAAATAAACATGATTTTAATGCATTTCAAAAATTTATTATTCACATTTAGGAATATTCATACATTCTGTGCTGTGTGCTATTTGATAATACATTACTTTCAAAGTATTCTTAAAATTTCCTTTATTTTCTTACCTTTCCCAAGTAAGCCACTAGTAATGTCTAGGTATATGATCTACATACACATTTTAGAAGGTACAATGCATATATAATTGTAGCTATTCACACATATATGTTTTGTTTTTTCTACACATGTGATAATGTTACCTGTTTTCTTCCTGTTAGCTTCATGTTGATACATTGATGAGGTTTAGTTGTTTAAGATAATTACCCGGGGCTGAGGATCTGTGGCTAAGAGCACTTGCTGCTCTTCCAGTGGACCTTGATTTGATTCCCAGCATCCACAGGGCAGCTCACAACTATCAGATCCAGGGGAACCAATACCCTCTTCTGGCCTCCTTGGGTGCCAGGCACACATGTACACATACATGACGGCAAGTACACATAAAATAAATTAATTAAAACATTTTCACAATTTGTCATTATGGACACATCACACAAGGGACGGCTGGCTCTGTTGCCAGGACTGTCTGGGGTGGAATGTTTAGCAGCATCCCTCATTTCTACCCATGAAAAGATGCAGGAAATGATGCTGACCTACACCTTATTCTTCAGTACATTCAGAGACAGCCCTTATCTCCAGATACAACAATCTGTTCTTAAAATGTCCCTAAGTGTCACCAAAGTGCCCATGCCAGGCCCAGCCTCACGCTCTACTTGCAGCTTAGGATGTAAGCTCTCAGCTACTCTTGCGGTGCCAGACCTGCTGGCATGAGGCCTTATTTCCAACCATGAAGATCTTGGCCTCACCCTTTGAAACTGTGGGCCAAGCCTCCAATTAAATGCCTGATAAATTGTCTGGGTCATGGTGTTTCATCATAGCAATAGAACACTAAGATACCAGTACAACCTCCCTTGCTTGAGAACTGATAATTTAAACTAATGTGCAGCATGCATTGTGAGGAAGGCTTATTTGATTGACAGTTGAGCTGACAGTTTTCAGCATTGTAAGCAATACTAAGAAGAAGAATAAAATGTATGTATCTTTTCCAAGGATACATGGTACTGGCTTTGTGAGATTGTAAAGAATATGCATTGTGATTTTAAAGATACACAAGTAACTTTAAATAAATATACTATTGCCAGCAATGTATGTGTTTCATGGGATTCCACATCTTTGCTGCTTTTTTTGTAAAACCAGAATTAAAAAATTCTTATCATTCTCATATATGAAAGATACCTAAAGATTATTTTACTTTCTATTGCCATGGTTACTAGTCAGGGTGAAAATTCTTTTCAGTATTTTATTAATCTTTTTTTTCCCTTCTTTATGTCAATTTCCTGCTCATGTCCTGTTCTCATTTTTGAATTGTTACATTTATTTTTTAAATATTTTTTAAATTATTCTTTGAGATTTGTGTACATATATGTAGTGTATTTCAATCATATCCGTGCCCCTCTAACTCTACCCAGGCCCTCAACTGCAGCCCCCTTCCAAATTTGTGTGATTTTTTTAAATAACCAATTAATGCTGCCACATACTCATGGGTGTTGGGCCATTTAACTCATTGTAGAAGTTCTTTCTCTTATAAACAAGCCCTTACTTTGTTTTCACCCTATTCTTAGCTTATTGTGATTTTCATTATATAATTCAAAACAATGCAAACAGTTTCCAAATTTCCCTTTATGATTATGATTGCTTTTAAAACCATAACAAAAAGTGTGTGTAGAAATGTTAAATAAATCTTTGTTATTTTATCCCCTGGCTTTAATCAACACAAATTTGTTAATATAAGAACATTGTAGTGTAATTAACAATATACAAACCAGCTCATGGTTAAAGTGTATCATTTTACATATGCTAAAACATTACAGTATTTAGCATAACTTTCATCCTCAAATTGTTCCTCTCATCTTTGTACAAAGTTTTATTCCTTTCTCGTCTCTTTCACATCTTTGAGCCAACTCTTTCTTGTTGCTGAAGATAAACTTATTTTCTATGGAATTTTGTATGAAATTGGGTCTGCAATAGTTTGGATGTTGACTGTCTTCATTGTTACATATATAAAAGTTTGGTCTCATTGTGGTGCTATTCACAGCTGCTGTGGAATTACAAGAGGTAGGGTTTGTGGTATGTCCTTGGGTCATTGGGAAGGCAGCTCCCAAAGTGGGCTGTAGATCTCTTACCTGCCTTATAGATTTCTAATTCCTCATTCATGATACGAGTGGTTTGCCCAGCCATATGCTCTTCACTGTTGAATTCAGCACCCTCATGTGAGGCTCAAAGCAATGGATTATAACCTCTAAAATGATGAGCTAAAGAAATAATACAGAGTCATACAGCTAGCTACTTCCATGAAGTATGATTTTGAAATTCATTGATGTTTCATACACCAGAAATTTGTTATTCTTAATTTCAAAGTATATTTTCACTGTGTGGCTGTTTTATAATTTGCTTATGTATTCATCTATTTATGGATTAGTCAGTGGTCCTCAACCTGTGGGTCAAGACCACTTTGGCAAACTCTAGTTCCAAAAATATTTACACTACATTCACAACCAGCAAAATTATAGTTATGAAGTAGCAATGACAATGAGTCAGGGTCACCACAACATGAAGAACTTTATTATAGGGTCATATCATTAGAAAGATTGAGAACTACTGACTTGGATCATTTTAAGATCTTAACTCTTAAAATACAGTTGCAGCAAAATATGATGGTGCATGGCTACAATCCCAAGTCTTGTGAGAATGAGGTCAGAGTATTGAGCATTTGAGGATATCCTGGACTACATAGAGAGATAGTCTCAAAAAGTACAGTCCCCATGGGAATAGGAAGAAGCAGAGTGCTAGAGAGGTCCCAAGAAATCCACAAAGATACCTCCACTATAGACTACTGGCAATGGTCGAGAGAGTATCTGAGCTGACCTACTCTGGTGATTGGATGGCCAAATACCCTAATTGTCATCCAGTGACTGGTGGAAGCAGATGCAGAGATCCACGGCCAAGCCCCTGGTGGAGCTCCAGGAGTCCAATCAGTGAGAGAGAGGAGGGATTATATGAACAAGTGATATTGAGACCATGATTGGAAAAAGCACAGGGACAAATAGCCAAACTAGTGGAAACACATGAACTATGAACCAATAGCTGAGGAGCCCCATGTAACTGGACCAGGCCCTCTGGATAAGTGAGACAGTTGATTGGCTTGAACTGTTTAGGAGGCCCCCAGGCAGTGGAACTGGGACCTGTCCTTGATGCATGAGCTGGCTTTTTGGAACCTAGGGCCTATGCTGAGACATTTTGATCAGCCTTGGTGTAGGGAGGAGACTGGACCTGCCTCAACTGAATCTACCAGCCTGGGCTGACTCCCCAGGGGAGACCTTGCCTTGGAGGAGGTGGGAATGTGGGAGAGATTGGGAGGGGAAGGCTAGGGGTTGATTGGAGGGAGGACAGGGGAATCCGTGGCTGATATGCAAAATTAAATTAATTGCAAAATAAAAATATTTATTTAAAAAAGTAAAACAAATTAAGTTTCTAAAACATTCATAGACATTTCTATTAATAGGTGTATACACCTTCATATCAGTAGGGGTTGATAAGGGCATGTTGTTTTAATTGTACAGATAACTGTAGGGCACTACCAAATCATCTCTAAGTGGTTGAACCATTTTTATAAGCCTACCAATCATAGATGAAAAATCCCATTGATATCCATTTTTGTCAACTTTCGGTTTACTCAGCATTTCAATTCCAAATTGCTTTATACAGAGATTTTTGTGTGTGTGTGGAATTGGACGTTCATGTTTTTAAATGTTTCTAGAGTAAATGTGCTGCATTCTCAAATTCAAAACTTCCCATATGCTGTGTTGTATGAGTCTTGTTTGCTCTTGCAGTCTTTGATGGGTTTTTTTTTTTTTCAGCTTCATTTTGAACTGAATTGTTAATCTTTAAGTAATATATTTGCCTTCATCATTTAAAAATAATCAAATATCCAGATGTCCTTGTGGATTTGAACTAACTTTCAGGGTGAAAATGTAGAGAAACATTATGGCACAAAATATTATATAAATGCTAAACAAATGAACTGCGTTTTCAGGCTCCCTCTTCCCTCTGGATAGTGTCTGACCTTCTTGGATCCTAATTGAAAATGAAGAGACAAAATGTTTTTCTACACTTTTCAATACTTCTAGACATTAGACTTATTTTTTAAAAAATAAGTTCTCATTATACAATTTTAGTAACTGTAAACTACTTTGTCCATATTATCCAAATTAGTTTTAATAATCTATTAAAGGGTGCATGTTAATGAAACTTCCCTATTCAAATAGTTAAGAATTACAAAATGTTTATGCAGTTTGCAGTTCAGGGGAGGATAATAAAATTATTCTATTTTTTGAAAGAACAAAGTGATAAAAGTTGAAGGCAAATATAAAATACTCATGAATATTGATTGCTTCACATGTTTAAATATTTAAAGCTCCATTTTCTGTGCATTACCTGGGTTATGATGCACCATGAGATATTAGCTTGAGAAACTGTAATACCAAGACGCTAAAAACAAAGCAGTGTGCTGTCTTGCACAGCATGGTCTAGAGATGTAATGTGTTTCACAAGCTTTTGTTTGTAAGTAGGTCCTGGGTTATGTTTGCAAATCAAGTGTCCCTAGGAGGACAGGTAAGTCAAAATTATTTAAAACACCCCAGATGTGCATATATACACACATTCCCTGGGGAAAAGAACAAACCTTGTGCTTGTATATTATAAACCCCATTGTCTTTAGGACTCCATATTGCCACTGAGTTTTAGAAGAATAACTCACAGTTTCTTTCTTTCTTTTTTTTTTTTAATATTTCAAAACCTCAGTTTTAATCTGTGAGCTGTTTGTGCAAACATTCAGAGAGGGGGAAGAGAAAGAGGGGGGGAAATGTATAATTAATATGAAAATCTGTGAAGTAAAGTTCCAGGAATCATATTATATGCTACTTCTGTGGACAGTTTTAGAACGTGTTATTATAGTGTGGTTACCTCACTTTGTAGTAGGTAGCCATTCCAGCTTTGATCTGGAAATTCCAACCCCCATTGAGGCTTCCGTAACTGTCACGCCTACAAGGCGGGGCCAAGGGAGGCGCCGGAGACCTCGAATCTGGATGGGCCAGCGTGCTCACTCTGTGCCTGGACCTTAGATGGTGGAGGTTGACCGAGCAGAGCTCCAGAGGACACCGCTAGACTGCGATACACCTTCCCCAGACCCCACAACTTACCTTTCCCTTTTTTGTAAGTTACCCACTAAATAAACCTTCCTTTTAACTACGTGGAGTGGCCATAATAATTTCACCAATATCACTTGTGTTTCTTTTATCTTTTCTTCTATCAGATAATTCTTGGATTCATGATGCCACTTGTTTCCTCTGTGATGTGTGAAGAAAGAAGATAAATGGGATGTTTCCAGGGTTAGTGAGCCTCCTTTGAAGAACAGTCTCTATTGGACATTTACATTCATCTCCTTGAGTACTTGTGTTTATAAAGGAATTTGGAAAATGAAATTTGAAATGCTGGCACATGTGTAATAAGATTTCTCACAGGAAAGAGAAAGAAGATATTGGCAGCAACTGTGGTGTCTAGCACAATCACAGGGAAGCCTGATTGTATGGATACTTATAGCATATGGAAGATACATTGTAAGAACCATAATTTGCGTTTATACCAAGATCAGAAGTTGGTCCACTTTTTATGAAGTGAATTCTATTTGATTTATTTTCCAATAGAATAATCTATAATAAAAGAACCATTTATTTAGCACATTTGACTCAATTCATTTATAGGACAAATAGAAGATGTTGTTAGTAAAATCATTTAGGTCATAGTCTCCTAAACATTATTTTTTGAAATAAAACCTGATTGGAAGGTAGATGAATAAGTTTTGTTACTTCCTTCAGTTACTTCCCTTTTGAATTTCCTGTTTGAGACACAAGACTTTTCTGGTTTTCAGCTTTCCTAATTTCTCATTTTGAAATCCTCCATCGGTTGCCTGGAAACATCAGTAAGTGACACTCAGGAGAAAAAAAAAAATGCTTAATAGTAAATACCAAGTAGTGTATTTGAGAAAGGACTTAGAATATGCTATGTAACTTTTGGGATTTATATATGGATACAAGGTCATCATATCTTATTTAAAAATTTAATAATTCCCTAGTTGACTATGGCATTGGATGTGATTTGGCATAATAATTTAGTAAAATTATTTATCTAAATCTCTCAATCCTTATATCTGTAATGAATGAACAGAGTGATTTTAGCCATAAAATTAGCCATAAAAGGGTTAAAATTATTTCTTTGTTGGAATAAAGAGGAAAATGAAAGTGGTTACACATTGGCAAATATGATATTTTGTGTAAGAATGTGACATGTAGGTAAGTTCAAGCACACATTGGTAAGCACATTAATTAATCTAATACTTTCAGTACTTAAAGGATAATTAAAATGAATATAGTTTTGGTTGATGATATTCTGGAGTACTGTTAAGTATAATGACTAATAAAAGCAAATAAATCTGGAAATAGCTACTAGATGCATTGGAGACTACTAAAGACTAGAAAATCCAAAGTTAAGGAGATGAAATCACTTATCAGAAACCACAGGTAACTGATTCTTTAAATCCATTTAACTTAAAGAAGAGAGAGGCTAGATAGAAATAATCCCAAGAGCATAGTTCAACTCACTACTACTACAAGAATACCAAGAATACATACTAGGTATTATTCTCCACAAAGGGCCATCGCTTTAATAAATGATGCTGAAAAAGTGGATATCATTCTACAAAGAAAGGAAATTGAGCTTCTATCTTAGTTTTACGTACAGAAATAGACTGACATCTGTGGGCCAGCCTGGAGTTTCACATTCCGGGGAAGCTGAAGGCATCGACAGGCCCGACCGGCGGTGGGTGCCAATATGACGAGCAAGTATATGGTGGAGAAATGGGAGAGGAAGAGAGGTGGAATGGTTTGTGTGCTGTGATAAGATCTGAAGAAATGAGAGTGGTGAGGAGTGGGCTGATACGGTTGGGACCTGGGAAAAAGGTGATGCCCGGGCCTGGGCTGCTGCCTAGAACCATGTCTGAGTCCATGGTCCTACCAAAGCTGGGATCTGTGTTGACATCCATGACTCATGGTGCTCCCAAGGGCAACGGGGATGCCCTTGATCTGGGCTGCCAACTGTGGCCATTGGTGTCCAAGGGGTGTGCCACTGCCAGGGCCATGCTGATCTGTGTGGCCTGTGCTGCTGTGGGGGAGCCATGATGACATGGGGGGCAGAGCTGCTACCTGGGCGGTATCTGGGTCCATGGCCCTGCAGTAGCCAGGGTCTGTGTTGTTGTCCATGTGTGGATGAGCGGGGTCTAGTCAGATGCCTGAATCCATGCTGGTGTCTGAGAGCTGTGCTGCTACCAAGGCCATGCTAATGAGGGTGGTCTGTGCTGCCATCCAGGGCATGTCTGGGTCCTTGACCCTGCTGAAGCCAGGGTTGTGTTGATATCCATGGCTCCTGGTACACTGAAGGCCATGCAAATACCTGGAGTCTGGACCATCACGTGAAGCTAGTGGGGGTCTGAGGGTCATGCTGCAGCCAGAGCCATACAGATCTGAGTGGCTTGTGCTGCCACATGGTGCCATGGTGACATACAGGCCCAGGCTGCAGCTAGGGACCTTAACTGGGTCTGTCGCCCTACCACAGCTAGGGTTTGAGTTCATGTCCATAGCTTCTGATACCACCTAGGGCTGTGAAAATGCCCAGGGTCTGGTCTGCCACCTAAGACTATGTTGGCATTCCAGGACCTTGTTGCCTATGGGCCATACTGATCTTGGTGGCCGGTGCTGTCACTGGGGCCATGGTGATATCTTGGCCCAAACTGCTGCTGAGGGCCCAGTCTGGGTCCATGTTCCTGGTGCGTCTGGGGTCTGTGTTGATGTTCATCTCCCATGTTACCACAGGGGGTCATAGAAGCCATGTGTGTTGAAATATGAGTGCCATGCTGAGCTGGCTCCACCTCTCACTGGTCCTGGGATAGCTGACCCTGTCCATTGCTGAACACTGTAGCAGGAGAGTTAGACCAGCCCCTCATGGGAGAGACGGCCCCCACACTTAGAAGAGATTGCCCCACCCCTCACCACAGACATGGAAGAACTGGTCTTGATGGCATGGGCCTAGGAGTGCTGGCTCTTCCCCTTGCCTGGGGGTCTGGGGGATCGAGATCCCAGTGGTTGAGAACAACAAGCTCAGGTACCACCCAGACCCACATCCTGGGCCTTGGGTTCACCCATCCTAACATCTATCCCGTCTATGACCTGCTGGAGCACGTGAAGGGACTGGTCTTCCAGGATCTCCATGACTCGAGGGAGCAGCAGGATATCTGAGAGGATTTTGGTGAGGGTCCAGTGATGATGGTGTACCAGAGGCTTTGAGCCAGACCAGTGACTCACTGTCATGAACATTTTGAGGGTAGGACTGATTGGACAAAAAGGTATACTGTGTGACACACCACAGTTCCTAATGCCACTAGGATGTTGGGAAGATGGAGGAGTGAAGTGGTCTGGTTCTTTGTTTTGTCTTTAATTTCTTTCAGGGGTGTGCTTCAGGAGTGAGGGGCAGATATGGAGGGACTGAGAGGTAAACGGGATTCAGATGTATGATGTGAAATTCCCCAAGGATCAATAAAGAATTATGTTATAAAAAATAGACTGACAAACAGTTTAAGACTTAAATATAATCAGAAAGCATAAAATTCTTAGGAAAAAAAGGGAAAGAGCTCAATGGCGAGGATTATTTTTAAAATCTGTTAATATAGGCTGTGAAATAAAAAGCCCAGTGTCAGGTGTAGGTTACCTCTTTTTGAATTGTTGCTTAGTGGAATCCCACTAACATTGTTCTTGGTTACCCTTCAACACTTGACGATAAGACCCTATTTCTGAAGACATCACAGACTCTAGTCACTCAGATATGGAGATGCCAAGCTGACAAGAATCTGGAAGTGCCATCCTTCCTTGCTAGGTTTTATAGTTCTGGAAGGTTCCATGAATACTACCAGAGGAGAAAGTAATCATCAGTCTAACCCAGCTGTGAACCCTATGATCTGCCATAACCACTGGCCCAGCAAGGTATGCCTACTAGCTCAATAATGGCATTCACGTTATGGGAGTGACCAACCATTTTCTAATTTTTTTTTTCTTTTTCTTTTTTTTTTCCGAGACAGGTTTTCTCTGTGTAGCTTTGTGCCTTTCCTGGAACTCGCTTTGGAGACTAGGCTGGCCTCGAACTCAGAGAGATCCGCCTACCTCTGCCTCCTGAGTGCTGGGATTAAAGGCGTGCGCCACCACCGCCTGGCTCTAATTTTGTTAACTGGGCCAAAGAAACATAATTAGTGAGGTGATAGTCCCTAGGAGAGAACCTAATACTATTATTTTTCTAATGAAAATAGTATTAAACTACCCCCTAAATTTTTATTCTTATACATTTAAATTAGTATGTCACTTACACTTCATGAGAGAAACTTCTTTTTTTCAGTAGATGGTGATTACCACAGAAACGCACAACTGGTCAACATACAGAGAATAAGAGATTATGGAGGGTTCAGCCTTAAGTGGGACATCTATATCACACTTGTCTTCTCTAAGACTCACCCAAAGTAGTGGATCTTTTCAGTGATGCATTAATTGCTAGACATAACAATGCCTTTGGCAACATGAACTCTCAGGCTGTGACTGCATGCATAAGACCTGCATATGATCCGTCCAACTGAAATCTTACCAGCACAATAGGTAGGGGGTCATGGAGTACCACTCTAAGGTGATAGAGTAGTAGCAATCAATGGCTGCTGGGGAAGGGGAAATAAGTTTTCTTCAGGGATGTAGCTTCTGAGAGGCTGCTTATGCTCCAGTAGATATCAAACTCATGCATAAATGGGCAGCAATAAATAGATTCTGTGGGACTTTTTTTTTTTAAGAGAGAGCATATGAAGTGGGGAGGAAAAATTCATAAAGGTAAGAGGGGAAGAATTAAGGGGAGGGAATGGTGGTTGATTTGATCAAAACACATATGCATGTATGAAACTCTCAAACAATAAAAAATGTAAACTGTGGGCAACAAAGGCAAAAGTAAACAAATGAGAGTGCTCATTCCGATGGAAGACCTTTTGCAAAAAAGAGTAAGTGACTCAAAATAAAAGGGCAGCATATGGACTAGAAAAAATATCAGCAAGCCATTTATCAGACAAGTTAATACACCCAAACTGCAAGCAAATAGTATAATCTAACAGAAAAGGTGGTTTGTAAATATGCAAAATACTTGAATAAATATTTGCAAAATGGATTTACTTGCTGTGGATATCGCTCTGTATAAATAAACACTGATTGGCTGGTAGCCAGACAGGAAGTATAGGTGGGACTAACAGAGAGAAGAATTGAGGGAACAGGAAGGTAGAGGGAGAGACTGGCTGGAGCCGCCACCAGGACAAGCAAGATGTAAGGTACCCATACGCCATGAGCCACGTGGCAAAGTATAGATTAATAGAAAGGGGCTAAATATAAGAGTAAGAGCTAGACAATGATAGGCCTGAGCTAATGGGCAAGCAGTTTAAATAATGTAAGAGTCTGTGTATTTTATAAGTGGGTTCCGGGACTAGTGGGACTTAGAGGGAGCTGGAGAGAAATTCTCCAACAACATTTATTATCCATTTTGGAATGGATAATAAATAAGAAAAAAGTTTGTTGAAACACCACCAACCATCAGAGAAATGCACATCAAAAAAAAAAAAAAAAAAAAAAACAGATGTTAGAATCTATCTATAAGGATGACTGTTATCATAGTGACCAGAGGCAGCAGACATTTTTGACAGTGTTGAGAAAGGGGGACATTTTTATACTGGTGAAAATGAAAATTGGAACAATTGTTATAAAATAATGCATATCTTTCTTAAAAAATGAAAATGTACAACTACTATATGATTCATCTGTCTCTGTTCTATGCATGTACAGAAAGGAAATGAGATCAGATATATGTATATCTGCAATTACTAGTTCATCAAAGCATTGTGTACAATAGCGACAAAAGAAGGACATCCTTGGATTCTGTCATAGGGCTAATGAATAACAAAAATTTATGATATTATATGTGAATATATAAATGTATATGCATGAGTATTATTCACTCTATTGAAAGAGGAGTTTATGCCACTTATGAAAATATGAACTGACCTAATGGATACTATGCTAGCACAACAACTAGGCACAGAAAGACCAATATTACATGCTGTGGAATATTAGTTAAAGATATGTTACATTCTTTCATGCTGGGGAATATTTGTTTAATGATGCAAAGACATGTTGTATTCGTTTAACTCTGTAAAGCTGTGTTACATCGCCTGTCTAAATACCTGATTGGTCTAAAAAAGAGCTGAACAGCCAATAGCTAGGTAGGAGAGGAATTGGCTGTCAGGCAGAGAGAATAAATAGAAGGAGAAATGTCAGGCAGAGACAATAAATAGAACGAGAAATCTAGGCTCAAGAGAGAAAAATAGAAGGGGGAAGTGTAAGAAAAGGAGAAGGAGAGGAGGACATCAGGATCCAGCCACCCAGCCACACAGCTGGCCATATAAGTAAGAAGGAAAACAAGGTACATAAAATAGAGAAAGGTAAAAAGTTCACAGGTAAAAGGTCAGACAGGGTAAGTTTTGTTATAAAAACTGACTATCAAAAAACAAAACAAAACAAACAAAGAAAAACCCAGCTACAATTACACAACCTGGCTTATATACAAAGTCTAAGAAAAGCTAATTTTGTAGACATAGAGAATAGACTGTAACTACCAGAGGATGAAGACAGGGAAAAAATAGGTAGATATATCAGCTTAAGTGTTCAAACTTACCTGAATGAATGACTTCTGGTAATGTCATACATATATGACATGTATTATAATAGTGTATTATAGACTTGAAATTTGCTATAAGGGGTAGATTTTGTGCATTCTTACCACAAAAGTAACTATTGTGAGGAAATAGACATAAGAATTAGCTTGATTGAGATATCATTTCATAATGTATATTATATAATATATTAAGTATGTATTTTGATAGATTATACATATCAAAATATGGCATTGTGCATAAAACCTTACAAATGAAATTGAGCAAAAACCACATAAAGTAGAATACACAAAGTGTGACTCCATACATACAAAGAGCAAACATCCCCTGTGGTATTAGAATCAGAAAAATGAACACATTATAGAAAGCAGAAGTAGTGGTGACTGGGAGAAGCTATGATGGGAGGGGCTATGTGACTTAGAGTCATGTTCTACTTCCTGTCTTCGTGGGGCAGCATGGTGCATTGGCTAATTGAATTATATTTATGATTCTTACATATACCATATTTTTATAGAAATAAAGTGACTAAGGCAACATGTTATTTTTACACAGATTTTGTGGTATGTACTATATGTATGTGATGTGATTCTACAGGATGTATGTAGAGTAAAAAAAAATCAAATAGACATGCTCACCAACTTACACAATTATCCTTTTGTAGCATGAGCAGTTTAAAAACTGACTCATTTAGCACAGATTCCATATACACACAGTTTTATGGCCTATCATCACCATCTTGCAAGTTATACTTTTTCATCCTACATATTTACTACTACATATATGTGAGATTATATATATACATGTATATGTATATATATGTATATATATATATATATTAGTATGTGTATATGTGTGTGTGTGTGGTATCTTGAAATTAAAAATAAATTTGAACTTAGAAATTTGTATTTGGCCATATTTTCACTGCAATGCAAATAAAAATATTTATATGCATATAAATACCTGCAGTGCAATCCCTTTTAGAAGAAATTTGCATGCTAGGAAGAAGCAGATTCTGGAAGTAGTGAACAAAATCATCACTGACAAAATATCTTTACAAAGCTTGTTATTTCACAGAAGTAGCAAAATATCAATATGAATAAAATGAAGGTCAAATAAGAGCCAGGGGTGTAGCTGAAGTTTCCCTGTGTCCCACCGAGTCTGTAGCTGCTCAGACCCAAGTAAACACACAGAGGCTTATATTAATTATAACTGCTTGGCTATTAGCTCAGGCTAACTACTGACTAGCTCTTACACTTAAACTAAGCCCATTTCTGTTGATCTATATGTTGCCATGTGTTCTGTGGCTTTACCTGTGTGCCATTCATTACATGCTGCTCCCTGGACAGCAGTCTGGCATCTCCTGACTCAGCCTTCCTCACCCAGAATTCTTCTTCTCTCTTTATCCCACCTATACTTCCTGCCTGGCTACTGACCAATCAGCATTTTATTTATGAACCAATCAGAGCAACACATTCACAGCATACAGAGCAACATCACCCATCAAGGAGGAGACTATCTCTTCTTAGCAATTAGAGCTATACCACAACCGAACCAAAACTTGTGAGAAAGTAAAGGGTATTTCTGATTAGCTAGATGAAACAGACAATAATCATTAAAATGATGTGAGTAAATAAATATGACTCTCAATTTGTGTTATAGACACCAGTATAAAGAAAAATAGTGTAAACATTAATCCAACAGAAAATAATTCAATCTTTTCAATAGAAATCATGAAAGGAGAAAACTAAAATATGTGAAGTTAAATTAGATCACACAAAAATACCAATACTGTGCTATCTATCTATCTATCTATCTATCTATCTATCTATCTATCTATCTGTGTGTTAAACAGTTACCAGTTAAAACACAGTTCCCTCTGAATGTATGAATAATGCTAAATTTTTTCTATGACATTTAGAAAGCAAATAAAGTGATCTCAATGTCGCAAAATGCATGCTTTCCAGGTATATATAAAGAGCATGCAGACTACCAGAGTAGGTAAGCATGCACATAAATCATCAGAAAACATAGATGGAATAGCCACAATAGGTGAAATTGAGGCTATAAAACTTCTGGAGAAAACAGGAGAACACTTTCAAGGTTTCTTAAGCCTAAGGGCAAATTTTTAATAATATAACCCACAAGTACCAAAATTATCTGATACCAAATGTTTTTTCTTCCTTCCTTTTTCATTTCTTTCTTCTTTTCTTTCTTTCTTTCTTACTTTCTTTCTTTTCTTTCTTTCTTTCTTTCTTTCTTCTTTCTTTCTTCCTTCCTTCCTTCCTTCCTTCCTTCCTTCCTTCCTTCCTTCCTTCCTTCCTTCCTTTCTTTCTTCTTTCTTTCTTTCTTTCTTTCTTTCTTTCTTTCTTTCTTTCTTCTTTCTTCTTCCTTCCTTCCTTCCTTCCTTCCTTCCTTCCTTCCTTCCTTCCTTCCTTCTTCCCTCCCTCCCTCCCTTTTCTTCTTCTCCTCCTCTTCCTCTTCCTCTTCCTCCTTCTCCTTTTCTTCTTCTCCAGCCCCCTCCTCATGTATTGCTGGGACTTGAGCCCTGGACATTGTGCATACTAGGCAAAGCAAACACTATTTCTATGGTCTCTCCCCTTTTCTTCCTCCTCTTTTTTTTCTCCCCCTCTATTCATTAACACATAGCTGTTGTTTTCAACTTAGGATTTGTTGTTGTTTCTATCTGGAATTTTCTAATCATACCAATCTGTTGAATAGGTAATTTCTTCAACTATGTCTAATCTTAGGCCCCCTAATTAACCAAATACAATGATTTTTCTTTCTCTGTACAACAGATTAAAATTTATTTTCTTCATCTCATTTATGTGTAATACTCTCTTATTCATTACCTCTAAATGTATGAAAATATAAAAAAATTCATGTAAAGATTTCATTATTTTTATTTTAATCAGTGTCTCCCTGGTGCCTATAATGCATGTTCAGTCAATTGTACTTAAATTACTGCACAGAATGTATCTTGGAAACCATTATTTCAAATGTTTTATAATCATTACTCACCTCAGCAACATATAAATAAAAATAATGACTATAGAGAAAAAAGGTAAATAAAAACCTGACCACCTGACATGAAATTAGTGTAGGCTGAACACAGGAAAAAGGGAAAGGACACTGGTGGCAGTTTGGTTTATTTGGGAAGACTGGAAATAGAAACGCAGTTCCACCTCTAATGGTCTTTGTCCCACAGCTTTCTCTCCAATTTGCCTAATTAGTTGAATTAACTGGAGACTTCATTTTAGATGAGGATTCTAGAATTTGAACACGAAGAGGATAAATTAAGTTTTGCCAGTAACTCAAGCTGAAGAAAAGCAATTTGTAGCTTCATTATTTAGACTCTGAAATTTAGAACACAATGAATCTTAGTTCATGATCAGCATTCAGGAAAGAACATTCAGAAAGGTCATTTTGAAAAGAATTATCTTTTTATTTAGCTGCAAGTTTTATGGTTTAAAATATATCTGTACTTTGTAAATATTTTTTGAGAAGACTAGCATCTAGAAAAGGAAGCCAATAATTTGGGTGACCTATGGAACTATGTGACCATTAGTTGGTCGATGGGTGTAAGAGGAACTGAAAAAATGTGTCTATTTGTGTGGAATAATTGACAAGAGATTTTTCTCCTCATTGAAAATTTAGAGTACCTTTTTTACAAAAACAAAAACAGAAAATAAAGAAAACATTTAAGTGCTCACAGTGTCAGTCTGAAATAGGCAGACAGGTCTGAAGAGGGTACCAGTACTTGGGGAAAACTTTCTTTGCTCCTGGCTTGGCGGTGTTTGTAACAGACTGAGTCATCTCAGTGCAGAGAAAAGTTGTTTCTCTGCAGTGTTAATATGCTCTCTTCCTATAGCTTCTGCAGTCACATTACTGGGAGCCATAGGAAGGTCATAGCATCACTTGTTTCCTAATATCTCACCTAGACAACAGGAAAATCTAATTAAAGCCATAGGTTCAAAGGAGTAATAAAGATTTAATTATCATTTAACATAGAAATTGAAGTCATCGTGTAAGATTAGTAATTGAAAAAGGAGTAACCATAACATAGTAGATAAATGAACATAGTATGGTAAATGAAAGATTAATCTAAACATCCAGGTGGATGATTATGGGTCTTCTTATCACACACACACACACACACACACACACACACACACACACACACACACACACACCTATATGTATCATATTCTTCCTGCAAAAATACTTTGGATAATTAGTTATAGCCTGGTTATGTGATGATCCTCATTATTTTGAAATCCCAGTTTCCACTCATTTGTCTTTAACTTGAATTCTTGGAATTAAACTTTAAATTTTGCATGTTAATTTTCTGCTCCTTCAATTGAGCAGCTAATACAGCATTTTTTAGCTAAAGCATGAAATTTGGCTAGAGGGTGACCAGGGTTTTTGGTTGTCTTTGATTTCTCATGCTAAAATTTGAACAATCTGGGACATTTGATGACCCTTATCCCTGACCCCAAGAGAAAAAAAAAAAGAAAATTCTTTGAAAACATAACATCAAATATGAGCTAAGTGTTTTTAAATTCTTGTGCCATTTAACTGTAACATTGTCGGTCAGACCAT
This sequence comes from Peromyscus leucopus, assembly GCF_004664715.2. Taxonomy (NCBI): domain Eukaryota; kingdom Metazoa; phylum Chordata; class Mammalia; order Rodentia; family Cricetidae; genus Peromyscus; species Peromyscus leucopus. The sequence goes on along the minus strand of NC_051079.1, from coordinate 47,219,046 downwards.
CATAGATTCATGAAAACTATCTGATTTTTAGGGCATTTTGAAGTTAAAGTCATGCAGGATTTCAACTTAGGAGTAATAATATTGGTTGGAGAAAATGCTCTGCTTGCCGAACCGCTTATCGGAAATGAAGTAGTTGCTTCAATGTTGTTAAATAGAAGTAGCTAGCATATAGTCACAATGTTCCATTTGTTTTAGAAAATTCCTGAATTCAGCCACAAACACCAGTGTGGTCTGTACTGCTGTACTTGACATCTTTTCTATGAATTTTATTTCATTTATAATTATTAGAGAATTACCACGGTATCATATTGGTCCTAAGGGAAGGGATCATGTGACCTGTGATCAATGATTTTATGAAATATCTTTGACATATTTCTAACCTTCTTCTTAATATTTTAAGCTGTTAACTTCCTGGATTTTCTCACTTTATACTTTAATTTTTCTTTGAGCCTTTCAAGATGTCTTTAAATATTTTCTCATTCCACTTAAATATTGAGATTTCATCACAGTTTATTCTTTCCTTTCTTCCTCCCTCCCTTCTTTCCTTTGTTTCTTTTCTGTCCTTCTCTCATACAATGCATTCCAATTGCAGCCTCCTCTCCACTCCCTCCTACCACCCTCCCCTCTCCTCCAGATCTAATGCTCCCCTGTTTCCCTTCAGAAAAGAGCAGGTCTCCCAGGGAAATCAACTGAACATGACACAGCAAGTTACAATGAGACTCGGCACGAATTCTGCCATCAAGGCTGGACAAAGCAACCCAATGGGAGGAAAAAGGTCCCAGGAACAGGCAAGGGTCAAAAGACCCACTCCTCACTGCTAAGAGTCTTCACTAGGGTAACCGTTGTCTATTCCAGGGAGTTTCCATGGCACTAGGTTTCCACATGGCCCCCCAAATGCCCCAATTCCACTTGTCTCTCCCTGTATTCTCTCCTTCCATCCTCCAACCCCACACCCAATTCCTCCTGTTCCTTTCCCTACCTGACCCTAGCCCACAAGAAACTTCTATTTTCCCTTCCCAGGGAGATTTATGCATCCCACCTTGAGCCCTCCTTGTTTCTTAGCCTCTCTGGGTCTGTGGCTTATAGCATGATTATCATTTACTTATCAGCTAATATCCACTTTATAAGTGAGTACATACCATATTTGTCTTTCTGGGTCTGAGTTAACCTCATTTAGAATGATTTATTTTTTAGTTCCATCCATTTGCCTGCAAATTTCATGAAGTCATTATTTTCAACAGCTGAGTAATACTCCATTGTATAAATGCAACACATTTTCTTTATTCATTCTTCAGTTGGGAGACTTCTAGGATGTTTCCAGTTTGTAGTTATTATGAATAAAGAAGCTATGAACATAGTTGAACAGGTGTCCTTGTTTGCTTTGCTTCTTCCCTATTCTTGGAGAAGATTAACCTGGAGCATAGTTAAATGATATTTCATCAAATTTCCATAGTTCCACTTGTGCCTCTCTACTGGTGACTCAAGTGCACACAAGCAGCTGCAGCCTCCCCTCTCTGAAGAGATTGAACATTGGCAGTGTCTGGCCTCTTGCAACAAGGCCTCATACACTCTCAATATCCACCACTGAGATGCTGCACTCATAATTGAACAACTACTCTTTTCTCAAAGAGCACTTCCCTGTTTTCCAATTCACAGCACAGTCAGGACACATCTTTCCTAAATCCTTGAAATTGAGCCTTACTTATCCCTGTTCTCTTATCCATCCAGTGATGATCAACTTTGAACTTTTAACATGTCTCTCTCCCTTTATGCAGACCTTAATGTTATCTCATGTGGATCACTGCGACAAGCTGTAGTTTGTCTTCCTATGGCTGAATGATCCTGTCATTTCATCAACAGATCATAGGTACCACATGCAGTTAGTTGATTTCTAAACAATGACTCATGTCATTCCCAAAAAATTAAAAATCCTTCCAAGTCTGTATCATAAATGACACAGCTTTCATTGATTATTATCTATTTACCTTCCCAGATTCACTCTGAATAAGACCAGAGGACCTCCCTTCCATTCTCCTTTGACCTCTCTGGTCATACACTGTATATTTCCTTTCATTGGTATTTGGTTAAACCTTTTCTGCCTGGTTCACAGAGCTCATCCTTTAAGCTCACAATCAGGACTCATATTTTTAATAATATTTTTGAGACTATAATATAATAAATAATTTTCCACCTTCCCTATCCTCTCTCCAACCACTCCTATGTACTTTTCCTGTTCTCTCTCAAATTCATGGCCTCCTTTTCTTTATTTGTTCATATATACATGAAATCAATCCATATAATATTACTTTGTTACTTAAATGTATATTATTTCCAGATCACAATAGGATTCACATAAGGAGTCTTATCTGGTTGCTGGGCCTATGTAGTAAAATCACTGCACACACCAACTACATAACATTTACCTCAGTTTACTCTAGGTCTTCCTTCATTAGTCTTCTTTAATAGACTGTTAGCTCCTTGAATACAAGATCTACATGACATTCATCTTTCTGATGAGAAGCTGAAGTTTCCAGAATTAAAGGTGGCACACAGTAGGTATTTAGGAAATGGTAAATTAGTATCTGGAACCAGAGTTTTTGTAAGGGTGGGTATCAGTGTGACTTTCTAAGCCTGGCCCTGCTGCATTTGAGGCATGCCTCTGAAAGGATGAGAAAACAATTCCTTGCTTTGCTACACATTTCATGTGACTCAGAATCAAAACAACATCTATATTGTCTTCAGGTTGAATTTGTGGCCTCTCTCTTCTTTTCCAAAACAAACATTTCATCATTATTATTACATTTCAGTTTCATGTTACCTGTTCATGCACTTTATACTTTTGACAGTTCAGGTAAGATTGATGATGGAATAAAAATTAAAATTTGATTTCTTAGAAGAAACAGTTTTCAGTCTGGGTTCTGCATTTCTTAATCTATGCTCCTGCATACACACTTTGTCCCTTTCATTCTTAGATTCACCTTTAAAAAGGGAAATGGCAGTGATACAACCTTTTAGATAAGATTGTTACAAAATGTATGTCCAATGTCATAGTTGATGATCAATACATTATGACTACTGTGGCAGCTGCCCTGGACATTGAGGCCACAGCAACAGAAATAGCTATGATTGAACCACAAACTGAATTCTTCTGTTTATAAACAAAATCCATGATGGAATTTGACAAACATGAAATTCCTAGAAAGGAAGTGTGCCTGGAGATTTGAATTTATAAGCCATAAGTACTTTCTACTGGCTGGTATTGTGTGTTAATTTGACACAAGCTAGAGTCATTAGAGGAAGGAGCCTCAGGTGAGGAAATACCTTGATGAGATCTGCCTGTGAGTCATGTTCTCTTTTAGCGATCAATGGGGAGGCCCAGCCTGTAGTGGGTGGTGCCATCCCTAGGCTGTTGGTCCTGGGTCTATAAGAAGGTGGACTGAGCAAGCCATGGGAAGCAAGTCAGTAAGCAGCTCCCCTCCATGGCTTCTGCATCAGCTCCTACTTCTGTGACCCCACCCTGTTTGAATTCCTGTCCTGACTTCCTTCAGTGATGAATAGCAATTCTGAAATGTAAGTCCAATAAATCCTTTCCTACCCAACTTCCTTTTTTGATCCTGGTGTTTCATTGCAGCAATAAAAACCCTAACTAAAACAAGTGGGTACCAAGAGTAGGGTATTTCTGTGACAGACCTGACCATGTTTTGCGAAGGTTTGTAGAAGGACTGTGTAACTGCACTAGATGAGTGTTAAAAGGTCTGTGGGAACTTGGAAGACAAGAATATTAAGAGCAGTGCAGAAGATAGAGACCTGGCTTGTGCAATTTCAGAAGAAAGTTTAAAGACTCTATCAGGGCCATTTGTTGTTTTGAAGTTAAAATCCTTTGGTTCCAGTTAGCTGGGGCTGAAGAATTAGCTGTGATTGGCAAGATACCAGAACTGCTAAAGCAATTCTGTGGTTCTGGTTAATTAGAAACAGGTTTGATTAACAAGATACCAGAAGTACTAAAGCAAAACTTTGCTTTGCTGGGAACTTGATGCTGGTCAGCTGGAGCTAATAAATGAATGGTGATTAAGAGGAGACCACCATCACTGAGGTGAAATCTTCTGGTACTTGTTTCCTGAGAGCACACTGGAGCTGTTTCCCAGAGGTGGCCAAGGTTGTACCTCATGCTGGTAGCTAGACTTTGTAATGTGTAAGAGTCACCCAGGTAGTATTGGTTTTGAAGGCATGAAGGGGTCATGGAGAGCAGCTGAGGCTGGCACTATGAGCGACCAGGAGAGGCCATTGGTGAAGGTGCAGCCTCAGTGGCAGCTGAAGACCTAGGACTGAAGGAGTCATGCAAAGACCTCTGCCTCTGCATATCCTATTGTAACATGTGGCTTCTTCAGTGTTTCTTCAACTCCCTAGAGACTGAGGGCACCTTTGCTACCTGTTCATTGTGCTTCAAACATTCTTTCTGCTCTTTGCACACTTTACTTTCTCACCTAATTCAGATCTCATTTCAAATTTCACTCTATCAGAGAAACTCGTTATATATTATATATAGCTGCAATCACCCAGAGTTTTCTCTCCTCCTTGCATGATCCCAAGCACCCCTTTCTGCCATAATGATCCAAAATAGCTTTCTGTCTTGCTTTAGAAAGAAGCCATAAAAGGCGTGCATTATTTTCTTATATACATTGCTTCACCCAAAGTGCTAAGGTTATAAAAGCCAGGCAAAGAGTAAATACTAACAAATGTACGTCAAATAAATTACTAAGTCTAACTTAATTGCCGCCACTGGGAAGCAAAAGCAAAGAGCAAATGTGAGTTTCTCAATGTAACTTAGTAGTCTATAACTTTCACACCAAAGAAACAATTCACTTATTATCAGTCAATTACCTTACTTACTTCTGTACTCCTAATTTCCAGTTTCTGTGTTTATGCAGGACAATGGGTTTTACTTATAACATCTTAATGTTCTATTTGATTAAAATGGCATCTGGATACTAAAGTTTCCATTTTGCCTTGTGAGCATGTGTATTACTTAGTACTAGTCTTTTGAGATACTAACTAATGGCCTCTTTTCTTGGCTTGGAAAATAGTTTTGAAGTAGGATTTATCTTCCTGTCACCTTGTGAAGCATTAATCTGTCATCACACTTGTAAAATGCAATGCACTGGATGTGAGTGCAATCTGATGGTGAATTATGTCACCCCGTTGATCAACAGGATTGATTCAGTTGATCTGACTGGCTTAGGTGTGTATCCTATCCCCTCACAGTCTCCCTGCTACATGTCTGTCCTTCCTGAATCTATGCTCTTTCAAGAAAGACAGCCTTCCCTGATGGAGGACCAAGATGGGCCAAGTTATGTTCCTTGCTCAACGCCCCTGATAGAACATCCATACCAGCTCTCTAAAACCAAGCACCATTTTCTTTCCCTGGCAGAGAGAAGGAAATGCTCAAGCCATTCTAGGAATTTTCATATTCTTTTCTGAATTGCTACACATAGGTTAGAAGGTAACCTTTGCAAAAATTAATATTTTCAATCCCATTGTTTATAATGTGTGTGTGGGTGTATGTGGCAATTTTGTAGAGACAGTGGGGGGTTTATATAGGAAGGACTATCTTTCCTTTCTTCCCTCCTTCTTTCCTTTCCTGTTTTCCATCTTTCGTGTCTCTCTCCCTCATTCCTTTCTCCCTTCATTCCTCTCTCTTTCCTTCCCCTCTCTCTTATTGGGCTGAGCCGGATTAAGCATGTATCTGAGAATAACCTTTAATTTCTGGTCCTCCTGGACCCACCTTTTAAATTCTAGGATTATAGATGCATGCTGCTGTGGTGGTTTGCATGAGAATGGCTCCCATGGGCTCATATGTTTGAATGCTTGGTCCCCAGTTAATAGAACTGTTTGTAAGGATTAGGAGGCGTGGCCTTGTTAGAGGAGGTGTGTCACTAGGGCTTGAGGGTTCAAAAGCTGAGGCCAGGCCCAGTCTCCAACTCTCTCTCTCTCTCTCTCTCTCTCTCTCTCTCTCTCTCTCTCTCTCTCTCTCTCTCTCTCTCTCTCACACACACACACACACACACACACAGAGGCTTCCTGCAGCTTTGGGCTCATATGTGTACTCTCAGTTGCTTCTCCAGCATCATGCCTGTCTGCTTCCCATCATGATGGTCATGGATTCACCCTCTGAAACTGTAAGCAAGCCTCCAATTAAATGATTTCTTCTATAAGCTGAGTCATGGTGTCTCTTACTAGCTAAAGAACAGTAATTAAGACAGCCACAATACTCAGTTTCATGTAATGCTGGCAATCAAACCCAGGGTTTGTACATAATAATTGAGTAGTCTACCAACTTAACTATATCCTCAGTCCTATTATAAATTTCATTAAGCTAATTTAATATTTTCAATCTGAAATCATAAAACTCATCATCAATGAAACCCAAGCTTGGGGTCGCAGTCCTAACCAGAGAAACAGTGTTTTGGGATGCTCAACAGCTTTGACCACACAGTAGTCTAGAACTGTATATTTAGGAACAGGATGTCAGGGGTCTTGTTTGAGAATTTCTTGTGAGATAATGATTTTAGCAGTAATAGAAATATGTCCTTATATTTCCCTTTTACTAGTTAACTGTAGCCAAGGGCTGGACTCCATGTCAGTTAGACCTGTCGTCTAGATTGCTGGACTCCCTTATTGATTTGGATCTATGATAATGTTATGACTTCATCTGCATCCTATTACACTTATGCCACTACAACCATTACTAAGAAGATGCTCCACATTGCATCTGGCTCAGTAATCCAATTTGTGAATTAATTTCTAACTCTAGATAACATCTTAGAGAACATTCTGTAATAATTTGAGTCTTTAAATAGTGGACATTTTGCTGGGCAGTGATGCCTCATGCCTTTTATCCCAGCACTCAGGAAACAGAGGGAGGCAGATCTCTGAGTTTGAGGTCAGCCTGGTCTACAAAGTGAATTCCAGGACAGCCAGGGATACACCTAAACATTACAGCAATGATCTCAACTTCCTTTCTGATATATATATATATATATATATATATATATATATATATATATATGAAAGGATGCACACACACACACACACACATATATATATATGTATGTATTTCAGTTTTTGACAAATGATTTCAGACTTATGCCATATATATGATAGTTGATGACAGGCTGAGAATAAGATGTGGGTAACTTTGACTAATGAAAGGGGGACTTTGAATTTAATAGTCTCAAAATAAAAACTCATTGTGTTTATTTTTATTGAAAAAGTTATGGAATCAGATGTCTTGCAAAAGAATGTCACAGAAATTCTCCAAATATAGTTTAGTTAGGAGGGCGAATTCACTTCTAGGTTTATAGCTAGAGTTCAGGGCCCAGAGAACACATTACCTGTTCCAAAATGAATTGAAGTTATAAAAGTAAGTGGCATTCCTAACAGTGAGACTAGAGAGGAGAATGTAGCCTAGGACATATTGAGGAGCATGTGATTAATTATAAGAAACTATACTGTGAGTCAAGGGTTCTTATCTTCCATTCAATATATTAAAAACTCTATATTGAGGCTTAAAAACAAAAACATTAACAGTGATTTGTCTCCCCAGAAATATGTTGGGTTAAATTATATTTTTTCCTGAAATTGAGACACATTTAGGAAAACATTAATATTTAATACAGTTTAAAATGATTAAATTCAATTGGGCACATATATATCCCTTTCCTTCTCTTAAAAATAATAATAAATGGACTCAAATGAATTGATGGTTCAATATGTCCTTACATTGGAAATTAAGACAGCAAATGGTTTTGCACACTCATATACATTTATGTAACACCTTTAGTAAATCACTATTGGTGGTAGACATTAAATATGTACTAAGTGTATTGAATGCTGAAGAAATGGGGAGAGTATAGAAATGAGGTGCTGGCCCAATGGGTTTTCACACTCAACACAGCTTTTCCTCTCATCCCTGTCCTTCTTGATTGTTCTTTGTTCTATTATTATTATTATTATTATTATTATTATTACTGTTATTATTATTATTATTATTATTATTATTATTATTATTATTTTGCTTATTCCTGGTAATCATGTCTTGGTCTGAATAATGCAAGCCCACAGAATTATGTTTCTCTCATCAAGAGTGCCCTTTCAGTTGTACGCTTTTTGGCTCTATTTATAGGTAGAAGTCTTATTTGTATTTAACAAATACAAACTTGTTTACTGATCTAGGATAACATTATGAAATATGGCAGGTCAAGCAAACATCTCAAGCACTTGAGGTTTTTAATGAGGTCAGTAAGCTTGTGAGCCAGTGATAAGCACTTGGCTAGCAAAACTCCAGGCCAAACAGTTGGAATTTCAGATAAGCAACAAGATGCACTTTTTCCCTGGCTGAAAGAAATCTGAAGTCATCAGTGGATGCTACTGTATCCTTATTTGTTGTTATAGGTAGGGTGACTTAAAAAGCAACTCTGTTACTTCCTAGAAACATCCACTCTAGCCTTTTAATCTGCAGAGGAAAGGGCTTTAGAAGTAGCTCACGTGAATTCCTTGTTTGAACAACAAGAATGTGACACTTAATTCCCTAGTTGAACTGAAATGAGCAGGAAAGCTCCTGCAATATGCAGACAGTTGGTCATAGCCAGGGAATGTGGATTCATTAATATTTGAAACATTGTTATGGCTTGAGATGATTGCTCAAATTAGTCTAAAAATCTTCATGATTAAACCAAAATGACTTTTAGTTTCTCTCCTTATTGTCTGAGTGGTTTGGTTCAGAATGTCAAGTTCCACATCTTTGGCACAGAATAAATAGACTTTATAGGTCTGAGGACACCCTCTGACCAGAGTGCTACATGGTCTCCAATCTGGATGCCTACAGTGACTACTGGCTGCTCTCCATATCCCATCTTTCCCCTTTATTACACAGCATCCACATTGAGCTTTAGTCTGATTGTGGTTCCGACTGAAAGTTTTCAAATAGACACTTAAAAGAGCATCTATTTCTATACCATATTTCACACATAACAAAGAAAAACTAAAGAAACATTATTACTATGAGAACACACAGGGAAAATTTATAGGTCTAAAAAGTAGTGTTAAATGTAGAACATAGCAACAAAACAGCATTTTGTGAAAATAATGTATATTATTCTCAGGGCTATGGTCACAGTTGACCTTAAAGCATTCAAAAGAGTTTTACTGTGTTGAAAATAACATTTCAGACATTAAATCATGCTCCTGGGGATACAGACACATCAGGGATGGAAAAGATAGATACAACTTTGAAGTCCTTGGTTTATACACAAGTAAATGCAAGATAAAACCTTTATACTTCAGCAAAATTAAGCTGATCTTATTTTTCTATTTCTTATGAAGAAAAATTAAAACATCCATATGCTATGTACTTTTAGGGTCAACTCTTTCTCTTAAAAATAATGAAAATATCTGAAGTATCCTCTACTTGCCTTGCAGACGAACTAATAGTTCACAGTGCTGATTCACCTGAGACTGTTGTCTCATGTGCAAAACTTAACTAGCAATGGAAAACCTTACATAGCTGTGATGAAGATGTGTCGTGCTCTTGGTGGGACTTCAAGCTCTGGAGACAGATGATTCAGATCCCTTCTATTTCTCCAGTGGCTATAAAAACCCTACAGGGGAGTTAAGTGTCAATAGCTTCAATATTCTCATCTATAAGTTACAGATAATGGCATCTATCCTGTGCTGTAATGTAGAGATGAAATAATAGAAGTAAACTAGTACCAACTGAACACTGGCTCGTCTTAGCTATTGCTAGAAGAGGCCACAGAAAAAATAATTCTTTATGATTTCTTGAGATTGTACCTTGGGAAAATGTTCTAACTGTAACTAGCAGTATCCATTTAACTTCACCTATTTGGTACTTAAAATGCCCACCAAATGCTTCTGTGTAGAAGACACAATAGGAACTGTTTATGATGTTACTTAGGTCTTTATCATATGTTCCTTAAGTCTTTCACTTCATCTCTATTGTCTCTTAGTATTTCTTCTCCGGTCCATTCTTTGGAGTTCTGTCATACTCCACCCAGAGGTGAGTGCTATATGTCATGCACTGACTGTTAACTCTGAAAATCCTATATGCTGGAAATGCACTGTGTCATTCCCTCATTATGGTTTTAATGTGCTTACCTATTCTCTTTGTCCATGGAGCTAAAAATGAAGAGATATAGGTACAGGCTTACATTTCAAAATTCCTCTGAGCATTCCAAGCTTACCATGTTACAAAACATAAACATTCCTTCTCTCATACACTTTCAGAATTTCCACTTTAAGAAAAAAGTCAAAACGCCCTCACCAAATCACTCATATTGAAAAAAAAAAACCTAGCATTTTTCATGCCCTGGCACTCAATCCCTGTACATTTTCAGCCACAACCTTGATGCCACCTTTAGACCTCTCTGATCAGCATACAGCATGGTTATGGACAGCTAGTTAACAATTGAAGAATTCATTCTTTCTTTATACAAATGCATAGACCTACCTACCTATATGCTCAGTGGAGCAGTGTGTAATCATTTCAGTCCCACTGGGGGTAGTCAGCAACATTTTAATCATCACCCAGATGTAAGCATAAGGATTTTAGACAGGAACCTAAAGGATGACAGATAGGGAAATGTGCCAAATGTTGAAGGTGGAGATGGTGGAGTCACTATTATAGCCTCCTGTCTGTCAATATTGGCACATGTGCTGCTGTTTTATGGTTTCTGTAAAGTACAGTCAGGCACAATTTAGCTGATACAATGCACTTAAAATCCAACTTTATTCTTAGAGAACTTCCTAATGTGCATCTAACTGTTTCCACCTAGGGGCCGAAAGGCCATATGGAATCTCTGTTGTTCAGAGGACAAATAGAACCTGTTTCTGTTTGCACCTTACTGATCTTATACATTCCCTGGTCTTTGGCTTATACATTCTCTATTTTCTCCTCAGCATCATTCCTCAGATAAAACAACAGACACTGAAGTGTCTGAAAAGTCTCACATAGTCTTCTAAACCACACTTTGATGCCCCTTCTTGAGTGTTATAAGCACTTTTACCTTCCTATACTGGTCACTTTATTAATGTATTTGGACACATCTGTTTATTATTTACCTGCATTCCAACTAAGCAAACGAGAGGCTGGCTTTCTTGATGGAAGATGAAATGAAATGCTTTCCATTTAAAATGATTTATTTATTTTTCTATGTAAAGATGTTTTGTCTGAATGTATGTCTTTGTACCTCACATATGCCTGGTGGTCACAGAAACCAGAAGAGAGTGCTGGATCTCCTAGATCTGGAGTTACAGACAGTTGTAAGCCACCATGTTGGTGCTGGGAGTTGAACCCATGTCCTCTGGAAGTGCAGCCAGTGTTCTTAACTACTGAGTCAACTCTCCAGACCCTGCCTTGCATTTTTATAACCTTAATCATTGCAAATTAATTGGGAAACTTCAAACTTTTCATTAATTGTGATACATTGTTTATAACATTTTGTGATGAATAAATTCTCAAAAAAAGCTTCTTCGGGTATATATTCCTTTATTCTTCTTCTCAATATATCTTCAGATGGACTAGGAAGTCCTTCTCCATGATAGTACCTAACATGGCTAATATTTAGCCCAGTGAGTAGAAAATTGAGTGATCTGTTTGTATTAGGGATGGTGCTGTGTGATTCACATTTGTGTTTTTTTGCACAACTTATAACAAAGCAATGAGATAATTAATATCAACCCCATACACACACATCCTGGTTTCTCAGTGAGATATGTCTAGAGTTAGATAGACAAAGGAATTGTCAAAAAAATAATTACACATGCCACAAGTTGTGAAAGTCTGGTCTGATTCCAGGCAGTGGGACTATAGAGACCCACATGTTGCCCTGCCTCCTTTGCAGAATGGCTGATCCTTGGCACTGGAACGCCACCAATCCTAGCTTTGAATTGTTCCTCTACCATTTATTAACTATGTGACCTCAGGAAATCAGTGACTCTTTTCTGTGTAAAATTGTAATATACACAGATTGTCCAGATCACTACTCTTAACTTATTCCTACAAGAGGAAGACTCTTTTCTTATACAGATTGATGGTATTCATTTAGAGGGAGTAGATTTAACAGCTAGTGTGCTTTTTCAGTGAAGAAAAAATGTTTATTTTATTCATTTTTCAATCTTAGGTGATGTAAAAATGCCAGGCATTTCTAGTGACAGCATCAACATTTACCTGTGTTTATACTGCAGGGACATGGAATTAATGATGATGAAACTTCATCATCCAAGGCAGCCCCTATGGAGGATTAACCAAATCCTTTCATAATCCAACGAATCAGTTAATTACAGAAGTTCAGTGAAGTGCAACACACGCTGGAGACTCAAAGGGATGGATTTCAATTGATTCTGACTTTTTGGACATTCATTTCATATTTTGTTCATTAAAAATGATGAATAAATACAGAGTTATCACTACATCTAAATATTTTAATTCTATGCAAGCCCCTAGGGAAAAAAATTACAATGTTTTTGAGCAAAGTATGTAGAATAAACTCTTCCCATGAGTCAACAGGACCTTCAGAAAGAAAAATTGACACATAAAATAGACTAGAAAAATTATTTCTAGTGATAAATATATGTTTGAGGATGGAATTATCATACCACATGAAATTAATGGGATGGAACAAAACAAGAACTGAGCATAGATTTTAAATGAATAAGCCAACACTATTCTTACTTCAAGGAATTAAGAAGGAACAAACTGAACTCAAAAGCTAGAAGGAGAAAACAAAGGCCAGAGTAAAATGAAATGAATTAAAGACTTGAATAATAATAATAATCTTAGTTATTATTAACTAAGAATTAATGCATGTACATACCTATCTCAAAATACCTGTTGTTCATCGTGAATATGTAGAATTTTATTAACTTATGAAGTAAAGTACAAAGAGAATTGAGCTACATGCAAATGAGGCTTGATATCACACAAAGCCACTTGGGAAAATGATGGGACACCTGTGTTAGGTTTTGTCTGTAAGATGATGGCATGGCACAACCTTGTCACAGAACAGCTTCAAGGTAACATTACAAAGTAACAAGTTTTCTGAATTTTGGGTTAAACTCTTAAAATATAGGGTCTTGTTTAGGGATATGACTGCCAGTTGCCTGTGTTAATTTGTAACAGTTACCACTGATGTCCAACTCCAAGACTTCTCTGCTCTGCTCTTTAGCTTCTCTGCTAGAAGTGACCTCCCAACCCAGAAAATACAGATGTTTCCTTGGTGCATCTACTTGAAATTGTGGCAGTATTCCTTTATGGAGGAATGGAGAGGCTGGCAGTGATCAGTCTCCAGGGGAAGGTAAATTGTTCAGATGCTGAAACGTGTATGCATACTCCTCCCCTTCAGAACCCAAGGCATGAAAAAGCTTTAGAAACAATGTGATCTCTTGTAGTTTCAGACAAGTGCTTAGACATCAGCACCTTAATAACTGTGTTCTGACTGACATTTGATTAAGTCCTACATACCATGTCTGGCATTCTCATTCTCATGGCATATTTCATCCCCATATCATTTCCTATTACTATCCTAACTATGCACGTAGCATGCTTTTTTGTGAGGGGGGACTTCCTTTTTTATACTCTGAGGATAATTGAACAACAGCTCTTTGAATATTATATATTTCCTGAGCATGACTTAAAAGCATGTAAGTTGAAGACTGTCCTCATGGTTGGAATTTTAGACCTGAACCTAATGACTTGGCAAGATAATTTGTTAAGACTGTAGCCAAGTCTTAGCACAGATGGAAAAATCAGTACTTAAACATCTGAGGACGTAAGCCAAAAAGGACTGGTCCTTTGCAGTTTCTGCTTTAAGCTCCTACCTTGACTTCCTGCTTTGATGCCCACCAATAATGAATCTGTAAAAATAAACACTCTCCTCCCCCAAGTTGCATTTTGTCAGTGTTTTCTCATAGCAACAGAGAAGCACAGTAGGACATCATATGTTTTAAAATTCTGCTTACTCATATGTCTTTGTTGTAAGTTTATGTACCCACAAGTATGTAATTTCTGTGGGAACAGGGAATATTTTGTTCTTACAACCATATTTACTACTCCAAAGGATCTTTCACATAGAGTAGGTCATCAGCAAATTTGTTAAGAATGGAGGCTTGCTCTATAACTGTTTCACATATGAACAATTCCATTAGGAAAAAGTAGCAGCAGCTCTCTTTGTAGAAATGAGGTCTACTAGCACCTCTTTCATCAAAATTAACTTCTATAACCATTTGTTGAGTATTCGTCTAAAGTGTGATAATTACAGCCCTAATCCATCTATCTTACTAGGCTATGGGAAGAAAACAGGGAAAAATTTAAAAGCAAATAAGATAAAAATCACCCCAAAAATTACTGAACAGAATTAACTCTCTAAAGTTGTCCAGTTACAACTTGATGCTATAAACTTGGCATATTGCTGCCTGGTGGACCAGCCCCCAGGGCTGCAGGTCTCAAAGGGAATCCATGGAGTCAGCATATACTAAGACTTTTTCTGTCTGAGGGGGTAAAGGGAAAAGATACTCACACACTCTCTTGATGGTTTTCTTCAGACCTTTTCTTTATTCTTCTTCGATACTCTCTATTCTTTATTTTTTCTCGTGATTTCCTTCCTCTTTCTTAATGTTTTCCTTTAACTATCTTTATTCTTGATGTTTTTTTCTAACTCCTTCTAACTCTTTCATTTTTGATGTTTTCCTTCTAACCTATTTTAACTCCATCTTTATTCTTTTCCTTACAGCTTATATACCCAGCAATATAAAAATTACAATGTGGTTACATTCTATTTTTCAAGTGAATGATTACAATAAATACAAGTAAAAAGCAGCATGTTTCCATATCCCTTACATGATTAAACATTTCATGTTTTACAGGTGAAAAATTATCACAAGATCCCATGTACATTCATACCTAAGCAACTTGTTATAGATTAACTGTGTAGGCAAGCAAGATATTCTTTTAGTCAGGTCTTTTACTGGCAGGCTGCATTTTACATTTACAAAGAAAGGGCCAGTTACTTTATTACTTATCATTTTTTTTTCCAGAGCTGAGGACTTGACCCAGGGCCTTGTGCTTGCTTGGCAAGCACTCTACCACTGAGCTAAATCCCCAACCCCTATTACTTATCTTGAAAGGCAATCTTATAAGGATTCTTAAAGGAATCACAAACCTAAACGTGAATACATGGAAAAGAATCAGTTAGCTCTACTTTAAATCTTTAAGGTACATATCCACCCATCGATAGTTTTTTATATCAGGATAGTGAGGGTAAAAATGGGTAAAATGAATTAATCATCACCTTTGGTCATCAACCAATTCTAGCAAGAAAGGCATGTCAGCTAATGATAATTAGGGTGCTTTGTTCTTGTTCCCTGACCATAATGAGTTCCTCATTCAACCATGTGCCTTTATAAAACTTTAAATTGTCTTCTTGGGTACTTTACCTCAAAGCTATTTGATGAAAACATCCTAGTCTAACTTTAAGTTACTTTCAAAGCTTTGTTTCAGTTATTATGCACTCCAAAACCTGTGAACACATCTCCCAACATTAAGGTTAAAAGAAGTTAAGGTAGCTGGGCTACAGGAACTCCACTGTGTTTCTCAATCATTAACCTAAGCCATAGTTGATATGGCTTCTCAATAGCAACTTATGTGTTCTAGTTTTGAGACAGTTCCTTGTTTATAGTTTTAATCATCAAAACTCAATTTAAACTAACATTATTATTATCAATTGGTACAGCTTAGGAATAAATCATCTTCATAATAATCCACAGTTAAAAATGCACAGTAGGGCGGGATAGTTTCCATGAGATAAACACTACATTACAGGCGGTAGGGATCTCCCCACACCCATTCACACCATGCCAGATACCAGAGAAAGACGACAGCTGCAAACATAAAGGTATATCAGAAGCAAAAGACATTCTGGGATCTGTGGTCTCAGGGTCTTGCCTATCCAAGATTCACCTGTCAGGGAGTTGCCTCCTGGTGGGCTGACACCTTGAACTTGAATTGCCACCTGCTGCTCCTATGACATAGCCACTGGTATCCGTAGATGTATTAAATTTCACCATCATAAATGATTTTATTTAACTGTAAAAGGGAACTATTACAGAAAACAATAAAGCAATTTATTCTGAGAATTGATACAAAGTAAATATGTTACTATTAATAACACAATACTGAGTTTATTCTATTTACCTGGAGGTCATGACATCTGTATATGAGTAGTGTGATTAGAAATTTTGTCCCAAGCACTGCAAGTCCCTGAGAATTAGAATTTAGCGCTGTTTATAAGTCTGATGACTAGAAGTCTGTGAATATGACAAAGTGTGTCTTGACTAGGTGGGCTTCTTCTTGAATCTATTTTATTATGAATATGCATCTCATTTATGGCCAAACTCTAGCACTAGAGCTAGGATTCTTATGAGGGTGGACACAAACAACACCATTTTTTGTTTTTCAACACTAACAATAACAAATCCTCAAGAACCCATATACAGGGCAAGGAATAGCACTGGACTTCTGTTTTTTTTTTTTAATTCATTACTGCTGAACATGTTCGATCAGTTCAAATCCTCAGATATCCATTCTATGTTATGATCTCACTGTAGTTTTCAATTTTCAACTCAGTGTAAAGGGGAAAACTAAAGACTAGGGGAATACCCCTGAGGCTCATGTCTTCATAAATAACTTCCTGATGTAGATTCTGTAACTGTTCTACTATGAATTTTGAACTTTAAAACTTTAATATTAAACAACAATTCTCAATTTTATATTCTTTGTTAATCAGGTCAGAGAAAATCTTTAAAATCTATACTGCAGTTCATATGGGTTCTCTGAGGACTGTTTCAAAGCCAGTATAAAGAGAGATTGATAGACTCTCTTGTACAACATCCAAAAGTGACTCAGAGCCAGGACTTAACAGCTTTATAAGCAGTCAAGATGAGTGATGTTGTTCATGGAGAAATTTTACTGAAATAATTAATTGGGTACAGAGAGCTATTCCTCTTCAATACAGCATCACTCTATCATCCCTGAAGGAAAAATAGTGAGCCACACGTGTACAAAATTTGCTAAAACAAAATAAACAGACACAAATCTTTCCAGAAAAATAATGTAGCTATTTTACTTCCTAAAATAGCTAAATATCAAATGGTCTAATAAATTGACCTCTTCAGATTTTTTCCATTTCTGCTGTCAATGTTGTGGTATTATATTTAGTTCCTACAATAACCTTCAAGGCTGCAGTTGAATCAAAAATATAAAGTAAAGCTAAACTGAAATAATAAATCAAGGGTCCTTTTGGCTCCAGAATTATTTTTTTAAAAAGTTTTATAACTGGTTCCCCTTTTCTTATTATTGTCACCACTGTCAAAACAGAAATAACAAATGAGAATGCATGAGTAATTTGACTTGTAATCAATCTCTACTACAATAACCTATCAAAAATATTAATATGTGAATTTCAACAGCAATTGGGATAAACTAATGTGTATCTTGTGTGTCTGGTGCACATGCATTGTACACCGTCCTCTAGCTCTGGGAATTTCTAGGTTAAGTCATGACTCTGGAAAGAGAAGTGTAGTGGATTCTAATTGTAGACACTTTCAAAATATAAGTCAAGATGATCTGGGCCATGGTAATGTACCCCATGAAGCATTTGATACTATGGCACATATAAAGGAATATATACATTTCCATATGAGGGATGTAGTGATTTGCTCATGACTTACATCAGTGAACATTATTCTGCCCACTCATACCCCCTCCACAACTGTTGAAAAACATCCTCTCAGGATATGTACCATCATATTTAAAGTCCATATTAATTTTTCTTTCATGTGTATTAGACACAATAAGATTGCTTTTCCATGATGATTAAAGTTGTATGAAGTACTTCTTCATCCATTACCTCTTGATACTCTTATAAAATTGTATATTGCATGTAACTAAGAGCTCAAAACAAACAATAGGAACAATAATATGTGCATTATTGTCCTTGTTGATGTTGTTATATTCTGTATTATGGACCAAACTGTGTAGACATGACAAGGAGCAACTTGCACCTAGGAGGTTAAGACTGATTCTCATAAGCCTGAGAGAGCTGTAGGTAAAGGAGGCTCTGTGAGAAAAAGTGTCCAGGCAAAATGATAAAAGAGGCTAAGGTTATTTCCTGAAGCAAGCTCTCCTTTATCTTTGATATCAGCTTTGAGATCTCCATCCATCCTCTTTATCAACATTTCTCTATAATTTCTAATCAACATTTTGGAAGGTACCTCAAAGGTGTCTAAAACCTCATCCCATGAGCCTGTGAATATGTTAGATGATGTCAGGGGGAGCTAGAGATAGAATTCAGGTGGCTTGAAGTAACAGTCCAGTCTCACAGATGTTTACTAGATGTGAGCCATTACAGCTGTCATCACAAAAACATGTGGAAGGAGAAGGATCAAGGGTACGTGATATTGCTGCTTTGAAAGATGGAGAGCAGAGTTGAGAGACCAGGAATGCATGTGGTCTACAAAATCCTACAAAAGAAGGACAACAAAACTTTATGGTGGTTAAAGTATGTTTAAACCACTAAATATGTGATAATTTGATGTGATATTAAAATACTACCTATATAAACACTGAAAGTATTTTTAAATTAACAAAGATTTACAGTTGATAATATTTAAATTGACTCTTTCTTATAGCATTGTTTAAACCTGTTTGCTGTTTATAATTTGCACTTAACGCTGTCCAGGGAAACTGATGGGCTATACAGAGAAGCCAACTTGTTTTATTGTCAGTTATCAATGTTTCAGAGTTCAGTAAGTATGAACTAAATAGGTTTGTAATACCAAAAGGAGCCTGTAGGAAGGACCCAGGACACCAAAACTCATTGTCAGGAAGCTGGTTTCTTTTTCTCCTTAAAATAAGAGGAACCTAACCAAGGCCTCCTTTTTAAAAAATTGTCCCATTTCTTTTCTTGTCTGAACTCTGAAGTAAAGATCAGAGAGGAAACACAAGATAGTACTGGGACTTTAGGTCTGTTATTTGATTTCTCCATCTGTCTAATCATTATAAACCCACTGCCCCCCCCCTTTTAACCAAGAATTGTGTAAAAAGTGAGGCATGAATGAAATGATTTATGACACCTTTTATTAAGCTCCTAAATGTATCAAGTGATTCCCTGAGATGAGGAATATCAGGCTAAGATATCTACTTAAGATCCTTGTGAATTTGAGGCAGAACAGCAGGCTGAAAAATGGAAATATTTTTCTGAAGGATTATATAAGATTATCACATCACATTTAGGGAAAATATCTTGGATATTTATTTCTGGGTGAGAAACACCAACTGTTGGACAGAAATTAAGAAGAAACTTTAAGATCACTTTAATTAGCAATTTAATTTGAGGGAGAAAGATTGCTTAGATGTCTGGTGATCATTATGGAGGGAAAGATAGAGGGAAATGTTTTAAAAATTACATTGGTTTTCAGAATGCTTCAGGAGGATGGGCTTAATTTTCATGCCAATATTTTGTTTCATTTTAGAATGAACTAACACAATTACTGAACTCTAAGCCTTTCCATTTGGTTTTAATTTTTTTGTTTCTTCTTTTTATTCCTTGCTGTTACCAATAAGAGGATTGGACAAAAGATGTTTGTTTTCCTGACTTAGACATTCAAAACAAAAAAAAATATTTTTACATTCTAAAATGACATCTAACTATGTGTACAACCATGAGTCACCTCAAGATGTCAAATGTGTTCCTTTCTTCAGTGAATCTGTCTCATTCCCTTATACCAAAGAAGTTTTTATTTTCTATTTCCTCATCCATATCCAAATCCTGTGCTAAGATTTAAGGACATTATGGTTTGTAGTATTATGTTTTTCCTTTTATCTATTCCCAGATTCACAAATACTTTATACAATCCCATTAACTTTATAATCCATTTATAATTTAACTGTGAAAAAACCCACTCACATCATCTCATGTATTCTCTCCTCATATTCTAGCTGCAATATCTGCCTGAATTCCGAATGGTTAGCATGTTTTCTTTCTTGAATATTTTTATCAGACAAATAATTTGGCTAATAGAACTGCTAAATCCTTTCAGGCCCCAGATGTTTCTCTCTTACTTGACAGATAAATTATATCTTAGTTCTATAGAGTATTATTAAAATGCAATTCTTCACTCTCAAGACGTAGATAATTACCCAGTCTTGTTACTTCCATCACTGCAAATGTAAATACTATAGTTTAAGTAGATTCCTAAAAGTGCCACTGCCTGGATGCCTGTGAAAGTTCCTTCTTATTCTTGTAATTCAGAATTAGCCACATTGTCTTTAAAGGCATGCCCAATGTACTGCTCCCTGTGACCCCACTGTTTCCCTCTCCTCTGCTGTAACATTTGACGAGCAATGGACTGTATTATTTTTATTTTTTTCATATAATACATTTTGCTTATAGTCTTTCCTCTCTCCCAACTCTTCCCAGATACTATCTCTTCCTACCCACCCAACTCCATGTTCTTTCTTTCTCAAAAAAAAAAGAGGAAAAAAAAAAAAGAAAAGCCACCAAATCAAGTCAAAACAAAGCAAAAGCACACATGAGTTTCCCAGACACATCAAGGCAGATGGGCATATGAACTCACAGAAACTGTGGCAGCATGCACAAGACCTGCACAGGTCAAGCCAGACAACATCCAAGCACAGAGACTGGGAAGTGGGCACCAAGTCACACTGCTAAGCAAGACACTGTTTGCAACTGACACCCACTAGTAAAGAGAAAATCAGTTTTCTCCAATGAAGTGACATTGGGGGTATAAACCACACTCCAGGGTAAATCTGGGCTCAGGAGTAGTTGAATAACAACAGCAACAACAACAAGAAAACAACTTTAAAAAGCTCTATATTCTCTGGTGCCACCTCTTTGGGCTTGCTAAATATTTTTCTTTCTGATACTCTTCAGCTTGTTTCCTGTGGGATTCCTCCCACGTTTCATACTTCTCCTGGAATATCTTCTGTTTGGTATTGTCTTGACATTTGGTTTTTTTTTTTTTTTTTTTTTTTTTTTTTTTTCGTTCGCTCTTTGGTATTATCTTCTGTTTAGATGTCTCACTTGCTATTTGTATGTCAAGTGTTCTGAAAAAAAAAAAAAAAAAAAAAAAAAAAAAAAAAAAAAAAAAAAAAAAAAAAAAAAAAAAAAAAAAAAAAAAAAAAAAAAAAAAAAATTAAGATAAGTCTCTTTTAGGTCTAGCGCACTTAAATGATGGCAATTCAGTCCTGGCATCTTATGGGAATCTGTCTTCTAATTTTAATGTTCCAGTCACCCATTGTCCAGATCCTATCATGCCCTCAAATAACTGCTATTTACTCTTAAAATCTCAGTTCCATCCTTTTCTGGTTTCTTCTTTTATTTAAGAAAATTACTTTTCCTTGCATCATCTTTCTCTGTTTGCATTTTAAAATAGCTTCAGATTTATAAGACTATTAAAAATGAATCTTCTTGCAAATTTATCACTTTTAGCATTTTGTTTAATTTTATGTAGCTTAACAACACTATATTAATGTGTTTGTCCTATTGGAATTTTTTTCTATCTTTATACATTTTTTGAATTTCACTATGAAGAAAAATTTTATTCTGCACTTGTTTATATATTACCTGGTTTATTTCTGTAAAACAGAATCATGGTTATCTATTTCCTTTGATGAAACACAATTTGTTACTATTATTTAGTCTGTATTATTTTGTCAAGGGCAAACCTTCAGATTTTTCCGTATCCCTATAATATATTCCCATCATGTTCTGAATGTTTTTTGACTTCCTGGTCCTATAGAGTATTAGTATACAAGTACCAGCTCCATCATGTATTCTGTTATCAAGTTCGATTTACTTATTACTCTAAGGGACCGAGTTTGTTTTCTTGGACAATGATTATTTTTTAAGTCTATGTTGCCTTTTATAACAAAACAACATGGGATATATGTAAAAGAAAGAAATATACAACTCAGTTTGTGGAGAATGAAAAGTACAAGGTTTAAAATAAAATAAAACAAACAAAAAATAAGAGGAAAGTCACTTTTGCGGCTAAGGCAATGTATCAGTAGTTAAGAGCACCTGTTACACTTGCAAAGGACCCAGGTTCAAGTCCCAGAACCCACATTAGGCATCTCTGAACTGCCTGTAACTCCAGTTCAAGACAATCTGATGTACACTGAAAGCATGTGATACACATTTAGACAGACAGACATACACCATGCTATGTATCCCTCACAAAACAACAAGTTAAACAAATATTTTTAATATTTTTCTTTATAACCAGAAATATATAAAAGTCATAATTTTAGAAATAATTAGATGAGCATGGTATTATCTGCTTGCAGCCCCAGAATTTGAAAGACTATAATAGAAAAATTGCTGTCAGCTTGGGGTTTGCCTGATCTGCATAGTGAGTTATGGACGTCTAGGCTAGCCAATGCCACATAAAGACTCTGTTAAAAGACCAGGGAAGAGGGAAGATAAAGTGACTCCCAAAAGACCCCACATCCTTTCCTTAGATGTGTCTTATTCTCTTCCCAAGTGATTTCATTCAGTCCTCCAAACCCTGTCTTTCAAACCTATATTAAAAATGTCTTTTAAAGCAAAGGACACAGTCATTTGGAAAAAGTGGAAACCTACAGAACAAGGAACGATATTAGCAACTCCACATCTGCTAGAGAACTAATATGCAAAATATATAAAGAACTCAATAAACTAGATATCAAAAAAAAATCCAAACAAAATATGGGGTACAGATCTAAACAGAGAATTCTCAGTAGAGGAAACTCAAATGGCTGAGAATCACTTAAAGAGATGTTCAATATCTGTAACCACCAGGGAAGTCCAAAGCAAAGCTACTTTGAGATTTCATCTTAACACCTGTCATAATGGCTAAGATCAATAACACAGTGACAGTTCCTACTGATGCGGATGTGGAATCAGAATTGCCAACAGGCCAAGCTGATGGAGGTGATTCTTCAGTTGACATTCCCTCTTCTTAGATTACTCCAGTTTGGATCAAGTTGACAAATAGCTAGGCAGCACAAGCACTTGTTCAGGATCTATCTGAAGCATCACTGGTGAATTTTTCTTGATTTGTATTTACCTTCTTATTTGTCCTTTCTGACATATCCTGCTTTTTATTTATCTACTCATTTGTTTCTATAGCCATAGACACACATAAGGTTTAATGAGTGTCACAGACATTGATGATAGGAATCCCTTAGAGTCATTCATATGCTGTTCCTGGGTTAGTTGGAATAGTACATGACTTTCACAGGAGTTAGTTGGAATAGTACATGATTCCAGGCAACAGCTGAGGGAGCTACTCTCTAAAGCAACACATCCAAACACAGTGGAAATGACTGCTTCTGGACTCTCACTTGAACATAAAATCTTAAGGTCACTTGCTGTTGCTGCCCCTACTTTACCTATTTTCAATTAAGGGAAATACTCCTGAGTTTCTCCTCCATTCTGTATTGACAGTTTTCTTTTCTCCTCAGGTTTCTCTTTGTGAGACCATTTATTCCCATTGTTAGTTCTGGATTCTTATTAGACAATTTTTTAAACAAGAAATTTCTAAAATTCTCAACACTCAAGTAAATGAATTTATATTCTATGTGTTCGCACTTCATGAGATGTTGCAATCCAGTCTCTGTGCATCTTACAGTCATTAAACTTTGCACTCAGGGACAGGGATAGAGTTATTGTGATTTTTGATCTTAGAAGTATCCTGGGCTTACATCAAATGGACTCCTGGTGTCTGATCCAGTCTGGAAAGGTCTTTCAGAATGCCTGAGAAAAAAGCTAGTCACTAGAGCTTTGGGGATGTTCAAATGCTAGGTGAATGGCTACATTAGTTAGGTCAATGATGTCTAGTCCCAGTAGGGAATTAAAATAGATATCTCATACCATTTCTTCTTTTTTCATTCATTTTTTTAGGTATAAGATTAACAAGCAAGCACAAAATATAGTTTAGACTCACTACAAATTAGAGAGGAATATACCTTAGCCTTAAATACATATTGAGAAAGAAATGCCATCTTAAGGCATCTCTCCCACTCCTGTTTTGTTCTTAAAATGGAAAAAAAAAGTCACCCTTATCTAATTGAGCTTTGAGCTTTATCAGAGATCAGATTAGGTCTAGATTTTTAAGAAGTTTTCTATCTTGTTTCTAAAAAAGTCAAAACAACAAGATCAAAATCTAACAATCATTATAAGTGAAAACTACAAAATATTTTTTGTTTCTTATGTATTGGTGGAATTTATTCCTTGCAGACATGCATATATACATACATATATATATATATGTGTGTGTGTGTTTATATAATATATTGCATTCTGTTTTCATAGGTCTCTGTTTATAGATTTATTGTCAATATGTGCTTATATTTTTATATTTTTATGCGATATTAACTTGGCATTTAAGATTAGTGAAGCTGATCTCCAGCTTTGTAGCAAGACTGTCTGCCCCTTTACCCAGCAGATCATGCAGATCTTCTCCTACACCCTTCCTCCACCACACCATCTCTTTGTCCCATCAACCAATCTTTCAGGCATTCCTTGGACCCTGTTGGCCAGTTAGCAATCTTCACTCTCCCTCATCTCCTCCAACTCCAATCATCCTGTCTTATCTCCAACTTTATAGCAGACTGTCAACTGTGGCCTCTCCTTCTTCTCTGCTCCTATTCCCAGGGAACTGTGCAGATCCTAGTGGCACACCCAGATATCATCCTTCTGTGAGTCCTCCGAGGTCATTCTCCTTCTAGCCTGTCTCCATTCCTTAGTATTGGCTCCTAATACCTAGAAACACATTCTACTTGGGATCTCTCAGTGACCATATCTGGCAGGATCTCAGAAGCATTCCCTACCCAGGAACCCATAGCCACTGTAGTCTCCTAAGAATAAGAGAGGGAAACATAAACCAAGGAACAGAACAACCACTCAACAAACACAAGAGCAGATATCAGCACCTAGAGTTACAACTATCCTAAATCTAGATGCCAGCATAAAACCACAATAACAGCCAAGAGGAGTATGTCTCCGCTAGATCCCCCCAAACCCTACTACAGTAGGCCTTGAAAAATGAAATAAAGCTGAAACATAAGACAAAGACCTTAAAATAGCCTTTATGACTAGCACTGATGTCCTCAAAGAGGAAATGAATAAATTCCTTAAAGAAATTATGAAAACAAAAACAAATAGTGGAATGGAACGAAGAAAACTATTCAACATGAAAGTGGAAATGGAATCAATAAAGAAAGCCCAAACTGATGGAATTCTGGAAATGAAAAATTTATGAATTCAAACTGGAACCTGAGAGGGAAGTTTTACTAACAGCATGCAAGAGATGGAAGAGAATCTCAGTAGTGAATAAACAACAGAAAAATAAATATTTCATTCAAAGAAAATAAATTTAAACAATCCAGCTACAAAACATCCAGGAAATCTGGGACACCTTGAAAAGACTTACTCTATGAAAAGTAGGAATAACGCAAGGAGAAAAAAACCCTAGGTCAAATGTATAGAAAATATTTTCAACAAAATAATAGAAGGAAATTTCCCCAACCTAAAGAAGGGTGTACCTATTAAGGTACAGCAATCACACAGAACACCAAAACAACTGGCCAGAAAAGAAATTCCCCATGATACATAATAATCAAAACAATAAACATTCAGAAAGAATAAAGAATATTAAAAGATACAAGAGATAAAGACCAAATGGCATATATAGTATGACTTATTAAAATAACTCTTGATTTTTCAATGGAGACAAAAAGGCCTAGATAGAAGTTCTACAAACTCTAACAGACCACTGATACCAACCCAAAATACTATGCACAGCAAAGCTTTGAATCACATAGATGGAGAAAGCTATTCCATGATAAAACAAATTTAGTCATTGTCAGTCTACAAACCCAGCTATACAGAAGGTTCTAGAATGAAAACCTAAATATAAAGAAGTTAATCCCATCCAAGAAAACACATGAAATAAATATGTCAAAGTAGCAAATCAAAAGTGGGTGGGGGGACCCACACTACCATAACAAAATAAAAGGAATCAACAAACACTGCTCATTAGTAACTCTCAGCATCAATGGTCTCAACTCCCCCCTAAAAAGGACAAAGATTAACAGAATGGATATTAGAACAGGATCTATTCTGCTGCTATATCCAAGAAAGACACTTTAACATCAAGGATTGGGATCATCTCAGGGTAAATGGGTGGAAAAAGATATTCCAAGAAAATGGGACCAAGAAGGAAAGCAGTATAGCTGTTTGAATATCCAACCAGATAGATTTCAAACCAAAACTAAGAATGCAAATAGATCCATATTTGTCACCCTGAACAAAACTTGATTCCAAATGGATCAATGATAAGATCAACATAAGACCAGACAATCTAAATATGATAGAAGAGAAAGTGGTGAATAGCCTGCACTCATTGGCACAGGAGAAAACTTTCTGAACAGAATACCAACAGCACAGGTGCTAAGATCAACAATTAGCAAATTGAACCTCATGAAATTGAAAAGCTTCTGCAAAGTAAAGGACACCATCAATTTAAGAAAGTGGCAGCCTCCAGATTGGGAAAGATTTTTACCAACTACACAAAGAACTGAAACAAACAAGAAACTGGACATTAAGAAAACAAACAACCCAATAACAAAATAGGATGCAGATCTAAACAGAGAATTCTCAGTGAAGAAAACTCCAATGTCTGAGGATAAAGGGAAGAAGTATTCACAATCCTTAGCAATCAGAGAAATGCAAATCAAAGCTATTTTGAGACATAATCTAATACCAATCAGAATGGCCAAGATCAATAAAACAAATGACAGCTCACACTGGTGAGGATGTGAAGTAAGGGAAATGCTCAATCATTGCTTGAATTCAAACTTGTACAGCCACTATGGAAATTAGTGTGACTGTTCCTCAGTAATTGGAGAACAGATCTACCCCCAAGATTCTGCTATACCACTCTTGGGCATATACCTTAAGGATGTTTCATCCTTCTGCAGAGACACTTGCTCAATCAAACATGTTCATTGCTGTTTCTTTATTAATAATATCCAGAGGTTAGAAACAGTTAAGATGACCATCAACATATGAATATGGATAAAGAAAATGTGGTACATTTACACAATGGAATATTACTCAACTGTTAAAATAAATGAAATAATGAACTATGTGGTAAATGCATGGATCTAGGAAAAAAAAATATCAAGTGAAATAACCCAGACCCAGAAAGACAAATACGGTATGTGTTGGCTTTTATGTGAATGTTATATGTTAAGTCTTTGATGAACAAACTATAATCCATTAAAACCACAGAGGTTACATATAGAATAAGGGAATGGAGGAGGGATAGATCTTCCTAGAAAGAGGAAATGGAATGGATAGTTATAGATGACTGAGGGTGCAGGAACAGGAGAATTAAATGTGTAGGGGGAAGGAATATGGGAGGACAACAAAACTAAAGGACATTGGCAGGGTATAATGGAAACTTAATACAGTAGAATCTTCCTAAAATGTAAACATATATGAAGTAGATCTTAATAAAAAAAAAATGTCAAGTAACGGTTGAGAAGGAGCACCATCTGGATATATCTTGTCATCAAATGAAGTTTTTAGTGTCAGGAATGACAACATCTAATCAAGTTATTGGCCAAGGGAGCCACATGAGAATCCCCAAACAACCCAGGTTATTGCCAAGACAATTGGTTGTTCTCCACAAACTGATGTTAAGGATCTATTGCTGACAACATCCACACAATTCGTTGAGTATGTAAAAGTCTAGCTGATACCTTCCTAGAGCCTTCGCCTCTATAGATTAGTGTTCAAGTTTCTGAAAGCTACTCCAAGTGATAGCAAAGGAGAAAGGTAAATACCAACCTAGCCACAAAATCTTTGATCTATAGTAATAGCTTGCCTGCAAGATATGTAATAGTAGCATAGAGATGTGGAAGTAACCAACAAATATCTGATAGGATTTAAAGTTATTATGAGATGGAGCCTATACTTGACACTGTTTGGGTAGCTAAGAATCATAGTCCAACAGGTCAGGGACTTACGAGAAAACCAAATACTACTGTTCTGCTAAAGGGACATTGCCATGTAATGATTCCTAAGGACATTCTGTTAAAGATCAGTGCCTTGCTCAGGCATTACCTGAGAATCTTCCTCCTGAAGTAGAAGGGGACAAATGGGAACAAATTCGGAGACCTACAACTGGACAATGCACAGATAATGGGAAACCTTGGAACATTCTGTCCTAAATGGAACATCTCCATCAAATCCCTCTCCTCAGAGCTCAGGGAACTCTATGGAAAAGGAGGCAGAAAGATTGTAAAAACCAGAGGGGTGGAAGACACCAAAGAAACAAGTCCACTAAACACAGAAGGACCAAAACACTTATGAACTCAGAGGACTGTGGTATCATGCACAGGGTCTTGCAATGGTCTGTGTCAAATGGGGTCTCAGCACTAAGAAGAGAAGTGGACAAAAGCCCCATCCATAACCCAGAAACTATGTCCAGTTGATAACCACTTGCAAATGAAAACTCAGTTCTCTCCAATGGTGTCTTACAGGGTAGAGACCATTCTTAAGGGCAGAACTCATGTTGAACAGTAGATGGCTTTCTCATAATGAACTCAATGACATATTTATAGGTTCTTTCCCTCACAAGGTTTTGACAAAGCTTTATTTTTTTCTATTTTTTACCTTATATATTAATTTTATGTATATAAAAAGCTTCCAGTTTTTTTGTGTTTAGGAGATTACTGTGTGTAGAAACATGTGAATACTAAGTCTACATGTGTATCTTGTGCTTTTTCTTTGGCTTTATTTTGTCATTGTTCTTTAGATGTCTTTTTGTTTTTTAACCAGACACATAAAGGGTGTGGATTTCAATTCGAGTGAAGGTGGCGGAATCTTGGAGGAGTTGTTGGACAAATCAGAATACAGTGTATGAAAAACACATATTTTCAATTAGAAAGAAAAAAAGAATAGTGAGTGATCATGCAAATTAAATTGTCAAATTAATACAAATTCCTTTGTTTCCTAGTGTAACTGAAGTTTTAGGGGAAATAACCCCAACCCTAGCAGGCAGCTATTCTTGGCCCTCTTACAATGGTCTAGTTAATGAAACTGTAAGGGCAAAAGACACAGAAAGTTAGCAAGTTTGGGGAAGCAGATAGAGGAGTCTAACAGCCTCAGTTCCATATGTGGGCTATCAATATGAGCCTTTAATTGTAATAAAAATTTTAAAACAAAGGGCAGATGATATTCGTAATTGGAGAGACTTGGTCATAATGTTATCTTGTTCTTCACTGTCTCAAGTTTGGTTCTAAGATGGTCCCAAGAAGTTCTTGTTTTCTGAGAGGATTGGCTCAGGCTCACCCTTGTTTATACTTGAATTTGCTAGGCTCTCTTATTCCTGGAGTCTGAGGACTGGAATGGCAACTTATCTTTTTAGTTTCATCTATCTTTAAGCAAGCATTGTGCTTACTTTCCAAGGTAACCAGGTAATTCAAAGGTAAGGAGACATGCACAAAATTAAGGCAGAAGTGACATTGTATCCTGCCTTTGGGTGAGGCCAACTCAGCAATGAAGACTGTTTAACAAAAGCATTTCTACCTAACTGTCATAACAAGGTTTAAATCTCTAACAAATGTGTTCACTTAAATTTGTTGGTTAGAAACTTTTAGGGCTGCTAGCACGTTTTGTCTATGTTCAAATGCAGCTTTCTGTGTTTCCACACATATAGTGATTTTATTAAGAACAAAATATATTCAACATTTTCTAAAGAAAATTAAAACAAATGAGAACCATCAAGAGAGGAAAAGACATGCCAAAAGTTACAGATGAGCTGTGTTTTTGGTAAAAGGCTAAAGAAACATATTTTTAGATAAAAAGGGGTATTAGGTGATAGAAAAAGATTACAGACAGGAAAGCAAGCTGAGTTAATAGCATTATCACAGGGAATAATAATTCTTTTAAGGAGATAAGCAATTGCTGCCTCAGAAAGTGAAGCAGAAGAAAAATTTTATATATTAGCCATAGTTGTAGTTACCCAGGATACTGGAAAGATGGAGTTTCCCACCTCTGTCATTTCTAGGAGATATGATCTCAAAGATTTCCTGCTCCTCTGATTCTGATAATCTTTTTTGCTTCCTGTTTCTTGGTGTTCCCTGAGCCTTAGGTATAGGAGATGTGTTGTAGGTATATCTACTGAGGCTGGTACTCCATGATCAGTTGATGTCTCCATTATGACTAGCTGTGGTTTCATGTAGTAGCCTGTTTCCTGCAAAGAGAAGCTTCTTTGATGAGAGTTGATAACTATACTCATCTGTGGTTGTAAGAATATGTATATAGAATATAGTTAAGAATTATGCTGGTCTAGTGAAGTAGCAGGGGTAGGTTCTCCTCTAAGATTCATGACTTCCCTGGCTTGAATAGTTGTCTGGATTTCTAGTACCAGACATGGTTTTCTCTGTTTGAGTGGGCCTTAAGTCCATTTAGACAGCTGTTGGATACCACCAAGATGAGTGCCATTTTTGCACCTTTAGGGAGAGATTGCCATGCTAATCATAGTTATGGTTTATAGAGGTCTCAGCTGGGTAGGACTATTGATTGCTTACCTTCTTGGAAGTTTATATGGTACCTTCCAGTACTATGATAGCTAGACTGCAGGAAGGAGGCTTTCATGTTAGATTCTGCTCAAATCTTCTGAAATGCATGGTGTCTCCAGCAACAGGGATTTGCATTCAACCTCTGAGAGGCAACCAAGGTAATGGCAATAGTTTTGGAAGTCACTTGAACTTCTCTGACCAACGCAAATGGAAGTTTCTCAGGCCTGCTACTGGGCTGTTGTTAGTCTATGGCTCTTGTGAGGGGCATTGTCTCTCCAAGTGGCATAACTTCACTTAACATATATTCATATATATAATTAAATAGTATGTACATATATTAAGTGAATATAAAATACTATGATCCTTGAGGCTTTACCAAATATTGTGTTATAATGCACTTTCCATATGATTGTTTTAATGAGTTAATGATTCATGTTCATTGCTCACTTTAAAAAAAATGTTTTTAAATAGCTCTTTAAACATTTTATATATTTTGATCAAACTCTTTTATATAGTTTGTCATTGTTTTTTAAATGAAGTATGTGTTGTTTGGGAAGGTCTGTTTTTTTTTTTTAATTTGTGATATATTTAGATATTTCTGCTTTTCAACATGGCTTCTTAGAAAGTTTCAAAGAAATAAGACATCTAACAGCTAAAAGAAAACTTCACTTTACCAACTAACAATAAAATGAATTATGATATTTGCTGTGGTTTGAAAGTTTGGCCTCTAGAATTGATGTACTGAAAACTAAATTCCTGCCTTCACATAACTGTGTTTGAAGGTGGCCCTAATAGGTAATGAGTATGAGATTATGTAGGTAGTTAAGCATAATCATGTCCCTGTTGTGAGTGTTCCTCATACCTTCTCTCTAAGAAGGGAATAATACAAAGAAGCTGAATAAGGCAGAACTGGTTTTCTGTCTTTAAACTGGGATTTTAGTCTTCTATATCCTTCAGATGTGGACTCAGACTGGGACTTAACCCATTGTCCTCTCTGTTCCTCAGGCCTGAAGCCCCTGAATAGAGCCTTGACTTTGCTTCTCTGTCTTCAGTTTGACCACTTCAGATGCTGTGACTTGTCAACTCCATAATCATACAAGCCAGTATACATACACCTATTCCATTTCTATGTTTCTCTGGTGACTCCTGAGTAATGAGTTTCCTTGATCTTTGTGCTTCATTAAGTCTATCCATTTCTCATATATCAGTAAACTAATGGATAAATAATTAAATATTAAATGAATAAACCAGGCAGCATCAACACATTAAATGTTTTAATATAATATGCTACATATTTCATAATATATTTTCATCTTTAAATTTTGTCTCACGTTTAGCTCTGACAGTTTTTGCAGGGGAATAATCAAGTTTAAGTAAAGTATTTAATATAAGATAATACCGAATAACAGTAGTTTCAAGGTTCAGTTCTCTGATGCTACAAGCTAGTCTGATTTCCTTATATGTAGCAATAATTCTACCTTTATATTTGCCAAAAACTAAAGCTGCTTTTATGCATATAAAGTGAAATTCATTTCTGTGAAGCCACCACGATTTACTTACATGTTGTTTATAACTAATATTTGGCCATTTTTACATGGGCATTAAAAAGATTGAAATTCTGTTGTAAGTGCTACGAGTCTATAGACTCAGGAACAATTGGCTGTTTGGGTTATCCCCATTCCTGTACCTGACATTTTTTTTTCACATGAGTAAAATTACTTAGAACTTGAGAGTTCCTTGATTAAGTTCTCATGATATATGAAACAGTCAACTTATTTGTTCTAACAAAATACACTAAGAAGGTAAGGCCACTAACAAACCTGTCATACCCATTCATACCAAGTACACCCTTGGCTTACTTTATTTAAATATGATTTTATTTTGGTAGCTGGCCAGACAATTGCTGTTTTTGTATTGCTAGTCATTATTTGATGACACATAAAGTAAATGGCATATTCTATTTTAGAAATAGTGGAATAATAAAATGGAATCATGAGAAACAGATATAACTTTAATAAGCTGAATCAGCCAGAGAATGTTAAAGAAAAGAAAGCTGTACCCTTTATGACTCTGTATCACTCTTAAATTGAATGGTTATTACTTTTTAAAAATAAGCAACCTTTTTTTAGTGTTGATTTATCATGTTTCTCAGCAAATTTGATTTAAATAAGAAATAATCCACACATACATGAATGTGTACACACCAGCTATTCTCTCCTCACTTCTGTGGCCTTGTTCCTTCATCTCATGGGAATCTGGCCCAGAATTACCTGTGGGATTTACTCTAACGCCCTACTTAAAGTCAAGCCTACTTCTTTACCCCAGCATTTTCTGTCAACGTTCTATGATCTCTTTTGCTCCTCAGGACCTACCACTCTCTGACACTGTTTGGTAAGGCTTTACATCACTATTACAAAATACTATTGCTGTTACAAAAAAACCTTGAAGGGAAGAAGATTAATTTATCCTCAGTTGCAGAGGTATCAGTCCATAGTCTGATTCAGATGGATCTGGGCCTATGATGAGACATGACATCATAGAAGAAGGAGCATGTCAGAAAGGTTGCTCATCTTATGATGGGCAGGGAGGTAAAATACGGACAAGTACAAATGACAGTTCCAGAAAACAAAAATAAATTGGGTCCATTGAGAATATGAGTATCCTCTGCTCATTTCAGGCACACTGGGGTCTCCAGAAATAGAACTACCACTAAACCCCTTCCCTGGAGAATAATGAAAATAATTAAACTACAGTCATTATGCTAATAATGAAGGCAGGAAGGAGAAGATAATGTAGGAAAATACATTAGCCTTGATAAATCAGTCTTTAAACCCTTTCCTGATGCATAATTAATTTTTATTTAACCTCCCATGAATCTATGCACAATCCATAGCCAATGTAACGAGAAGCATATATAAGGCCACTGGAAACAACCATGATTATGATAATAAAATCGACGGTTTGTGCTCAGTGTGTGCCTTCTTTCATATTCTGCACTATAGATATTAAAATATTATCTTTTCTCTGTGAATAGAAGTGTTTCTATTAAGTGAACTGATTTTATGCAGCACAGTACAGAAATTGCCTGGTAGAGCTGGCTATTTAAAGCCATCAATTGCCTATCTAGTTAAGGAAATATGTAGTAATCATTAAACACATGAATGGAAAGAAGCTATTTCCTTAATGAATCCCCATTAAGGTATATTAAAGCCAGCTTTATCAATACACTTTAGAAATCTCTTGGGCTGACAAAATTTATGTATTCTGCCCCATTAGCCGAGTCCTCAGCTGTGTTCCAGCGGCTTCTGTGTTACCCTTCCTCTGAGTCATCCCTTCCCCTTTCCTGCTCCGACACCCTCTTTCCAGCACTCCTCTTCCTCTAAACTCCTGGCCCTTGTTTATTTAATGTGTCACTGGGGCGGGCTTGGATGATGATGAAGGTATCCTGTCTCAGGGTCACTTACACTCCACGGGGATTGTCTATGATGACAACTATGACACTGTACCCATCGCCCCCAAGTTCGGTGGACTTCCTAGACTGACACACATGTTTACATATCCCATCTCTGATGCAGTCTTTCCCATTAACATAACTTTTGGTCCTTAACACTGTCTTTTAGTTACTAATTATTTTATTTCTCTGAGAACTTCATACATGAGGACTATATTTGCATACTTCCCACCCCACCCTCTCCCATACCTTCCAAGTACCCCAACCCCCTCTCAAGTTCATTCTTCTACTTATATATTGATGCAAACACACACACACACACACACACACACACACACACGCACACACACGCACACGCACGCACACGCGCACACACAACACACATGCACACGCACACACACTCACTCACGCACACCACACACACACACACACACACACACACCCCTCTGGGTTCTACAGATGAAATAAATCGTATTTGTCTTTCTGGGGCTTATTTCTCTGACCTAATTATTTCAAATTGGATCCATTTTTCTGCAAATTTAAGAATGGAGTTATAACTCCATAAAAATTTCATTGTGTGTATCTGCCATATTTTCTTTTTCTTAATGCAATAAAATCAAACATCTTATTTTGAGTTCTACCTGATTAAGGCATGTTTTCTTAATTAGATAGGCAATCAATGGCTTTGAATGTCCAGATCTACAAGATCACTTCTATCCTAAGCTACAAAAAACAACTCACTTAATAGAAATATTTTGATTCACTAGGATAATATTTTGATAGGAATTTAGAAATTATTTAAGTTTTTAATATAAAATTTTATTAATTCTTTCCAAGTATCAACCAAATGATAGACATTCTGAAAATAAGGGAATTAGAGGAATAAAGTAGTTGGTAATAAAATTTCTCTGTAAATTCCACTAGTTTACAATTTATTTTTAAAAA
Source organism: Peromyscus leucopus (assembly GCF_004664715.2). Taxonomy (NCBI): domain Eukaryota; kingdom Metazoa; phylum Chordata; class Mammalia; order Rodentia; family Cricetidae; genus Peromyscus; species Peromyscus leucopus. Next base: position 47,183,923 of record NC_051079.1, on the reverse strand, counting down.
TAAATAGGATTTAGGCTGACAAAGTGGCTTAGCAAGTAAAAGAGCTTGCCACATAAGGATGACAGCATCTACAATGGTCCCACTTGCTGGAGGTGGTGAGAATTCTTTAATGTTATTACTTTGGACCTAATCTCTCTTTCTCTTGGTTCCTTTGAGTACAAAGTTGTCTGTTTTAGTTCATTATCAACTCTTTGGTTGATTTTATGTACTGTTCTTATTTTTTAGATCTATTTATTTTATGTATGTGACTATTTTGCCTGCATCTATGTGTGTGTACCATTTGCTTGCCTAGTGCCTAAAGAGGTAGAGAATGGCATCAGATTCCCTGGCACTGAAGTTATTAAAAGTATGAACCACCATGTGGGCACTAGTAACTGAACTTTGGTCCTTTGTAAGAGCCACAAGTGCTTTTAACCATTGAGTCATGTTTCTAGCCTCTGGCTATTGTTCTTTCAGTCTGCATTTCACTGATTTATGCCATGATCTTTAATACTTGTTACCATCTGCTCTTTGGGGGCTTGTATTGTTCTTGTTGTTTTAGATCCTTAAGGTGAATCATTAAGCTATTTATTTGATGTGTTCTGGAGTTTTATTTAATGTAAGCATTCATAATTATGAAACTTTCTTAGCTGTATACATGAACTGCCTTAGCTGTATCCCAAAGGTCCTGGCTTTTGTATAGCTTGTGTTTTTTTTTTTTCCCTTGCTATTGATTTCTAGTTTTGTCGCATTATTTTCTGACACGGTATATGAAATTATTTTGAGTCTTTCATATTTCATAAGACTTGATTCGTGGATAAGAATTTGGTCTCTTTTAGAGACAGTTACAGAGGCTCTGCAAAAGGGTTTTTTTTTTTTTTTTTTGGTTTTTCGAGACAGGGTTTCTCTTGTGTAGCTTTGCGCCTTTCCTGGAACTCACTTGGTAGCCCAGGCTGGCCTCGAACTCACAGAGATCCGCCTGGCTCTGCCTCCCGAGTGCTGGAATTAAAGGCATGCGCCACCACCGCCCGGCAACAAAAGGTTTTTATTGTGTTTCTTCTGTAAAGACTGGGCAATACAATCTTGAATGACCATTGGGTAATTGAACAAAAATAAACAACTCACTAGTCCATTGGGATACAGATAGGCACATCTAAGAGGAAAGTTCATCTTTTTTTCTGTCATTGTTCATAAGATTGCATTCCAAGAATTATTTTTCAATGAAACTCCATTCTTTTCTTTTTGACTTGGGGTATCTTCTTTCACTGACTATAACTATATGGAAATTAATCTATGTCAAAGTTTATATTAATAAATATTAATTTCAGTTGATAGGCAGCATATATGCATGTGTCACAATTTATTTATCTACTTACATGTTTATGGACAGTTGGGTTTCTTTCCATATGTAACTGTTAAAAACACACATAAGATATGTGCTCTCATTTTACTAGAATAATTTTCAAGCTGTTATCCAAATTGGTTATATCATTTAAAATCATTATAACCATTAAAAATAAGTAAGTTATGCTTAGGTAACAAGCTTTATAAAAGTAAAGAAATATTTTAATCTAAATTCTCTATTAGTTGTGGGGTTTTGCTGAAACTATTTGTTAATAAACAAGTGAGAATTGTGTGATTGATGCCAAATTACTTATTACTTGGCATAATTGACTGTAAAATATATTTTTATGGTATGTTATTTTATTTATTTATTAAAATGCTGTTCATTTTTACAATGTATTCTGATTATATCTGCCCACCATTATCTACTTCCAGCTCCCTCTACTGTGACCCATCCTGTCTCTTCCATTTTGATTTGTTATTAGTAATCTATCCATGACTTTTGGTACATCACAGGAGAATGAGTAGAAAGAATGTAAGAGCTAAGTGATGATGAGAAAAGCTGTGAATGTTGACACCTGGACATGACACGGACGTTGCACACATCCACTCACCTCAGTTGTGTCGTTAGCCTTGTTTAAGATTAAGCCATGAAGATAGTTTTGAATTCTGAAAACTTTCCCATCATCTTCAGTTGTAAACCATATGTTATCAGGGAAATGCAAATTAAAACCATTAGATACCAGGATGTGCTTATTAACATGATGAGAAACAGAATAATAACACCACCAAGTGCTGGCAATGGTGCAAAGCTCCCGAAACTGTTACTCGTTGCTGGTGGGAATACAAATTGGCACTGCAGCTTTGCAAGGCAGTTTTGCAATCTCTTACAACACTCTTCTCATATGATCCAGCTGTTAACCAAACAAAATGAAAACTTAGTATTTAAACAAATATCAGTCATACAGGTGTAAATCATCTTTATACTTGCCAAAGTTTGGGAGTAACAAAGATCCCCTTTGGCAGGTGAATGTATAACTCTACTGAGATGTATTCAGAGAATGGAATGTTATCTATGGGCAATACAGATGGACGATTAAGCAGTGAAATCATGGAGGAAAGTAAAATGTATATCACTAAATTCAAAAGGTGATTCTAAAACTCTACAAATTATATGATTCAAATGATGTGAAGTTATAGAAAAATCAGAACTATGGAGACAGTTGAAATACCAGTGAATGGCAGAGACTGGGTGCGGTGTATGGAGAGAAACAGATGAACATACAAATGAGTAGCATACAAAGGATTTTCAACGAGTTAAAATACTCTATATGCACTATGATAGTGGATTCACATTATCATGCATTTTCTTAGGTATATTTAATATATAACACCAAGTGCAAACCCTAATTTAAACCATGGGTTTCAGGTATACTGCTTTATCAGTATAGTTCAAGAGGTATAGCAGATGTCCACTCAAGTGAGTGAAGTTGATAAGAAGGAAAAGTAAGGTTTAAACTGAACATGCATGCATTTCTCAGTGTTGATGTGAAACTTACACTTTTAAAATAGCTATGTCTTAAGATATAATGTAGGTAATTACTATATAAAACACACTGTAGAAATTATTATATAAAACACACACAGATAAAAAACTGAGTGATCACTAATAACAACAGTATAGAAAATATTCTTTGTTTTTCATAAGTTTCATGATGCCTGTGCTGTCAGTTTCTTAAAATGCATAGCATGTTATGAGCTGCCTTTCTAAACAAGGATTTCATTGCATAAAAGAAAAAATATGTTTAAAGAATAAAGTGCAGGAAGGATAACTTTTAAAGTAAAAAATAATTGCTATCATTTCTGTGGCATTTCCTCTCTTCTTGTAGTGTTTGTAAAATCTTCTCACTTTGTCCCTCTTCAGTCATCACTGGGAGTGCTCTGTTAGCTGGGAAGACAGAGGCACAATACCAAAGAGATGACAGTGTGGCCTTTCAAAGAAAGCCAGGTACTTACCCTGGCCTCTGACATTCATTCTTATGTCCTTAAATTGATTTTTTTTAGCTCTCTATCCCTCTGCTCTCTTTCTATATAATCCAGTTGCATTAAGCTATAGTCAACAGACACAAATGGCATGTATTTATTATCTATGTAATATTTTGGTGTACTTACATTTTGTGAAATGATTAAAGCGAGAAAATAAAGACAACCATCACCTCATATACGTGACATTTTGTGATTAAAAAAACAATTAGTAATCACCATTTTAGCAATTTTCCAGTACACATTATTAACTATAGTTAATAGTTATAGTTTACTCTTTCACCTCCCTGTTTAACTTTATTCTGGGGTATTGGCTTTATTTTTTAATGCTATTGTAGGTATTTTCCCTAATTTACTGATTTTGGACAGTTTGTTGCTAATGGACAGAAATGCTGTCAGATTTTATTCTTCTCTGTACCTTCAAAAGTTTACTGAATACATTTATTAATTTTAGCACATGTCTTCAGGGCTTTAAGAGAGAATTTACTTCTCCCTTTGAAGTTGAGGTACCTTATTTCTTTCTTTTAGCTGTGGCAAGGAGTCCAGTGCCACATTGAATAAATATGCTAAGCACAGGCATGCTTGATTTGCTTCAGATCTTAGAAGAAACCCTTTTTTTGCTGAATGGTGTGGCATTAGCTGTAATAACAGTAGATTATAATTTTCCTATACTTTTCATTTGATGTGGTGAGATACAATAATTCTATACCTAATTAGTTCAGAATTCCTAATCATGAAGGATGTTATTTTTGACATTTTTCAGCCTCAAAGGAGATGCTTGCATGATATATACTCCTCATGTTGTGAATATGATTCATATTTATAAATTCACATTTACTGATTAATTCTTCTGTCTCTGCAATAAATATCACTTTATCGTGGTACTTAAATATAGTGCAGTAAGGATAGTAAAATAGTTCATGTGTGATCCTTGTAATGTGCTGATTTCAGCTTGCTGCTAATTCCTGAAGGAATCTTTTCATCTGTGTCAATCATGTATGCTGTCTCATTAGCTCTCTCCTTCTCTCTTCGTTTTTTTATTTCTGTATTTAGTGTCAGGGTAATGCTGACTTAGTAAAACAAGCATGGAAGTATTTCTTCTAGTTTCAATTTTGAAATCATTTGAAATACATCATTTTTAACCCTTTAAATTTGGGATAATTTCTTAGGAAGTTATCATATTAGGTCCAACATAGTTCAGTGTTGGAGTCTCATGATATTGTATTGGGGTCTTCTGGAGAGGACCTGAAGCATGCATTTGAGGAAGCTGGCCAACAGCTTTGGTCCTTAAAGCTGTCCCGGTGATGCTACAAGCCTAGAGTCTGCTACAATGGGAATTGATCTAGAGACTAGGTCTGGAGTCTGCTTTGGAGAGACTGTTCAGATATACCATAGCAAGTCTTAGCCCTGTGAATACTGAAGCATGGGACATCAGGAGTTACCTTGTGCTCTGGAGAAAGGGGCTATCTTTGTACTGTTGGGGCAACCTTAGTCTTGGCCCACAGGAATTGGTCTGGAGTTTGAGCTGCTAGAGCTGACTGGGGCAAAGTTCCCTCAGGTGAGACAAGTGTTGTCGTAGGCCTGGGCTCCACCCCTACATAAAGTCTTTCTTTTTCTAATTATGCTGCTGAGGCCAGAGTGAGATGGGTAAAGTAATTCTGTCCTTCCTACTTAATTGAATGTGCCTTTTCTTACATATGCATTCAGTCCAGGTGCTGGAACCTTTCATCTGTATTTTTTACTCCTGTAAACATGTTTTTATATTTCAGTAACTGTTCAATTACCCTCTGCACTTACCACATATAAGTTTCTGCATTAACTGTCTTCCACTGCACAAAGAAACTTCTCCAATGAGTCACACCAATCAATGGATATAGACACCAAAACACAACAGAATTTTATTCAGCTGCAGGGAAAAATGAATTATGAAATTTTCATGTAAATGGATCAAACTGAAAAGTATATTGAGTGAATCAATCCAGACCGAGAGGGAGAAATATTACACTTTTTCACCCATATGTGGATTCTAGTATTGAATCTTTAGATTTGTGATTTTAGCTTGGGATACTTGTAGATCTAGGGAACTAGAAAAGAGCCATTGATGGGAGAGGGAAGAAAGATCTTGAAGATGAGTAGTAGAACACAGGTGATATGAATAAGAAAAGGAGAGTAATGTGCAAGGGCATCTAAGTGGAGAGAGGAGTAGGGTGGTGGGGAGAAGAAGCAGGATCAGGAAGGGATAACTAACATTAAAGATGTTTGAAAATGGTATATGAAAATCTTATATATATATATGAGAAATAGTATATAGTATCATATATATATGAAATTATATATATATATATATATATATATTATATATTATATATATATATTGTATAGCAGGAATCTTAACAGGTCTTATTAATAAAATCAAACCTGGGCCATGTATTGTGGTGAATGCTGGAAGATCGGAGAAGCAGAATAAGCCACAGCTTTCTCATCTCGACAGTTCCTCAGTTGATCCTGTTTCCTCAGACTGGAAGCCTCTGAATCCTCACCCAGAATGAATCTCAGCTGAACTGTTGCTTGAAAGCCTAAAAGCTTAACCAGCCAAAAGCTTCTAGATTCTGGTCTTCATGCCTTGTATACCTTTCTGCTTTCTGCCATCATTCCCTGGGATTAAAGGCTCACTTCGTGGGATTAAATGCCTGTGTCATCATGCCTGGCTGTTTCCAATGTGGCCTTGAACTAACAGAGATTCAGAGGGATTTCTGCCTCTGGAATGCTAGGATTAAAGGTGTGTGCTACCACTGCCTATCCTCTATGTTTAATATTGTGGCTGTTCCATTCTCTGACCCCAGATAAGTTTATTAGCATACACAATATTTCAGGGAATACAATACCACCACATATTGGAGTTACACTCCACAGAGGATAACTCTTTCCAGAAACAGTTGGTTGTCAAATAAAAATCCCAGTGCCAGATGTGGGATACATTTCCTCAAGTTATTGGTAAGGGATGTCCTGAAGATCCCCCAAACAATACTCGTTATTATATTGCTTTTGGATGCCTATCAGAACTTTGTGGTAAGACTCTACTACTGAAGATCCCACATACTTTGGTCACATGACTTGAAGACAAATTGATACTATATTGGAAGTATCTTCCATGCTGGCCAGCTTTCATAATACCAGACAGTTCTATATGTAGGCTACTGTATATGATATAGCTGTCTTATATAAGACTATATACAGTCTTCCAAAGCTGTGAATGTTCTGAGCCACTATAGTTACCAGTATGACAAGAAATGCCTCATGGTGTCATAGCAACATAAATGTTTCTGGGATAAATGACTTCCTTCTGATTGGATGCAAGGCTATTCTACAAGAGGAAACACCAAGAATGGCAAGTTCAAAGGACCTGGAGGTAAACCTACTAGCATTATTTTGCAAAATGAACATAGAATCAAACTTACCATTTTAAGTAGTTATGTTTCCAAAACTTTGTAAAAGAAAACGTTCCTACCTCCATAAACTCTACTTTTCTTTCTGTGGTCTTCCACGTTAGACTGACCTTTATTGGGCATTTCCCACCTACCCCAGTGTCATAGCAGCTCGACTTCATGCCTCCCATCAAGCTACATATTAAATGAAACAGTGAAAAAACTCTTCCAATTAAAAAGTATCAATTGTATGAAAACAATGGATAGTTTGTCAGCCTGAAGGGTTGTTATACATTGTGAATTTCAATTTCAATTATTATTCAAAACTGCTCATGTTTTCAATTTGATTTCTCTTGTGTCTGATCTAATAAGGGTTTTTTTGTTTCTTGTTGTTGTTTTGAGCCTGAAGACTATGCTAATTTATGAATTGTGAATAATGTGTTGCAAATTAATTTCAATTTATTATAAGCGACAACCTCAGGGCCCTTTGAGTTCTATCTAAACTCTCACCAACAATGGAGATATTTGACACTTGTCAAATCTCTATGGACTGTTTATAAGCTCATAACCTATGGTTATAGGTCTATAGGAGGGAGAAAATTTTATTTTATTTTAAATCACTAGTTTTCTATGCATTGTTTTTTTTTCTGATTTCCTACCTCTGTAAACTCTGTTCTTACTGTTATCATCTGTGTTATTCAGAAGATCATTTCTTGGGTGTCTCTGTGTCCCTGCTTCCTCAGAATATCTCGACAACACTTCTCCCATCCAGCCCTTTGCTAAATGTCAATTGTAACTTGCATGAAGTGCATGTGGGAGCATCAAGTGTAACTAAAGAAGTACAAAGCAGCCCCAGAAAGATAGTGTTCACTTTCTTTCAGCTGATTACCCATCTTGAGTTGGAGTGATTGTCAGTAGTCCAAGAAACTTCCTGTACTCTCTGACAAGAGAGCTGTGAATTTTTGGAATCTAGCATCAATATTTATAAAATTGCTAAGAATCATAGTTTGATTCTTATTTAATAATCTGAGAATTATTTAATATTGCATATTTCTCCTGTGACTAACACTTCAGCATGTGTCATCATGAATGATGGGAATATTTTGTAGTTGTAATTAAATAATTAGAGCAAAAAAGAGAGAAGACAATTTAATAAGTCAAAAAATATTCCAATATACCATTTGATAAAGAAAAAGTGTACATTGTTCAAATAATAGAGGTATAATATTATGAAAATCACGAAAGGATTTCAAAAATAATTTGTTATTAACCTATCTATTTATTTACTTGTTCAACAATTAAAACTGTATCCTGAGATATAGTTATTGGGGACACAAAAATTAATCAGAATAATCACTGTTATCATGACTGCTAACATCTTAGGATGTTAGAAACACTGAATAGAGAAACTTGATTATCTAGTGAGTGTTTTACTGTATAAACCCAGAAGACAGAATAGGTTGGATCATTCCATTCTGAATATAAGGAATTAGCTTGTGTTGAAGATGTACAGTTATCTCCTAATGGAAATACACTGTGAATAAGAGAAGGAATGGAAAGAAGTGCTGAAAAATGGGGCCAATGCTTTCTCTAGTTGCTCCTGTTTCTGTCTTGATATTTGAAAATATTAGGGAATAGTAAATACCATTAATGTAGTCACTGGAATGTGAAGACACAAGTTGACTAGATTCAATCTCAACATTATAATATGTATTTTTTTTTTGTATTGGGTCCCTAAACACCAGCATAGTCATTATAGGATGTGGGCATCTCTTAAGAGGAAATACAGTATGTTCAGGAGTGAGCTTAGAGTCAGGATGGAGCTTCTAGGGCAGAAAAAACTAGCGAGCCTGTGGCTATGTGTAAGTCAAGCGCCTCAAAAAGATGCTTAAAAGTGAATTCATTGAACTCAGTATTTTGGAGGCACTGGTGGGATATTTTTTAGAATAAAAATGTGAGGCATTGTGGTCAAGTATGGCTGAGGGAATAATTACAACACATTTCCACAACATTGAGTAAAACTCCCCAAATAATAGCAAAAGAGAAATCAATCTGAATTGACTTAAACAAATCAATGATTTGTAGATTATCATTTGTGTTAAGTTCATACATAAGAAGTTTATATTTTACATACATTATAAAACAATAAACATGTTTCTATTGTATTACATATTGCTAGGATTATTGCTATTATTGCTAAGTACTCAATAAATATTTGTAATATATGGATTTTAAAAAATGTTTCAAAGTTAAAGACTAAGTAAAATAAACTGAGAGTTGATTATCAAGTATCTTTGATTAATTCATAATGGGAATGGATGACAAAGTAGTTAGAGACACTGTGCTGTGATACTATTTATGGTGGTAGAAAAGTGAACTCTATAATTATTTTATTTAAAAAAAATTCTTCTCTTATACAATATATCCCAAACCCAGCCTTTCCTCCCTCCAGTCCTCTAATCCCAACCTTCCAACTTTCCCTCTCCCTCAGATTCACTCTCCTCTGTTTCCCATCAGAAAAGAGCAGACCTCCCAGGAATATCAACCAAACTCAATATAAAATGAAGTAAAACTAGATACAAACTCTTATATCACAGCTAGACTAGGCAACCCAGTAAGAGAAATAAGGGTCCCAAGAGTAGGCAAAGGAGTCATAGACAGCCAATTCCCACTGCTGGGAGTCTCAAAACAAAAACAAAAACAAAAAACAAACACAAAAACAACAACAACAAAAAGATCTAAACAACTACAATTTATATGCTAGGGACCTAGCTCAGACCCATGCAGACTCTGATTGCTGCTTCAGGCTGTGAGCCCCTATGAGCCCTTTTTAATTGATTCTGTGGGCCATGTTCTGAAGTTATAGATGTCTCTGTCTCCAACAGTCCCTCCCCTTAGTCCTGCAGGGTTCCCTGAGCTCCATCTAGTGTTTTGCTGTGAGTCTCTGCATCTGCTCCCATCAGCTGCAGGAGGAAGCCCCTCTGATGAGATTGGGCTAGACACCAATCTGTGAGTACAGTAGAATTTCATTAGGAATCATTTCATTGACATAAAACCACCACCATCATCATCATCATCACATTTGTTTATTTTATTTTTGTCTAGTCGTGTTTACATCTTGTCTTAGGTCTGGACCATCCAGCTTCTAGTTTCTGGCTATCCAGGTATTGTCAGGCATGGGCTCCCTCTCATGGCATGGGTCTCAAGTTAGACCAATCATTGGTTGGCTATTCCTACAAACTCTGAGCCACCATTGCCCCAGCACATCTTACAGGCAGGACAGGTTGTAGGTCAAAGCTTGTGGGGCTGGGTTGATGTCCCAGTCCCACCAATGGATGCCTTGCCTGGATACAGAAGATGACCGCTCCCTCCACTACTAGGAGTCTTTTCTAGGGTTACCCTCATAGGTTCCAGGAAGTTTTCACTGCACTAGTTTTTCACATTACCCCCCAAATTCTCCCTCAATTTCAGTCATCTCTCCCAGTACTCTCTCCCTCATTCTTCCTGTTCCCATTCTCACCAACCCAGTCCTTTCACAAAATCTATTCTATTTCCCCTTACCAGGGAGATCCACATATCCCCGCTAGAGCCCTACTTGTTACTTAGCCTCTCTTGAGTCTGTGGATTTTAACATGATTACCCTTTACTTAACAGCTAATAACCACTTATAAGTGAGTACATACAATGTTTGTCTTTCTGGGTCCAGGCTGCCTGGAGAAATAGCTCAGAGGTTAAGAACACTGGGTGTTATTCCCGAGGACCTGGGTTCAATTCCCAGAACTTAATTACCTGTAACTCTAGCTTTAGATGACATGATTTCCTCTTTGATGGGTAATAGTGGCACATGTCTTCAATCTCCGTATTTGGGAGGCAGAGGAAGGCAGATCTGTGAGTTTGAGGCCAGCCTAGTCTGCAGAGTGAGTTCATAATTCTTGATTAAAGATTCATATAATCAGACAACGGACTATCCAGAAGGTTGTTTTTACAGATAAATTATTTTGAACACACAAATAACTTTTTTGGAAACTAATACAGGGAAAACTATTTGGTTGCAAATTTAAAACTGTTCAGCCTAACCAGTCAAATAACCCAGTTTGTATCTCAATGTCTACTCCATGTCTGTAAATGTGCTTGAGAATTAAATTATATTCACACAAAAGGATGAAGATGCTCTGTTTTAGCATCCGTATTTTCAGTACCGATTATGAGGATAATGTTTTCTGATGAGAGTCTTTGAGGATAGGGAAGAGAATGGTTGTCTAGATTTTACCTGACATGAAGCTTTGTTCATGGGATCCAAGATTCACTATGGTAAAAACTTCTCTAAAAATTTATCTATCTGTTTAATGCAATTCCATTCAAAACCTTAGTGGATTTTTGTTACCTGAAGCTAATGTGTGGTTTCTAAACTTTATATCAAGCTAAGGATCATTAAACCATTCTTGAGTGATGATAAAAATGGAGATGATGGTGCTGGGTAGCAAATTTTATTGTACTGCTGTAGTTTTCAAAATACTTTGGCACTTAAACAGAGTGCATTCATATATACCTGTAATCTCAGAACTTGGGAAATAGAGGCAGGAAGATCCAGCCTCATCTACAGAATGAGTTTCAGGCTACCTTGGCATACATGAGACTCTGTTTTAAAAAATATTTTTTTTGTAGACAAATTGTCAAATTGTCCAGGGGAACAGAAATATTTTTGTGATAAATTGACACATTTATAAATATTGAGTTTATTATAAAGGTAGATTTAAAAGTAGCAGAATAAATAAGTTTCTAAAAAATATTAAAGTCTACCTCAATTGGATTGTCAAATATAAAACATAATTAAACATTTTCATTCTCTATACTATATTCCAAAACAAACTTAGTATAATTAGTAATAAAGATATCAAGAATGAATATCAATATATCTAGAAAGCAATATATGAAGCTTCATGATTTGGGGATACATAAATATCATAATAGGCCATGCAAAGCATAAAATACAATCATGATGCATAAACAAACCATTGAAATCTGTGAAGTTGTTTAAGAACAGTGTTTGAGTCAGTGCAAAGTTAAGGTGCATAGCGGCAGAAGATATTTTCAAATTACACATCCCAAAGAACCATTCTCCAAGTTTATATAAAGAAATTGTACAGAGTATTATCAAAAAATGGTATATAGCACAGTAGAAAGACAGGAAAATATTTGAACAAGACCTTTACAAAAACAGAATAAAATGTCCACCAAACATATATAGGTGGCTAAACCTTAGTTAAGAGAGTGATGATCAGAATTCAAATGAAAAGTCATATTATATTACAATGATGGCTGATACTTTAAAATACTGATGGAAGACAATGAGAAAAATATCAAGCATTTGAAATATTCCTAAGCTGCTATTGAATATGTAAATTTGTTAGGAACACTGACAGCACCTCCTGAAGCTGAGTATGTAACATAACCTGTGGGTCAGCATTCGCTCATGGGTAAATAGTGAAGACAAGTACTGGTGTGGGTGAAAAGTCATAGACCAGAGTAGTAGTAAATGTATTTGTAGTACAGTGGTGGTGTATTTATTCAGTAGAATGCTGCTCACAATGAAATAAAGGAGGACTGCCATGTGGAGTGTTGTGGAGAAAACTGACATACATATAGTGGAAAAATTGAACTAAAACACTATGAATCTGTTGGTATACAGTTAAGAACTAATCTTGAGGTCAGATGTCTGAATATGGTTGAGAAGTAGAGAGGAAATATTTGATTATGACTCAGTGGGAGGAGACATAAAGTGATTAATAAAGTAAAGAGAATGTACCATCTTAAAATTTCAATTGTCTTCCCTGAATGTGCTCATTCTGCACATAAAGTGATGCAGCCTGGAGCATGAGATTATGTCATTGGTTTTTCTATCAATTGGTTTTTGTTTGTGTCTGAGTGCTTAGCCATGCAGGTCCCCATGCTATTCTCAAAACACAAAGGAAAGTATTATTATTTATCCAGAAAACAAACGAATCTCAAGCATCAAAACAAGTGGCAGCTACCTACTACTGCCATCCTCATCATTTTAGTGTGACTGAAGTGTACATGAGGGGTTTCAGAAAGGCTTCCAACAGTGGCTGCATCAATTTGGTCGCAAAGTAAGCTTTATGCATGGAATTTTGGCTGTTTTCTTTTTCCTATGAGTTCACGAAGAGCAATTATTACATACCTTTTTATTAAGCATTGCCAGGCTCTATCTTTGACCAATTTTTTAACACTTGAGGTAACATTTTTACTGTAGGAGATAAAGGCAAACTATGAGGCCAAAGAAAAGAAAACACTCTGTAGTAAAACATAAATTACATTTCAAAAATAGTAAAAGAATGTTTTCTAAGCCTGTTTAGAGTGCTAGAATAAAATACAGTAAACTGTATAGTTTATAAGTAATAGAATTTAGTTACTATTGTTTTGGAAGCTTGGAGATCTAAAATCATGGGATTGTAGAGCTTGTATCAAGCACTTTCTTAGTAATTTCTTACCTGGTGGAAGGGTCAGGGACCTCTTTAGAGTCTCTTTTATAATGGTATCTATTCTAGATATGAGTTATTTTCATGGCAAAATCATCTCCCAAAAGGTTTATGTCTTAAACCATTATTTTGAGGGTCAGGATTTCACATGCAAGCCTAGAATACCTGAACATTCAGCCCATTACAAACATGAAAATAATGTTTTATTTAGTTCTTTAGTTGGGAATGTTAAAGTATTTTATATTTTTACTGAGTTCATATAATATTTAATTTCCTTTTATGGACCTGTATCCTTAATGTGTAATTACACAATCCCAACAGAAATGTTATAAACATTAATGTGAACATGTGATCATTTGCTTGCAAGCTACTCTTGCAGAGTTGTGAGTAGGAGAGGAAAGATCACTCATATGTTGTGCCCTAAAATGACAAAGGGCTTTCACTCATCCTGCCTCTCTCAGTGAGCATTCTAACATGCAATTAGTTTAAACACTAGTCACGTTTCTGTTTTGTTTTGCTATTCCAAAATAGAAGAATTTGAGGAGATAATAGCATGTAAAATAAATGATAAATAAAAAATTCCACAGGCACACTAGTGCATCATAATACCAGACTTTCTGAGAAGATAAGAAAGCTTTAGGCAAAAGTAATTAACAAATTAATTTTCAACATAGTTTCATTTGCTAATTAAAAATTTCCTTTATTGAGGGAAATATTCTGTTCTGTGCTTTTATCCTTAATCTTTCTTTCTTTTTTTTTTTTTAATTTTATCCTTAATCTTTCAACAGCAGATCATCTAGTTTTTTATATCATTTAAAATTGAAAATTACCTAAAATAAGCTGGAAATATAACTGAGAAAATAATATATATCATATGCTTGCAAAAATGTAACATAGCCATTAAGATATCAAATCTCCAAACAGTGAAAGAATGAAATGACTAATCATATCAGAAAGGAAGGACAATTGTTCTCCATATTCATTTCTTCTCTCTTCAGAAGAGTCAGTTTTTGAAATACCTTGGATATCTATCTACTAATAAGTGGGTAATGAAAATATGCTACACTTATACAGTAGAATATTATTTGGTGGTTAAGAAAAATGAAATTAGCAGTAGTATATTCTGCCACCTTACTAAACCAGTATAATTTTTAACATCATGTTTAATATTTATCCTTATATCCACAGATAAGTATAGCTCTCATCCATTATCAAGGAAGGTTCTTTTTGTAGCAAAAGGAGATCATTATGGAAGCTACAGGTGGTCAAAACACAGAGAACAATTGAGACTATGGTGTTAACCTCCAACTGATACATTTACAACACAACCTCTATACCAAAGCTCAGGAAATATTATTGAAGGTGGGGAGAAGAGAACCAGGAACCAGGATGCCTTCTGCAAAGCAATAACTTATAAAAGACAAGGGCATGACCTAGGGAGGGATAAGGAGGAGAGCATGAATGGATTGTGTGGGAGGAGTACAGAATGACTGTGATGAAAATGCACGCATGAAATTCTCAGATTATCACTGAAGACATTATATTATTGTAAAAAGTGAATATTGGAAAATAAAGAGGAATTTAAGCATAAAGAGCATGGCCAGACAATGAATATCCAGTAAACATTGCATTTCAGACACAATTACAATGTTTGATTTCACTTAATAAAATCCAGGTTTACAAGAAGATGGTAAGGAAAGTAACAAAAACACATGGTTCAAGTTTCTTAATGGTTGGTATTTATTTGTTTATTTGTATGTGGTTTTCTGCATTTTTGGAGTATATTTTTGCTCTAATGGTTAGTTATATGTACTGTGTATTAGCTGTTTGATCTTAGCAAAGTGATTCAAACTTAAAAAAAAAGAAAGACAAAATTACATAATTCACAGGTACACAGATGGAGCTGGAAACAATTTTTAATTGAGGGCATACAGACCAAGAAAGACAAATGTTGCATGTTTTCTCTCATTTGTAGATGTTAGGTTTGAATCTTTAAGTATGTGTGTTTCAGTTCAATAGTCATAGAGGTCACAAAATTAGTAGGGGGCCAAGAGGTGGCATTTCAGGATAGGGAGAGTGAATGCAATGATTTGAAGATGGAAGAAAGATTAAAAATAAAGCAAGGAACGTTAAACTCAGTGAGGATTGGCAGAGTCAGGGAAAAGGAGGGAATATGAAGAGGGATATAATTAACACTAAAGAACTTTTTAAAAGTCTTAAAAACCTAATGCGCAGAAGCCTCCTAAAAGATATGCATATACATATATAAAAAGAGCCTAAGTGAAGTTACCCTATAATGGAGCAACAACACCCTGCTAGACACCACGGGGTAGCAGGTACTTTGAACAGGCTATCTCTTTTAAAGTTGTTGGCCAGTGAGTTCCCAAATACCTTCCCACACACAAATATTACAGGCCATTGGCAACATTACACCTGAGAACTTCATGGTGATACCCTACTGCTGAAGACATCACATACTTGAATCACAGAACATGGAAAAACCAAGCTGATACATGACATTAATATCACTCAAGTATGATTTCTATGAACTATAGTAATGTCCAAACTGGTAAGACAGGCCTATTGTTCCAGTAGTGGCCTGAATGTGATAGGAATAAACAACTACTTTCTGACTGGATTTAAATCCTGCACCATAAAAAGAAACCCATATCTAGCACTATTATCAGGATCACGAACCTATGACTAGACAGGTCATAGGAATGAGGGAACTACCTACTACTATTATTCTGGTAAGTGAACATAGCATTAAATTGACTCCTAGTGACTTATTGTTACACCCATAGAGTGGTGTGTATCTCAAACCTCATCAGAAAAGCTTATTTTTGCAGAAGATAAAAACTAACACAGACCCATAATGGGTTAAGATACAGAGAATAAGAGACTGCATAGTTCTCAGCCATACATGGGACATCTATATCATAACCCTCCTCCCAATGCTCACAGATTATCATGAAAGATTGTAAGAGTCAGAGATAGTGGATGACTACAAGTAAGTAGTGTTTCCAAAGAAACGAAAACAGGTAAATTGCACATATGAACTCAAAGTGGTTCTACCAAAGGCCTGCATAAACTTAAGCCATACAAAAATTCCTGTATAGAGGAAAGGTGGGCATGAAATCCCTCACCTACTTGAGTAAATATTTGGAAATGATAATTCTAAAGAAAGATTCAGTTCATTAAGACTGTGCACTGTAGTAACAGCGACAGTGGATGCTACACCAGAATATATGTCAACAAATTGAATCATTTAAAAGCAAATAAGGATATAAAATTGGGTGAGTAGTTTAAGGAGGGTTTAATCTAGAAGGACTTGGAGAAAAGGGGGGTGAAAATAACCAAAAAAATATGTATTCTTAAAGAATTAATAAGATATTTTTAAACTAAATAAAAAAGAAATATGAGTTGACATTTAAAGAGAGATAATTAATATTTTTAATTGGTATCACATTAAAAACTCAAAATCACACATAAACATCATAGTTTGTTTAACTTAATGTAACTTTAGAATTTTTACCAGATGGTTGGTTTGTTCTATTAATTATTACAAGTTGTTTCATTTATTTCACCTGAGACTTTTCTGTTTTGCACAAAGTTTATAAAGTTTGCAAATCATTCATTGTGTTTAAGCAATTTGTCTACAAGCCAATGAATAAGAAGCCAAGGTGGGGACAAAGTGGAAATTTGTCCAATTTGCACCATGATGGAAGAATACTGACTTAGAATTGGAAGACCAGGTCTGAGGTCTATATCACTCAACAGACAGATACTCCTTCAGAGTGTTAAGGATAGATGCCTATATGCCTTTCATAGCAGTTGAAAAGAACCATGGGCCACTGTGAATACACAGTGATCTTGAAAAATGCCTGTTCATTCCTTACTCATCAAAAAGTTGAAGTGGCTTAGTAAAAAAGACTGGAGAAAGATTGTTAAATTTTGAGGCAACCAAAATAAGTCAATGTCATTGTAAAGAGACTGGTGGATAAAACAACACAATAATGTTGTATGATTTTTGTTTGTGTTCTGACAAATAAAGCTTGCCTGGAGATCAGAGGGTGGAGCTAGTCCACTAGTTAACCATAGAAGCCAGGCAGTGGTGGCACACACTTTTAATCCTAGCACTTGGGAGGAGGAAACAGGAAGATCAGGAGTTCAAGGCCACCCTGGGCTACATGAAATTGATCCAGTCTAAAAGAGAAACAGATCTGGGTGGTGGTGGCACAAGTCTTTGATCCCAGCACTTCGGAGGCTCATGCCTTTAATCCCAGAACTACAGAGGTGGAGACAGGAATATAAGGCAGGTGGAGACAGGATCACCCCTCCCCATTCAATCTGAGATTTCGTAGAGGTAAGAAGTCTCCAGTGGCTGTCTGTTCTGCTTCTCTGATACTTCAGCTTTCACCCTCTATACCAGACTCCAGGTTTTTATTAGTTAAGACTAATTAAGATCGTGCTTTCACAATAAAGAATAAAGAGAAAGGAAGTACGTACTGTCTGATTTATAGTTTTACCCACAAGCACAGCAGGGTATCTTGAGGGAATGATGGCAACAGACTTCCAGTGAAACTTTATGTAATCAAATAAACAAATATAAAATTAGTGATTCTCTCTAACAGCCCTGGAGTAAAAGGGTTTGTTTGGTTCTTTTGTGTCATTGAATTTCTAATTTAGATATGGAATGGATGGTAGTTACTGTCTTTTTTATTTTTGTATTTAAACACTTTCCACTTTTCATTGAAAACTTTATTTTCATAAAATATATTCTGATCACAGCTTCTCCTCCCTCAACTGCTCCTAGATCCTCTCCACCTCCACACTCATCTAATTCCATGCTCTTTCTCTTCTCTCTTTAGAAAACAAACAGGCAAAAACCATAAACAAATAAACCAAACAAAACCATAATAAAAAAGAAACGCATTTACACACACACACACACACACACACACACACACACACACAAATGCATAAAATTCAAAATTGGAAACAATAACATATAATCAAAAGACCAGTAAAACAAACAAACAAAAAGCCCAAACAAAACAATATAAGACAAAATGTCAACAAAATAACATTGAACTTATTTTGTGTTGGCCATTTACTGCTCAGCATGGGGCCTGTCTTTAAGTGTGGTTAATGAATCCAGTGAGAGAAAAACATTTTTTTTCTTTGCAAGTAGATGTCAAATGAAGATGGTTTCTTGATTAGGGGTAGGAGCCTGTATCCATTTCCTGCTCTCAGCACCGGGGTCAGCTCAAGATTCTGCTTCAAAATACATGGGTAGAAACAAGCAGACCTTTAATTTCTTTATAAAGATTTAAGAAAATGAAACAGGGTCCAAAATTTTGTTTTTGTTTTTTTCTCCTTCAGAGACAAAATATCTATCTTTGCAGCTTCACCCTCTAATGCAGTCTCTTCTCTTTTAGTGACTCTCTTCAAATGACTTTGTCCATTTCTTCAAAGCCAGGCTCAGCTCACTAGATACGATTAATCATGTAGTATTTTTTCTCCTTCAATGGAATGTGTATTCCAAGTGGTCAAAAATCCTCTCTGTGTTGAAATCTCTTCATTGACAAAACTGTTTATACTCTTAAACATACTTAAAATGATAGCAAACATTCGTTTCTTGGATCATTGTGAGAATATTGAATGGTGATAAAAATTAGTATGAATATTTTAGTAGGTAATACATTGAGTTGATCTAAGCACCAAGTGAACTTTGCAGCCAAGAGTAGGTACAATCCTAAATTACACAGGACAACATATTATACAGGACACTGGTATGTTGTCAAAAGGAAGAAAAATACAGAAGAGATTTGATAATTATTATGGGAAGCTGAAGATAATCAGCAATACCATGTATTTGTTCATATGCCATAAAATGTCAGAGATGCTTCTATGACAAATATAACTATACATGATTTTCTATGTTTCATTGTGTCAACTGCTTATGATAAGATATCCTGGCATTGAGATATTGAAATTTATGTTTTTATGAGTACAAGAAATTTTTTGTAGCAGTATTTTTAGAATAAAATCATAGTAGAGTTTTAAAATAATTTCTTTGTTTTTGAACAAAAATTAGGATCATGGCTTAGTGTAGTAGGGACAGGGGCGGCCAGCTTACAAGTATAAGCAAGTTTTCACTGAAGAAAATCAATATATATACACATGTGTGTGTGTGTTATATTAACCATATATGGTAATAATACTCTAGATGCTTAGAAGATATTGATAATTGCCACAATTAAAACAATTCTTTAAAAAAAAAAAGGATAGGGCTGCATAATGGTAATCTAACTGTAAAACTTATCTCAGAAGTGAAAAATAAGAATAAAGGTTATTGGTATTCTTGGCTTACCTTTTGAATTAAGAAATCAATAATGATTTATCAGGAATCTGAGCGCTCTTATCTTCAAATGCAAACTTGAAGTAGAGAACAATTTGGGAGCAGGGGGAAGCACTCTCCTCTCAAAGCCCACCGCCAGGTGACATACTTCCTCCAGCAAGTCCATTCCTCCTAAACCACTCCAAACAGCACCACCAACTGGGGACCAAGTGCTCAAATGCCTGAGGCAATGGGGTTGTTTCTCATTCAAACCAACATGGCAATCATTTAAATAAGTAAAAATAAACTTTAAAACAAGAAGTATAGGAGAAAAATAAACATCAAAGTTTGATGATCACAAAGATGCAAGTAGCATAATCAGATTATACTAGACTTGGGAGAATCAGATTAACCCTTTGATATGAAAAGTGCTATATTTTTGTCATGCCCCAAACGTCTAATGCGTATTATGGCAGAAGATGTGAAATTCTTTTAATTAAAATGCCAAGAAATGGACACAAGAATAAGGACCAGCCATTATTTTAAAGATCTTGTGCAGATAATTTATGAACATTTAAACAAAGCAATAATTTCTAGGAGTAAAGATAAATTATCTTAGGATATCTCAGAAAGATAAAATTGTTTTGTGAGTATAGCTCCCAGAATGGCTGATCAGATGAAAGTCTACATGTAAATCTTATTAGAATTTGAAAAGCCTTTTGATCCATCTACACTGAAGCTGTGGAAACCATTATTCATATGGTAGCAGAGGACTCATGAACAAAGTAATCATAATGGTTATCATATGTTCATATCTAGAGAGGCACCTAAAATATTTAGAAGGTTGCTCAGTAACTCAGAAAAATAATGGAGATATTTTCAATTGTCATGTCAAGATGGAAATTGTAAATCAAGATGGAAAACATCATGACAGGCCTAAATTATAGACAGGAAACATAAAGTACACTTTAGCCAGAATAAATATAAAACTATATCATTAGGTGGTTCAGTTGTGCAACTGAAAGAGCTGAATGTTGGAGCAGTTGATTAGAAGCAATTACAGCAGAAATAGCATGGGGATCTTAAAGAACCCAACATCATTGTGACTCAACCTAGATTAGTGACTTACAAATCAAGAAAAGGTTACAGTCTCAACATCATGGAAGCTGGAAGAGGGTGTGGATCCTCCTGGAGTAGGAGTTACAGGTGGTTGTGAATTGTCCAATGTGGGTGATCGAAGCCAAACTCTGGCCTTCTGAAAGAACACAATGTGCTCTTAACCACTGACCCATCTCTCCAGTCCATGTTTAAACTTTGTATTTGTTAGTCTCCTGTGACATACATGGGAAATGAGGTATCTATATGGTATGGACCACATATGGACACCATATCATAACTTTGTGGAGACCAGTTCTGCTCCTCCATCTTTATATGGATTCTAGTGGTTGAATTCAGGTTGCCAACCTTATGAGGCAAATATGTGTACCTACCCAGGCTGTCTCACTAGCCCATGGTTCTATGATAGGCCTCTGAAAAGGAGGAACAATGAAGGACCTGAGAAAAAGGGGATAAAGAAAATAGGTGGAAGGATATGTTCTTGGTTTTGTTTTGTTTTTATTTTAAGGGTATGTTTTTTTAACAGAAGGAAATTATCAGGGGAAATAATGTTTTGAATGTCCACCTTTTCCTAAGAACTCTCCCAGGTGCTTCTAAAATATTAGATGTATGTGGAATAAATGGTGTTTCCATTTCCACAGGAAGATGAAGTAAATATACTATTTTACAGATAGAACAAGATACAATGCATGATCACTCTTGTAGTATTTCATTTTTGGTACATGACAAGATATAACTTCATGAAAATTATACCTCTTCTGCAATGATAGGATAGAAAGCAGTATCATTACCCTCTCATGGGACCACAACTAAGTTCCAGCAGAAGTATTTGTTTGTTGAGGATGTTCTAAAACAACACCCAGATTTGGAGGCTGCATTGTGAAATGGCTACCAGTACCATCTCCAATCTTAAACCATGTGAATGTCCAGTCCAAAGAAGAGTATGCAAAGAAAAGATAATTTTTAGTACCCACCTTTTGTTCATGTTCATTTTAGGGAAGAGAAAGGACATCTATTAAAGTCTAAAGATAACCCAAAGCATTGCTTAACTTATTCGTTTACATTTTCCCCTTCTTGTCTGTCTCAAGGTTTAAAAATACAATGCTTAGTATGTGTAAATAGTGTTCTTTGTAATAATAATATTTTATGTTTACATAGTGCTTATTTTGTGCCCTTATCACTTTAACTCCATGAGCCCTATCATTCCTTTGTGGTTATATAGAATTGCTTATGCTTTTCTTACAAATGAAGTAAAGCAGAAAAATTAAGGACTCATAATTGCCATGTACGGAAAATAGGATTTGAGAAACTGGGTTAGTACCTGCTATCTTTTGCTAATATTTATTTTCTCCCATGTTTGTGTAGAGTCAATGAAAATTATCAAAATACCAAAAGCATTAATAAAGGCAAAATTGGGTGATGTCACAAAGAGAAGAAGATAAATTTAATAATTTAAAATTTACAACATATTGTGAGTGGTTGGGCCACATGAATTACTTTTAATTCAGTCATTCATTTGATGTTTTCAATCAGTTCTATGAACCTACTTTACATCTCAAGATGGTTCTTTTCAGCATAGTAAGGTTTAGGGATGGTGTTCTGTCAGTGTGATGACATAGTCTGTGGATAGACCTACAGACTTGAGTAGTTTGAGTCGTCTGAAATGTGTTTGACCACTTGGTCCCTAGCTGGTGGCAACTTATGAGGAACCTTTGGGCATATGGCCTACATAACAGAAATGGGCCTTGGAGGTGGGAGTGTATCTTGAAGGTATGTCTACTTCTAATATTGATCCAAGTTTTCTGCTTCCTGGTTCATAAAGACGTGAGATATTGCTTCAGAATACTCTGCCAAGGACTAAGTAGCCCAGTGTGGCGATGTTTTATGTCCCCCAATATACTGTGTCTCCCAATAAAATAAAACTTTCCTGGAGATCAGAGGAAAAAGCCAGGCACTATATAGAAGTCAGGCAATGGTAGCACATGCCTTTAATCCTATTACTTGGCAGGCAGGGATCTTTCTGGATCTCTGTGAGTTCAAGGACACACTGGGAACAGAGCCAGGCATGGTGGCACATACCTTAAATTCCAACACTAGTTAACCGTAGAGGTCTGGAGGTCTGTACAGACAGACAGGAAGTGACAGAGCTGGGCAGGAAGAGGAAGTGTTGTAGCTGGACAGAGAGCAAATCAGGTGGCAGAACAGCAAGGCATATAGGCGTGAGTAGACAGGAAGTAGCTCGCTCTTTGGAAGCTGCAGAGTTGGTGAGGTGAGGTTAGCTGTGGCTTTCTCTTTTTCCCTGCTCTCTCAGGTTTTCACTCCTGTATCTGGCTCTGTTTTTTATTTAAGACAATATAGAAATTCCTCTACAGCACAGCATGCATATTTACCACAATGGGCTTCCTTACTGAAGTCCAAATTAATCCTCTGTGGTAATATATTGTTTGTAAACAAAGAAACAAAACTTGCCTAAGGGTCAGAAGACAGAGCAAGCCCAGTAGTTAGCCACAGAGGTCAGGCAGCGGTGGCACACACCTTCAATTCTAGCACTGGGAAGACAGTGGCAGTGGCCTGTGTGGATTTCTGTGAGATCAAGGCCACACTGGGTTGTAGCAGGAATCTTAAAAGTTCTTATTAATAAAATCAAACCTGAGGCCAGTTATTGGGGTCAATGCTGGTAGATCAGAGAGACAGAACAAGCCACAGCTATCTCACCTGGCCAGATCCTCAGCTGGTCTTGTTTCCTCAGACTGGAAGCTTCTGTGTCCTCATCCCAATGGCTCTCAGCTGAACTGCTGCTAGAAAACCTGAAGCTTAACCAGCCACATGCTTAACCAGCCAAATCCTCCTAGTTTCTGGTCCTCACGCCTTATATATCTTTCTGCTTTCTACCACCACTCCCTGGGATTAAAGCCTGGCTTTCTGGGATTAAAGGTGTGTGTCACCATGCTTGGCTATTTCCAATGTGGCCTTGAACTCACAGAGATCCAGAGGGATTTCTATCTCTGGAATGCTAGGATTAAAGGTGTGAGTGCCACCATTTTCTAGCCTTTGTATCTAGTGGCTGTCTGTTCTCTGAACCCAGATAAATTTATTAGAGTACACAATATTTTGGGGAACACAATACCACCACACTGGGTTGCATGAGATTAATCCAGTCTAAATGAGAAACAGAGCCAGGCAGTGGTAGCACACACATTTAATTCCAGCACTTGGGATCACACACCTTTAATCACAGTACTAGGAAGGTTGAGAAAAAAAAGTGATATGGCTGGATAGAGAAAGGAATATAAGGTGGGAGGAGACAGGAACTCACGCTCTTGCTCTTTCAGGCTGAGGAGTTGGTGAGGTAAGAGGTAGTGGCTGTGGCCTGTTCTGCTTCTCTGATCTTTCAGCTTTCACCCTGATATCTGGCTCCACATTTTTATTATAAGACCATTTAGGAGTCATGCAACAATCCTCTTTTGAAGCTGTTTTTGCCAGGTATTGTCATAACAATGAAAAAAATAATATGCTATTGTAATGAACTAAACTGCTACATAAAATATGTGTTATAATCATCTTCAATATATCTGAGCACCATTAAAGGGAAAAATCAGGTGTTGATAAAAGTAAAGAGAATATACAATTTGTCTTTCTCCTTAAGAGTGCTTGACAAAATGGAATGATTGAGCCTTCGATTTGAAACATTTCAGAATACAGGATTTAGGACACTGAGTAGAGGTTTATTTATGTTTAAATAGGTAATAAAAGATCTTCACTAGTAGGATCACACTCCCAAGGCCACACCTTGGTAAATTCCACCATTAAAGAAAATTTCTTCTGTCAAAATTTGACACTAAAAACAGGGATAACAAAATTCTTAGAATTCATTACAAGCTGTTTTTCACATAATTGCTATAAAAGTTTGCTCTAATTAGATGATATTCTAAGAAAAAAATCTGACACCTGTTGAAATGATATGGCAGAATTTACTGAGGGTTATCATAAATACAGGAACAAAAGAGTTTGACATCATTGTTTTACCACCGTGTCCTCTGTAATGTAACATTCACTAATTATTAGGGACATCTTTTTCATCAAATATTGGAAATGGTTTAAACAGAAGAGAGATGATCCCACTGAAGACTGCTGCACCCAGACAAAAATCCTTAAATAAACACTAATGCAATAACACAGTCTTAACTCATCAATGTGGATGCTAGTGTTATGCAGCTTTCACTTTCATGTTAATGCACAGTTGTTGCAGATGGATGCTAAGGTAGAGAGGTAACCACGTCACAGAGAAACCCAGTGGATGAATACAGGCCCAAGGTCTTCTGCTGACTCAGCGACCCTTCAGACTGGATGAAGCGCTTAAACTTGGAGTGCCTCTCAGATACAAAACAGACATAAGATCTGTCCAATTCTGGATTCTCCAGGGGATAGAAACAGTAGAGTATATCTATAATTACAAAAAGGTGACTTATTCAGCGAACTTAAATAACTAGAAGCAGGGATAGTCTCACACTGGCTGTCTCAAGGCTAAGAAGAGAAGAAACCCAGGAGCAGGGAGTTTCAGAATAAGTTGGCAATATAGCCTCAGCCTCGGCACAAGGCTGAGGACCTAGAAGCCACCTGTGGGAGCAAAGGAGTTCCTTGGGACTATATTATAAAGACAGTAATATCATTTATGAAGGTTCTGCCCTCCTGGTCAAATTACCTCTTATCTTATAGGTCAGGGAAAATGAAGAAGACAGTTGTGAATTATCCCATCCACCATTCCATGTTAGACAAGAACACTTAATTACAACAACATAGAAAGTTTGCCCGAGGCATGTTTCTTTTTCTCTTCTTTTCTTTTTTCTTTCACATTCTTCCCTATATCTTTTTCTTCTTGTATAAAACATGGTTTCGCTATCAAGCCAGGCTGTCTTTGAACTCACGATCTTCCTGAAATTGAAGATGTGTGACATCATGGCCACTGTGTGTTTTTTGATAGCACAAGTTTTGATGTCATAAAAGAACATGTCTGTGAACAGGCTTATGTATGTTTCACCTCTGGATTCTATCCATAACCTGTATAGAGAAGAAAAATAAAGAGCAGTACAGTAAGAGATCACAGACTTCAAGAAATTTCAATATGATGTGAAGAGCCAAAAAATAACAATGTGTCTTTGTGCCCTTTGATATAAATAGAAACTAGGAATAGGAGCCAAATCCAGTCTTTATTTTCTATCCCTCATCTTTCTCCGTTGGTAGATTGGTTCAATGCCTTCATGAATATGACAGCAGAAAGTGGTCCCTGTGCAGTATTCCATTCTCAGAGTATGACAGCTGCATGTTGCCCATGTTCAATGTTACCATTCTACTGAATATGACAGAGGCAGGTGGTCCATGAGCAGTCTTCTCATTTTGAGCATCACAGCTACACATTGTCCATGCACAGCATTCTATTCCCACTCTGAAGGACTTTATTCTTTTGTTCAACGTTGAATAATCATGCATTCATGGACTCAATCTCATCTGATCTTGATATATATATATATATATATATATATATATATATATATATATATATATATAATTGGATTGTATGCAATATGTCTTCTAGCATTTCTGATAGTAGTCATTTTGCTATTTTTTCCCCTTGACCAAACTAGAGGCTCATTCAGTTTAATTGGTCTTTTCAAGGTCTCGGCTTTTGGTTTCATTGATTTTTCTGTGCTGAATTCCCAAATTTAGTTCAACTGAATTCTGACTTAATTCTTTGCATTTATTTTCTTCAACTCACTGTGCATTTAATTTTCTCCTCTTTATCTAGATTTGTAAAGTAGAATCTTAGCTAATTTATTGTTTTCTAATCTCTGAGTTCAGTGATATCATTTTCCCTGTAAGTTGTGCTTCTACTGAACCCCACAGATTTCCATAAGTTATGTTTTTAATTTTCTCGGTTAAAACTCTTTTAAAATTTCTTTTGAAAGTTCTCCTCTGGTCTACATATATCTAGAAGTGTTGCTTATTCTCCACTCATTCCTGCCGCTGACTCCGATTTAGTAGTACTGTGGTCTAAAAGCAAATGTTGTGTAACTTCTGTTCTTTGCAAAGGTTCAACTGTGTCTGGCTCAGAGCAAAGTCTATCAGAGTGAATATTCCATGTGAGCCTGAGAAGAATATGTATTCTGTGCTGCTGAATGAAGTAGTCAATAGATGTCAGACACATCCAGTTGACTGATGGTACTGCTGAGTTCAGCTATGTGCCGAGTTTACGCCTGATAGATCTGTCCATCCTTAGTTCACATTTCTACTCAGATACCTGTGAAGCGCTCTTTCTCTTCCAAGCCACAGAATCTTGAAATACAGCAGAAGATTCAAGTGCTCTGTCTCTGATTGTTTCTGTAAATAAAAAACAAGACAAACTCAAAACAAAAGTACAAAAACAGAAGAGCCCCACCCCCACCCCCTGCCCAGCAAACAACAAAAACACAAAAGAGCAAAATAAAAAAGAGAAAACAGTATTTCCCCAAGAAATCCTTGATAATTAAGCAACTGATGACCTGAGTTACACAGAAAAAAAATCTTTTTAATCAAAACAGATTATAAAATATATATTCGTTAACTGATTTCTGGCTGGTAAATCACATTTTCTTGAATTATGCCCAACAAATAGGAGGTTCTGCTCCATGTGACCTGTTATTATTTACCTTCAGTCTGAGACTCCATATTTGAGAGCATAACTCTTCCCTTAGAAAAGCTTCCTCTTGTTGTGTATGCCACATCCCCTTCTTTACTGATGCCATCAGAATTCTGTGGGATATTGAGTCACGAACATATTTCCCGAATCCTCCACATTTGGCCATTACAATCACCTTGTAGACTCTGTCTCCACAGATACCTTCAGTTCAAGTTTCCTCATGAAGGATGTATAACTGCATATTTTCTATGTGATCGCATGCTGACTGTTCACACTAAATCACAGATGTTACAAAGAATAAAGTTTTCCTGCCAGTTTCGCACCCTTTAGGATTCTGCAGTCACTAATATATTGGGGCTGTGTCTCTACTTCCACAGCGTGAATGATGGGAAAGATGGTTTCCCACCATTATTTGCTTTGTTTCCTGATTCCCCATACCCCTAGTCCCGCTTCTTTCCACTTCAGTCTACTTTGTTCTGGTTTTTAATCTGGGAATGAAGTGTGGAGTAATGAGGTAGGGAACTTTTCTCTCCGCCTTGCTCTGGAGCCACCAGAAAACACGAGGTTTCTCTGGTCCAAGATGGGGAAGAACTGTGACTGTCAGAACAAGAAACAGTCATTTGCAACTCAAGTGGCAGTCCACTTCAGGTCAGGTTGACATCTGTTCCTCTATCATCTCCCCCATGCTTTAATCTTCAGATAGAAAATTGAATATTAAACATGATTTCCCCATTTTTCTCACAAACAATTTCCAAGTAGAATTTAATTCACTGAGACTGAGTGGTTGTAAGCCTGAGTCAGGCACAGTTCTGCAAAGCCTCCTGCAAACACCCCTCCTGCTGCTGGAGTCAGAGTATCCCTGTGGGGTTCTCTGCATACCCCTGCTGCTGTTCAAGTGCGGAAGTCAGTACTTTGTAGGGTTTCTGTTTTTTTTTTTTTTTTTTTTTTTTTTTTTTTTTTTTTTTTTTTTTTTTTGTGTGTGTGTGTGTGTGTGTGTGTGTGTCTAGCACACACTTACCCACACTCATAGAGATCAGCTGTCTATCATTAGGACCATGGGGAGGGGATTCTACTGACCTTTTGGAAGTGGAAAAGGGAGTGGTAACTGGGAAGGATGTATGTGAGAAACATTGGAGATGCCAGTGTTCTGTAGTTTAATCTGATGGTTATGAGTATTGACTTCATGATGAATCACTTCTTTATATTTGTGGTGCATGTGTGGGTTCAGCCCACAACTGACTCAGTTTCCCAGTTTGATTCTGAAGTCTATTCTGAGTCAATAGAGTTTCAAGCTTGCTTGCTCCAGTGCAATGAGAAAGTCCTGATTAGCCCACAGGAAGGAACACCTATCTAGCTAGACACAGGCTGCTGATGCCAGCCGAAGGTACATCGAGATAGAAAAAGAAACTGCCTGCTCCTTGATGTAAGGCAGGATAGATAGTGGTTGAATGCCTGCACTGTGCATTGTTCTACCTCTGTCCCTCAAAACTGTATATAAGCTCGCTGTGAAATAAACTCGGGGCTGTCCGGCATTGACTGGCAAACCTCTGGACTCTCTTCTGTCTTCTTCATTGTCTCTTCAATACACACGCCTCTACCCAGCTACCCAGCCGACTCTCGGCAGGCTCTGACAGGTATATATAAATACACATGTGTAATGTTTATAGGTATATATTTTAGAAATAAAATATACTTTTAGGAACTATCAAAAATATGAAATATATGTGTATAACTCTAATATATAATATGTAAATAAATGCATAGATACTACATATATTTGTGCGTCTGTGGTTCTGTTTGTGTCTATGAATATGTTTGTCTCCCAGAATAGAACATAAATAGACAGAAATGGAGGGGAAAATGTTATGCCTAATAAGTAGCAGAGCAATGGAATTGTAATAGTACATGATAACCTGACATAATAGTGGAATATATGTTTGTGGAACCAATTCCATTTGTAATGCATTCATCATCACAAAAGGTAGTAAATGTAAGGTAATAAATCCAAACTACACTGTTTCTATAGAAAGGGAGGCTTTAGGATTAGCTATTATCTCTGTAGTTAGAGGGCCCAAGTCCCCCTTTTTTCCCCCTTACACATTTTTAATGAAGTAGCTCCAGGTAAATATATAGTTTAATTTAATTAGAATCCTGGTTTATTTTCTATTTTTTATAAACCATCTTGCTCTGATAAAAGAGAAAAGTAGTGTTTACAGTATCATAAAGGAACAGTCAAAATGGTTTTGAAAAGTTAAGGTATCTGCAAGGATTTACATAAAAAAAGGAAAATAAAAACCTTATTCTTAGCAGCAAACTCAAATCATGCCCTGCCTTGCACAGGTGAGTGAAACGTTATAGCCACACACATCTGGGCTTTGAAAAATACCTGTTCCATAAGTATCTTAGTTAATGAAATGGGGGTGCTAGGGATAGAAAAAGGGGAATGGAGATGATAAGCAGAGAAAATCTGGAGGGGTGTGTAAACAAGCACTAAGGATGCATGAAAATGCCCTATAAGAAATTTCTACTTTATGAACCAACCAAAAGAAAAAAAAAAAACTTTTAAGGAACTACACTCCATGGGTGGGTAACTTTGTTGCCAACTTGTAAGTTTTAAGCCCAAATCCCAATGCATGGTGTGGGATACCTCCATATGAGTTGTTGGTCAGAGAGCCCACAGAGATGGACAAAACAATAGGGGCTCTTTCCAAAGCTCTTGTTACCTACCAGAGCTATACAGTAAGACCACACTACTGAAGACAGCACATACTTTGGATGTAGGTCAGCAAAATCAACTTGGAACTAGGCTGAAAACTTCCAAAAGGTGCCAGGAGGCTGCTGCAAGAGAAAAGCTATCAGCAAGTTAAGTCAGGTTTAGACCATGCTGACCTGCCAGACAAAATATAGACCCATGGGTATAATAATGGCATGTTCAACTGCTACCTGTGGATCTGAGGCCAGCTCCATGGGAGGAAATATATTCCTGGTACTCTAAACTTGGTCCAAAATCTGGCAAGGATAGTCATAGGCCTATGAGGGAATTTACTACGGATGTTTTGCTAAATGGACATGCAATTAAAGTACTTTCTAAACATATGCTTGTATACACAGTTGGATACAATTCTGACTTAGTCAGAGAATCCCCTTTTATCACTGGGAAGTGGGTAAGGCAGAAACTAATAACAACAGAATGCTGACAGTAATGGACACCCGAGTGTTCAGTCTTAAATAGTACATTAAATAGTACATCCCTGTATTACCTAACCAAAAGATCAGAGAACACTGCAGAAGAGAGGGGAGGGGGGAGATTATAGGAGCTAGGGGACGGAAACAGTCCTTTAAAATGCTCTGGATGTAATATTCTGGATATAATGTAGCCATTGCAATCACACACCACCAGTAACTACTGCATAAGACTCGCTGAGAAAAAGGGATTGATGAGTGTAGAAGGGGAAATAAGAAAAAGTTGGGTTGGGGAAGAGTATGACCACAAAATATTGCATGAAAGTAAGAAGCTGTTAAAACACAAAGGAACCAAAATTTAAGTTACTCATCACTTTATCACGGAAATTTCAATCTGAATGTGTTTCTGGAGAGCACTTAATTCCAGCAAATTCACTTTTTATATTTTTTAATCCAATTACATGGAGGCAATCCCATCCTATAATGCCTCCAGTCTAGGATTGGTCAAGGACTTCCTAGAAGGAATAGATGGAGTGTGTTTCCTGGTCCTTCTTGTGTTCCTCTGGCAACTGGTCTTCTAAAATGTTTCTCAGAGTATTAAGGAAGGCGAAACATCTCCCCTCATTTCAAAGTCTTAAATAAACTACAAAGGCTAATGTGAGGTTGAATGAATAAAATCAATGAGGAGGGAATTGCATGTTTAATTGGATGATATAAGTTGAACGAAGCCATGGTGTCTCTTGGCTCCTTTCCCATTTTTTCCTCTAAGGCAGAACTATGTGGGAGGAACAGAAGCAGGATGTGAGAGACTGCAGAGGGCTCCACCTGACACAGATGCAGGAGCACTGACCGCAGAGTAGTGGGAAGCAGAGGGAAGGGTCAAATGCACATGTAATTACCCAAGAAGGGACTGCTGGGAAGGGAAAGATACGGTGGGTTTTTTGTTTGTTTGTTTGTTTTTTTCAGGAAAAGAAATACAGATAATGGAGTTGATAGCAAAACAAAAAAGAAAAAGGGCACTTAGACAGTGGGCAATAAATGACCTAAACAGTGGCGTTCAAAAAATTGAGAGACACTTAGAAAACAAGGGGAGTGTGGGTCCTAAAGATTCTGGTCCTAGCCCACAGAGAGCTTGGGTTGTTTTTCTTATCATAGTTGTGATCTGTCCAGGATCTTAACAAAATTGGAGGTAACTGCTGAACAAAATGTTTTGATTATTAGTGGAAGTGGAACTGGGGAATCTGAAATGAATTTTATGAGGACATAAATGAGAATTTTGTATTTTCAGTATCTAATATAAATGATAAACAATTTTTTCTTTCCATTCCTTAATGATGAGGAATGAGTAAGCCCCAATACACACTCTCAGTCGGTCTTAAGGAACGTTCCAAGTAGATGGGTCTATCATATTTGAAACATATTTTTCTACTTTACATATTAATCCCACTTGCTCCATTTTTTGTATCATTATTGTCACATAATTTTTCAGTGTAGAATGGAAATTTGCATTGCTGTTAATTTGAAATAATATAGGATTAAGCAAGTCATTAAAATGTGATATGAATATTCATTTGAAAAAAATATTTCTCATAAGTTTACTGTAAGTCCAGTTTTGCTTGATTGGGGGTCATGATAGTTTTTTATAGCTATTAAGAGAACTATAGTTTTCTTTTATCATAGTACTCAACATTTTGTGATTTTTATGGAAAAGAAATCTGTGTCCAGCTTTTATTTTAACATACCATTTCAATCAATTAATGAGTATTCATACCATAATTTTAGTTTCTCTTGTGTGATGGCTGAAGAAATTCCATTTTATGCTAGGCATCTGTCTTGATACCCACTAGCCCTTTGTTTCTGACTCCAGTCCATGAAAGATAAGTTCTCAGTAACCCTGACTCAGTGACCCCCCCACCCCAGAAATGTACAGCCATGACCAGCTACGGATTTTACGTGTTATGTTATGGCAAACTACTTTTGGCTTCTGTAAACTGCTTGTGCAGACACTTAGGTCACCCTGACTACCTAATCTTGTCAGAGAAAAGCAGCTCTTTGTACTCAAGTTCTTGCTGTGGTTTTCAACGTTAAAAATCCTTCCTCCCCCCCCCCTCTTCTCATGGCAATCTCAAGTTTGACTCAGAGATTGTCCTGCCAGCAGTATTCAATAAACCTAATTAAAATTGGATCAAGTCTATGGTCTTATCCCAGAGGTCAGGAACATAACACTTTGTTTCTTTTTTCCATTTTTCTTTCTTTACCGTTCTTAAGATTGATGATTAGTCATATGAAGATTTAAAAATATTCTTTAATACAGAAGTCACTCTTTGAAACTTTATTCAGATTGCTCCAAAGTTCTTAATACTTCCTGAACAAAGTTTATAAATTTTCATAAAAATCCTCTCTATACAAGAAAGAGCAGAACCTATCATAACCCAAACCTCTAAAAGTAATTTACTAAATTCAAATGTAATCGTCAACTTCCATGAACATGATTAGCATGAAGAGCCCTCAAAAGCTGAATAGGTTATTGAACCAAGCTTATGAGTCTTTGGACCCGAGGGTACTACTGTGGTATACTGTCATTATCAGGCTACCTACTAATAATCTATTACCTCCTCTGTTACCTACTTTGACCTCACCAACAGCCAGGGAAGCTATGACTCCAGGAATATATTTCCATGATTTTGTTGGTTGTTCAATATCAGCATTCTTTTTCCTGCTACAATCCAGGAAGCAAATAGTTTAAACATTTCCATTCACACAATCTGTGTTAAAAAAAAAAAAAAAACTATTCAATAGCTACTCTAGTAAACTAACAGTCATAATTCATAGACAGAGATGGCCATATGCCAACAAATCCTTATACACAAAGTATACTGTACATTTTTAAAACACTAGAAGAGAGGCATTTGAAGGTTTTTCACCATAAGAAAACCCTAAATCATAAATACTAGGAGAGACAAAAATCTTTTAACAGCACATTATGTATACATTTACCAAACAGGGCATGGTACTCTACTGATGTGAACAATATTAAAGCTGCTATGGGTTCATTAAGAATCACTTTACAAGCACAGCTTCTAAAGAGGGGAGATGGAATACATGTGTATTAGGGCAAAGAGGAATGATGGGGGTACTTAGGTGGGATGAAGGATGGGAAGGTGGTGATGGGCAGCGGTTGTTGGTTTTGTTGTTTTGAGATAGCATTTCACCTCATAGCCCCATCCAGACTCAAACTCATGATTACTGTGCCTCAGTCCTCTGGGTGTTTGGGTTCTAATATGTCACATGGTTGGCTCATATTGTTTTAATGTCATTTTCAGTAGTTTTCTTAGGGTGCTGCTTATCAACACTAGGTATTTACTTTTGCTTAGACGCTAAATGAGAGTCTTAGACAATGTCTATTCAAGACAGAAGGAAAGGGGTGGGAGAAATATTTGTGGGTGGCTTAACATAAAAGGATGAGGGGACATATTTAGTGGGTAATTGTATATTTCAAAAAATAATTCTTAAAAAATATTTACTTTATAATTGGAAGATTGGGAAACATGGCATGCTGTTAAAATATTGGTAACTCTCTAAAGTTCAGTCAATTTGAGTTAAATTAAATGGAAAATAACTTTTTGAGTGGCAAAATAAATGTCTATAAACTCTGGTTCTCAGGCGTGAAGAGATGGCTGTGTGATTAAGAGCATGGACTACTCTTGCCGTGGACCTCAGTTCGGTGCCCGCCCACCCAGGAGGCTCACACTGCCCATAACCCCAGTTCCATTACGTTCTTCTAGCCTCCACAGGCAGCTGCACACATGTGGCACAAATAACTCATGCAGGTAAACACATAAATAAAAATAAGTAAAATCTTTTTGAAGTCTGGTTCTATTTATTTAATGAGAACATTGGCAAAAAGAAAAAAAAACAAGTCAAAATCATCTCTTTAAAAAGTATTTATCTTGGCAATAACAGACGTTAAGTATCTAGTGCTGGTGGGAAAATCAGGCCCCAAGCAAAACCATTATGAGAAAACCCATTAAAGCAACAACAGTGCAAGAATTTTCTACTTTATCACCTTTAAATGGCTGAATATTAGCAAGAAAAACAAGCTTTGTGGCGTTTTTAACTTGCCTTATTCTCATCCCTCCTTTCCAGGCCCACGGTAGCTACAAGATTAATAATCTATGTTTTTAGTGAGGGTTCTCTAGAGGAGAAGAACTGATAGAGTAAAGATATACTGAAAAGGAATTTATTAGATTGCCTTATATGATACAGTCTGGGTTGTCCAACAATAGCTGTCTTTGCGATGGGGAGGTGGAGAACCTGATACAGTATGACAGTATGGCAGACATGAGAACTATGCATCTAGCCATGTCTACAGGGTACACAACTGATAGAAAGTGGACAAAACCTGCTTGGAACCAACTTAGAATGTCAAGATGTTTATTCTAGTTTCTCTGTATGTCTTTATATGGCATGAATTAGACCTCACACAGTTCAACATC
Source organism: Peromyscus leucopus (assembly GCF_004664715.2). Lineage (NCBI taxonomy): Eukaryota > Metazoa > Chordata > Mammalia > Rodentia > Cricetidae > Peromyscus > Peromyscus leucopus. Next base: position 47,148,824 of record NC_051079.1, on the reverse strand, counting down.
TGTCACTAGGGTACTGGCTGTGAAATATTAATTTAAGATGTATTACATTCATTTATGCTGTAGAATATTTGTTTAATGATGCAAAGACATGTTACATTTGTTTTATTAAATAAAAATAACCTGGGGACAGGAGGCTGAGTCAGCAACTAGCTGACAGGAAGTGGTAGGGAGGAACCACGTGTAGTGAGGGTGCTGAGCAAAAGGATGCCCGTTTTAGGGGAGAAACTTGAGCTAGGAGAGGTTAGCTACTTGCTAGTCAGTCTCTGTGAGGGAGCAGAATTTCACCTCAGCCTTTGAATCCTGAGTTCTACAGAGGGATAGAGATCTGGATAAAGTTTCCTTTAGCTGCCTTGATAGAACCTGTACCTGAGGGAACAGAATTCCGGCCTGTGGCCAGCGTGAGGGACCAAAGAGCTGCTGGTAGCTGCGGAGCTGCAATTGCCGATTAGGGCAGCAGTAGCTTAAGGGGCGATCACTGAAACTCAGTGGTCAGTTTTTATCTTTAAAAAATGCCTATATCTCCTAGTAAGCTAACAGGATGATCATCAAAAACATAAAAAGGAAAACCAAAGGATTAGCTCTACGGGTTGCTTTGAAAACCTCCAAGATGTTTTAGAGGCCGCAGAGGACGCATGCGTGTGCAGGGCTGCCTATACAATACCAGAAGAGACTCAGCGAGGCCTTAGTTCTCAAGGAGAACCGAACAACAGAAAACAAGGGCTAAGGCAGAGTGGTCACCTTCCGCCACCATGTGCAGTCATGCCCTGACACACAGTCGAGGACACACAGGATACTTTCTATTCCTACTCATTTGCAGAATCTCTCTTGTTTACTGCTCTCTTCTGCTTTATTTGAATTTATTTTGAATAGTTAGCATATATAGAACTATCTGGGAAAAAAAGTCCACATTTATCTATATGTACCAAGCAAAATAATGCCTCTATCCTTGTTCTGTTAATTGTAAAAGGGAGTTAATGACATAACCTACAATTTATAAACTTCCTTTGTAATAGTGATGTTTAGTTCATAGTTAGCATTTTGAATGTTAAGAATGACCTTTGCAAAATATAAGCAATGTAAGATAGATTTTTTTTTAAAAAAAATTGATTTAACATTACAAGACAGAAAGAAAATATCTATGGGGTATTTTCATACAAAACATTAAAAAGTGGGAAAGCCTTTCAGCCTGAGTGCAGGTATCATTATTTTTTTTAATTTAGTGCATTTTTATGATACACATTTTGTTATTCAATACACATGTAACTATGTATTAATCAATCAGGGTAATAAGCATTTCTGTATCTCCATCCATTATCATTCTTTATGTGTTAGGAGAGTTCCAAATTTCTAGTCATTTAGAAATGTGTCATAGAATGTTCTGTTTAATAGTCACCCTTTGGGGCTGAAAAACCAACACCATTTAGTTGTGTTTAAGTGGCCCTTGTTGGTGTCTTTCTGTCTCTCACTAACCCTGTCTTTCCATATCTAATAACTGGTATTGTATTTCACTTGTCTACATGGTTGACTTGTGGTCTCCATTAGTACTTTTTAGTGTGTGTGTGTGTGTGTGTGTGTGTGTGTGTGTGTGTGTGTGGTGGTGGTGGTGGTGTGTGTGTGCACACGCATGCGTGCATGTTCATGTGTTTGAAGGTACACATGCACAGAAGCTAAAGGTTGATATTTGGCATCTTCCTCAATCACTCTCCAGCTTCGTCTTTTTGAGGCAAAGGCTCTCATAGGACCTGGTGTTCACTAACTTGTTTAGACTGACTGGCCAGCAAACCCCAATATCCTTTTCTCTCTGTTTTCCCAGGGTTTAGATTACAGACACATGCTGCCACACCTTGCTTTTTAGGTGGATGCTGGGGATCTAAATTTAGGCCCTTATACTTGGATAACTGACCCAATTGTCCAGCTGTATGATATTTTGTTTGTGTTCTGACAAATGAAGTTTGCCTGGAGATCAGAGGAGCAGAGCAGCAGCCACTAGAAACCACTTACCTCTACGAATCCTCAGACCCATATAGGGGTCAAGATCCAGTCTCCACTCCCCTAGTGCCGGGATTAAAGGTGTGTGCTCCCAGCTCTGTTTCTCCTTTAGATTGGTTCAAACGCATGTAGCCCAGGGTGGCTTTGAACTCCCGATCTTCCTGCTTCCTCCTCCCAAGTGCTAGGATTAAACATATGTGCTACCACTTCCTGGCCTCTATGGTTAACTAGTGCCTTAGCTCCACCCTCTGATCTCCAGGCAAGCTTTATTTGTCGGAACACAAGCAGAATATCACACAACATCCAGCTTCTTTTCTTTATTCTTTTTTTTAATGATAGACATTTTCACTGACATGAGATGGTATCTCATTATGTGTTCTAATTTCTGTCAACCTGGCACGATTTAGACTTATCTGGGAAGGTGAACCTCAATTGAGAAAATGCATCCATCAGATTGGTTTATTGGCAAGTAATAGGGCATTTTCTTGTTTCAAGATTAATGTGGAGGATCCTAGCCCACTACAATTGTGCTATTCCTGAGATCATTGGCCTGGATAGCATCAGAAAGAAGGCCAAGAGAGCCAGGAGGAGCAAGCCAGTGAGCAGCTCTCTTCCAAGGCCTCTGCTTCAGTTCCTACCTTGAGGTCCCACCCTGACTTCCTTCAAGGATAGACTGTGGTGTATAAGTCAAACAAAGCCTTTCTCCCCCAAGTTGTTTTTGGACATGGTGTTTATCACAGTAATAGAAACACTAACTAGGTCACTGTGGTTTTGATTCACAATTTTCTGATGATTTATGAAACTGGCCATCTTTCATGTATCAGATGGCTCTCTCTATGTTGTCTTTTGATGAGTGTCTAAGTGTTTAGTCCATTATTAAATTAGATTGTTTGGGGCTTTGTGGTTTTCAGCATTTTGAGTATATCCTAGATGTTAGTCTTTTGTTGGTTATAAATCTTATTTCCTGTTCTGAAGGTTGTTTCTTAATTCTGCTGATCACCTATCTTCCTTTGCTGTGCAGGAGCCTCTGAGTTTTGACATAAATTCTGTAGGAGACATGTAAGTCCTTGTGCTCACAGATAAGTACTAGAGAAAGCAGGAATGTTAAGTTCACAGGGTTGTCTCTTAAAAGGGAGCAATGTACAATGTGTTCTCCACCCAGAGTGCCAGGAGCAGACATGGTTAATAGCTTGGTGACCTTTGTGTTATCTGTGTGATGAGGCCACACTGGATCCTCTTCCAGACCCTTATCTTGAGTTTGCTTATCTCAGTCAGTTGACAGAGCTGTCCCTCTACCCCTAGTCTCTTATTTTAAGCCTGTTTTCTCAGTTAATCTATAGAACCTACCTTTATGGAAGATGTCACTTGTAGTTTACAGAATGTTAGATGTGTTTATGTCTTAAGCTTCATTGTGTACATGGGGTTGCATTGATTATCAACAGGAAAACTTATTTCCAATTATGCTGTACTTAAATATGCCTAAACTAAACTACTCAAGGTCGAGCCACATACTTAGTCATGTTGAACCCAATTGCCTTCTTGCCTCCCATACATTGACAATCTGCTGGCTATTGTGGTCTCAGAGACCCCTGCAAAATTCCATCAACAACATGCATCTTAACCTTGAGATTATAAAATTGCTATAAGGAAATGTGAAAATTTCAAGACACTTTGCAAGGACTGCAAAAGGATAGGAAATAAAAGACAAGTGGGATTGCATCATACCAAGCTGCCATTCTTTAAAGCATTCAAACATGTATTTATAGTTATCAATTGTTATCCTATTATTTATGGGTTCTAAACAACTTTAACACAACCATTTGATTCTTTGTTCTGATTAAGACTCCTGAACACAGATTTAAAATGTCATCCAAGTGCATAAAGGTCTTAAATGAAGAAGAAATAATGCACTGTGTTCAGTGGAGCATTTTAAATATTGCTGAATTTCCAACATCTTTTCTCATTTCTTTATTTAATTTTAGAAAACTGGTGCTTACTTAAACAGAAACACCACATTGGATAAAAACAACCAAATGAAAGCTATTGGCATTTTCTCTTTGATATCAGAATATGCATATTTTTCTTTACTTTTTTAAAAAATTAGTAATGTATAATGTCATGCTAACAAAATCTTACAGCAGTGATTTGAGTATACTGGGATACAAGTCATGAATCAAGACCTTACAGACATTTTTGGGTGGATCATCCATGGAAAATTTCTTAAGATATTTTAACACAACTGGGAATAGCATTATGTACCAACAAAACTACTGATAATTAACCTATAATAGAAAGTAATTGATTTAAATTTTTCCTTTTAATGAAGGACTACAACAAAAAATTTACTGATGCAATTGATAGTTTAATATGATTCAGAAATGCTGAGTAAGTAGATTTAGGAAACTGACATTTGATGTCTCATGTCCACTGTGTCTCAATAAATAGCTAATTTTAATGTATTTCCACTTTTATTACAACTCCATCTAGGGAGTATTTTATACTAATTTATTATCCATTATCAAAGTTGTTTTCCTTCATAATAATCCCCTCATTCAGCCTCTGGAGTGTTAAAACAACTTGTCTCATCGCCTCATTTTCTGTCTTCTTCACAGTAAACAAAAAGACATGAGAGGTTGGTATGATCATTGGCTGACACCTGAATGAAATGACAAATTCCAGAAGAAAAAGAAACCTATCCTTGTATATTAATAGCTTAAATGTGGCAAAAATTGATTTGGCTGAAAAGGAACTTCTCAAATTTTAATGTCAATACAAACTGCCTAGACATCTTATGGAAATGCAGATTCTAGCTTAGTAGATCTCACTCAACATATCTAAAACTTTCCATTCCTAGTAGATGTCCATATGATACTGATTTTGTAACATAAATGAGAGTATGTATTTAGGAGTAGGAGACCAGGCCATTTGGCAGCAGGACAGTACTCTTTGTGAATGAAGTATCCAGACACAGTGTAACATCAAGTGAATGAGAGAGCTAGCTGGACTCTCAGGTGATAAACAAAAAGGAGAGATGTCTGAGAGTCAACCTGGAAACATTATCTGTTCACTGTTTTTCTAAAAGGAAATCATGTCAAGGAACCTTTAAAAACTCACCTCTTACCATTTTAAACAGGAAGTCAATAGTATGAAGTATGGAAAGTCCCTTAAGGATAGCTAAAAGACAGCTATAAGAAGTGACAGCAATTTTGATGAGAGTCTATGAATATCAATGAAGAATAGATGTTGTACATAGTGTGTTTTATTAGAGTAGTTGTTTTGGTTAAGAAGCATGGCCAGAGTATTGCCACAAAGTCCAAGTGTCTCATGTTTGGTCATGCTAAGTGAAGAATTAGTCTAGTTTAAATGGTGACAGATGAAAGTTTAAACCTCCAGGTATAATTCACCAGGGAGTTGGTGTTGGGAGGATTTCTTGGAGTAGAGGAATTCTATTAGAATTATACAGGCCCTCACTGCTGCACTGAATTTGAAGTAGGTTAATTAATTACACATACATGATTTAAAATGGAAAACAGCTATAGGCCAAACAACTGAAAAATGAATATATATTAGATCTACAATGTGTACTAGACTGCATTATAACACACAGGTTATAACATCAGGTCTGAGCCCATGAAACCTGCAAATGCTGTTTTGCTTGAACAAGAGATCTTGGAAGACATGTTTACTGAGACAGAGTAATGTAGATATGATAGGATGAAAGGGTAGATTATTGAACCTACTTTTAAAGAGCAACAACTTGCTTAAAAATGTTTTACATTTGCCGGGCGGTGGTGGCGCATGCCTTTAATCCCAGCACTCGGAGCAGAGCAGGCGATCTCTGTGAGTTCGAGGCAGCCTGGCTACAAGTGAGTCCAGGAAAGCACAAAGCTACACAGAGAAACCTGTCTCGAAAAACAAAAAAAAAAAAAAATGTTTTACATTGTTAAGGATTTTAGTTTATTGATATAAATTTAAAGTTAATTTTGTTATACTATATGTATATTTCTACTCTTGTTTAAAGTATTTTGTTTGTGCAACTTATTTGAAATTGCCGTGTATAATTGATAAATACAGATTAATAATAATTATTATATTATATATAATTATTATATAATAATAAATAATAATTAATAGTCATCTATGATAATCAAACTTATAGTGATATTAGTTAAGTTTTCTAGGTATACATAGATATATTTCAGTTAGGTAAGTAATCTTCAAACACTTCAAAGGCCTACAGAATATGGCATTTAAAATATTTTAAAATCTTAGACTTTCTGGACAATGAGACATATCTGCTCCTGGCAGCACCAATTTACTTTAAGGAGAAAGATGGGCATCAAAGACACTCCATATGGAGTTTATCTTATTCTTGGCAAAAATAGCCATTTAGGCAAGAAACTGTTATTGCCTGGACTGCTTGACAAAATGTTGTTATTGACTGGACATGAAGGACCCATAGGAAGGTAACCACTAAACTTTGCAAGGCAAGATGGTTCTTTAGGTTCCTGCTTCATAGAGGAAACTGCCAGATATTCTACAGAACAAAGAGAGAAGTGACTGAGAGACTCTAGGCCTGTGGGTTGAAGATGGATGCCCCAATGTTGCAGAGGAACTTTGGATGACTATCCAGGCAGGCAGTCGTCTCTGTCATTTCCCAAATTTTGCAAGTGCTTTCAACGCACTTCCCATTTACTTAGGTAATATTATATCCTTCTGGGGTCTTTGATGTAGTTTAAGACTAGATAATTTTAATTAGAATTTTCCTTGGTTATGATAAAAGATAAATTAGATATGAAATTTAGACTCATAAATATAGGATAGGTAGAAATTTTTTAAATTTTGCCAAATATGAATGTATTAGATACTGTAATTGTAATTCCTGCTTGATAACTGTTCTATTATATGTAATGTTACTATGTTAAAATTAAAACCTTCCTTTTTGATTAGAAGGAAAAGGGGAAGTGCTATGGGATGTCTTTCTGTATGCTGTGAATATGTGTTGCTCTGATTGGTTGATAAATAAAGCTGTTTGGCCTATGGCGAGGCAGCTTAGAGGCAGGTGGGAAATACAAGCAATAGAAAGAAGAAAGGAGAGGAGAGAGATGCCATCCTGCCATCCAGGGAGCAGCAGATAATGACATACATGTAAAGCCATGGAACACATGGTGACTTATAGATTAATAGAAATGGGCTGAGTTTAGTTATAAGAGCTAGCTAGCAAGAGAAATGAGCCATAGGACATGGCCATGCAGTTTGTAGCTGATGTAAGCCTATATGTATTTTCTTGGGTCTGAGTGGCTGAAGGAGGGCAGGACACAGGAAAACTTCCAGCTACAGAGTAATTATTCTGGATTATTGTGTTGTGTTCTAAGCCTCAACACATGAAACATGATAATAAGGAGGTCAAGGGATATTGACAGAGATACAAAATTTATATGAAGACAAAAGCATATATTGAAATGAAATGATTATATACCAAGAATTGCTGTCAGTCATGGAAACTAGGAGAATCAATAAATGGGTTCTCTTCCTAAGGCTTATTGACAGAAGGAAAGTGTTCTGCTAATACCTGATTTCAGCACAGTGGAGCTAGTTTCAGACTTCCTACCTCCAGAATAGTAATGTAAACAATATTAATATTGTTTTATGCCATTCAGTGTGTGCTTATTTGTTACAATTGTCATAGAAAACTAATATGGGATCCCAAGAGAAGTCTAGGAAGACAATGTTCCAATTAGAAAAGAGAGAATGATCTTGAATGGGGAATATGGATCCTGAGGCAATAGAAATAAATGACATGAAAAAGATAATTGGCAAATAAATCCAACTTATTACCATGTTACATTGTCAGAGTGATATTACTCACAGCCTCTTTGCCTTTAGGAGAGCTACCTATTCTAATGGCAATGTCCTCTTCAAACTCAGAAAACTACAGACGCATCAGAAGTAATTAAATTTGAATTATGAACAGAGCATCAAACAGTAGATTAAGCAGTAGACAGGGACCACACTGTTTCAATCCAAAAACTTTGACTCCAGAGCTAGATATCCATTTCATTGGCTGCAGTGTTTTCCAGGACTGGATCCAACAAGCTCTGTTTTGGGGAGTAGCAGGTTTACTAGAGATTTGTTTCCTCATACAACTGGGGATCAAGTCCATGAGGCAGATAGCTTGGGTTATTACAGTTAGTCTGTTTCACTAATACTCTACCTTGCATGCATGGTCTTCCAAGAGGTAAAATCAAGTCATCCTGGCCTCAGGAGCTAGTTGTGTATCATGTGGTCTTCATGGAGTGTAGCTGGAAGGTTTCTCCTGTCTGCCCAGCACTGAGATCCTGAAGTCTCTTATAAAAGAATTACTCAGAGACTTATATGAATTACCGGGACAGTGCGGCTGGGTGCTACTGGAGAAACCTTCTGGCTATAATGGGGTCTTTGGATGCTTATGCTCAGCTGACCAACTTGAATGCCAAAGCTAGTAGCTGTTTTTCCACTTTCATATCATCTAACTATCCTGACCCTCTGATTAGGGAAAATTTAAGTGTCTGCATGTGTGTTTGGGTGAGTGTTTAAGACCTAGCTCATATTAGTAAAGGTGTGTTTTGCCTATGCCTTTAGATAATATTCATGGACATGGATCCATAGATTGCACTCTCGCCTCTCAGGGAATTCTACACAGTATTTTATCACCAGCTCCTCCAACTTTTGCTTGCATTCTTTTTCCAAAGGTGCTTTACAGGCTATTCTTTGAAAGTATGGCTGTCTCCTGCTTTTAAGAGGTAATGGAGTTTTATCTCAGTTTTCGTGTCTCTTTTGCAATGAACTTTCTCAACTAGAGGTATGAGGAATATGCTTTTCCATGTTTGGCAGGCACTTCTTATAACCTAGCTTGCAGTGTAGACTGAAATATTGGTATCCACTTCCCATGCATTCAGCATCATAAAAATGGGCATTGTTATCTCTGTTGGCCTGAAAATTAAAGAGCTTTAAATATTGATTTTCTGGTTCCTAATGAAGAAACTGTCATGTGATTTATGTGAGAAATAATCTCATTACTGCCACGGGTTGAGCAGAGCCATATACTCTGTCTTCTCATTCAGTTATTTTGCCTAATTGCAGACTGGAATCATTCAGGATGTTAGTAGAGTTGTAATTTTGGAATCCCAGCTACTATATCTACAGTGCTGGCATTTAGGGGAAATGTAAGTCATGAAGATGGTGTTCCTAACTTTGGTGTATGGGTCTGGCTTTGATTAATTATGATGCAATTCATACATCTCAGTTCTATAACTTTGCTGCTTCAATTTGCAATATCAACTTTATAATCTTTAGTAATTGAAATGTCTTCAAATATGATGCATCTAAAGAGGTTTACCCCTTTACTGCCTACTTCTTCCCTAAGACAGGTACAGGTAATTCACTGCTGGAAAATTAAGCTGTGGCTCAATGCTACTCTTGTAATGAAACAGTAAGATGGCTGAGTTTATCCTAGAGTGAAACCACTCTAGGCACTGAGCATTCAAAGAGATGCAACATCTAATTTGGAACAGAAATGATCATGGACTGTGGAGTTAGATCTAAGAATGCAAGGCCAGGCTCTGGGACATCTACCAATGGGTTCTTAAATTTTGTTTATCTTGGAAAGCCATTAAGTTTGAATAATAGTTTTTTTTTTATATAGAAGACTTGGTAGTCAGATTTTTTTCCACTTAAGCATTTTGAAAATAATCCAATGCCTTATAGTGTCTTTGCTTTAGCCGAGATGGCTGACATTAGTTATACTGTTCCCTCGTCTGATGAAGAAGTTTTGCTTTTTAATAATGCTGTTTCTATCTGATTTTAAACTTTTATTTTTTTTCAGTGGTTTGTTTTCTTCTTTACATAGCTTTTGTTCTGCTTCATTCTGTCTATTTTGTTTCCTTTGGGGGGGTTTCTATTTCCATTTGTGTATGTTGTAGTGTACTGATGTTTTCTAAAGTTCTATTCATTATATTTAATGATTTTCATTTGGTCTCTAGGTTAGATAATATCCATTGATTCAAGGTCAATAGATTTGTTCTTCTAATTCAATTCACTTGGCACAGCCCAAGGTTGAATTTTTATTTTAATTATTGTATTTCAAATATTTAGAGTTTCCATTTGGTTCTTCTCAAACAATGTGTTACTTGGCATTTTCTATTTGATAAACCATTATCTTTATATTTCAAATAATTATTCACATATGATTTCCATTGGTCCTCTGAACATAATTATGACAGAATTATGTAAGTTTTAATTCCTAAATCCAATACAACAGAGTCCTCAGACATCGTATATCTTGAATCCATATCTTCTTCTGTAGGAATCATACTTTTTATGTTTTTGTTTTATAAATTATGGTTAAAATGGATATTTTTGGTAATATAATAGAAGCTCTTTACTTCATTTTATTTATTTACTTATTGGAGGTCACAGGTGTGCCACAACATGTTTGTGGAGACCAACAATTTCCAGGGGTCAGTTCTCTTTTTCTACCCTCTGAGATCATTCTCAGGTCATCAGGCTTTAGAATCTTTACTAGCTGAATAATCCTGAAAGCCCCACAACTTTGTATCTTATGCACCTTTTGCAGGGTGGCTATTGCCCCATAACTTGTTTTTTTCTGGTTTACCTTGAGTGATATGGTGGAGATACTGCTGTTCTACTCAAATTTATTTTTTGTTATCTTAACTTTAAATTTAGAGGTTATCCATGGATCAGCATAGATTAAATGTCCAATTGGAAGGAGATTGCGTTTCAATGCCTTGTGCAAATAAGTATTCCTACATTTTCTAATAGATGTAGATGTATGAAATTCATTCAAAGTTTGAACATTTAAGGGTGGGGGAGATGGATCAGCAGTTAAGAATGAGTATTGCTTTGTCAGAGAACCTGAGTTCAGTTTTCATCACCCACATCAGGCAAGTCTCAGTGGATCTAGTCCCTCTGACTTTCACGAGCATTTGCACTCATGTGTATATACCCCCACACATACACACATAATTACTAATAAAATAAATATTTAAACATTTATTTGAGCTTTTTAAGATTTTCTCGGATTTTGTTTTATAGCTACAAAATGACCTACATATAGTCATAAAGTAATACATAACTAAAGGCTTTTTCAGTGTTTTCTGAGCATGCTTATAGTGATGTGTACTGGTCCTTTCCAGAGCACTTCGCACGCATGCATGCGCATATGCGTGTGTGTGTGTGTGTGTGTGTGTGTGTGTGTATCAGAAAGCTTGTTAAACCCAGTGCAATTTTCAGTTTCAAGATTTCCCTATTAAATTTATTGCTGGTCTTTCAATCTGCTGATTGGCCAACCAGTATTGATAAAACTGGGTTACTTCTCATATTAGTTACTTTTTTACTACTGTGACCTAAACACTGGACAATAAGCAACTTGAGAAGAGATAAGTTTGAATTTTGGCTTGTAGTTTGTGGAGTTATTATCTATTATAGTAGGGAGGCCATGGTGGTGGGAGCAAATAGCAGATAGTCATGTTGCAAGCATAGGCAGGAAGCAGAGAATATTTAATAATGGTTCCCAGCTAGCTTTCTCCAGTTTATTCAGTTTGACACTCCAGACTGTGAGCTGTTACTGCCCATATTCGGGTGAGTCTTCCATCCTCAGTTACACCTTTCCAGAAACACTTCAAAGATATATTCAGTGATGTGTTTCCCCATAGGCTTCTCTGGTTGGCTCTTGAGTTGCTTTTGTTTGTAAGAGTCCTTCCTGTGGGATTTTGCCTGCCTGGCTCTGGATCCCAGTGCTCATTACTTTTTTGGTCACAGTAGAACTATCAGACTGTGAAGCTGGAGGTGAGGAAGCAAAATGTTATTAAAACTAGATAGGATAAATGCAGTTTTTCTTATAGACGCCCTTCATAGAAGAAACCCTTATTGTCAAAATTATTCATTTCACAGCCCAGAGTTTTTTCACAATTCAATTATAAATAAGAATCTTTATCATTTTAAATTTTCATTGGTAGAGGAAATTTCAATCAGCCTAATATTGACTCTGTCACATGATTTTTAGTAAACATTTTTATGCAGTATACAATAAAGAACAAGGCACAAGACAGACAAAAAGAAATACAAAGTACAATTGGAAAAGAAAAAAAGCATGAGGAAGTTTAATGGAGTCAAGACTTGAGTTGAAAGATTAAAGAAAGACTTCTCAGATACATAATAAAGGAGACAATGATCTTTAGGGCAAGACCCCTCCCAGCTAAGCCTCCAACTTGCCGAAAGGAAAGATCTGAGAAATTTTCTGCTCTGAAAAGTAAAAAAAAAAAAAAAAACAAAGTAAGTTTCTGCAAATGTAATTCAATGGGACCAGGCTTTATCCCAAGTAGTCAACAGGACTAGGCAGTGTTGATGAAATATGAAATGGTTCTGGATTTAGAGCCATGAAGGATGCATGAATAGAGGGGTTGGGGAATTGTATTCCAAGGTAAAAGTAAGCTACTGAGGATAGGCATGTGGCAGGGGAGTCCTGTATGGAGGGAGGCAGAGAGAAGTCACTGTGTGAGGCTGTGAAGATAGAACCTGGATTGCACTGAAGACCCAAGATGTTGGAGCTGTCCGCATGAAACGTGTACCAAGGACAGCTGCCCAGAGGATGAAATTAAATTAAAAAAAAAAAAAGAAAGAAAGTTCAGTAAAGAGAAAGAATGAAATTTCATGACAATTCACATTTATGAAAAAAATCATCTCTCATTTGAGTAGGAGTACAGAGATTTCAAAACCAATAAAGATGAGTCTGACAGAGGTTCTCATACAAAGATGCAGATTCTTTTCCCTCACCTTTACTTTATATATTTAATTTTTGCACAGTGGGATTTTCTCCAATTTCCTCAGCCTTATTTCACCCTTGCACAAATTCTACACAGAAATAAAAAGTTGTCTTCTGTCATTAAGCACACTTTCCATCTTTATCCAAAGACTGTGATCTAGCTACCATCATTCATCTGTAGAAGTTATCTAGAGCAGCACAGTAAGAAAATATACTTAGGTTTCTAGGTCTAGTGTATAAAATCCTATACCTCAAACATTAGATTCACTGACAGCAATAAATTAATAAATAGATAAAGATAAATTATAGGAAATACACTATATATCTTTTTATCTATCTATATGTATATACATATATCTATATCTAGCTATATATCTATATTGCCCCCCAATTGTCAGGAAGCTAAGTCTAACTAAGAGCATAAAGCCTGAAGTGGATCTGGGGAGAAAGCCTAGTCCATAAATTACTTGTCCCACACAATGAGGATTTGAATTTGAACCCTAGAACTCATGTAGAAGCTGGGCATGATGGCTAATGATTGCAATCTCAAGGCTTTTAAGAGAGTCTGGTGGATTAGTAAGGCTTGCTGGCTATCCACAGTAATGAAAAGAACAATGTGAAACCCTGTACCCTGTCTCAAAAACCCAAAGTGGATGAGTCCCAGTGGATGAAAACAGAGAGTCACTTCTGGCACACAGGTGCATGGCTATCTACTATTGTGTAGCAGTTCCCCAAAAGTTAAAGCTCTTCATCTTGAATAGAAGCTCTTTAAGACATAGGAATTTTACAGAAAGTAGAAGTGATTGGATGTTCTACAAAGAGGTGTAATTTATACTGCAGGGACCTAAACAACTCATACTAGCTTAAGGAGCCACTAAAGCTTACAAGTTCATTAGGCCCTTCCATTCTGCAAGTAAAGACACCTAGGAGACACTCTGGGACCTTCTCACCTTCCTAGAAGAAGCAAAAACCAGCAAAGCTTCCTGGAAGATGCTCAGATCAACCTAGAAGCCAAGAAAGGACAATCTCCACTCCGTTCAGCTGTCCACAGGGTGTGCAGGGCGCTCCATGTTTCCAGCTTTCATCCATCTTGGGGTGGCTTTCGGTGATGTACCTGTCTTTGAGTCATTTCTGTTCCCCATACAGCCTCTCACATATACTCTTCAAGTAACAGCAAGGCAAATCATTTCTTCACCAAGTTTTTTGCATCTTTTTTTTTTTTTTTTGTCAAGTAGACTCTGTCAGCAAAATCAAAAAAAAAAAAGACATATGCTTACAAAGTATGCATGCATTCTGCTACTGTCTAAGTAATAATCATCTATATCTATATGCAGTCTGTTACCCTTAATGCTGTCATTTGTGTTTCTCTTTACTTAGAATTTTTTCTTGTACTATTGTGCTGCATAGTTTTTTTTTGATCAGCAGACATAAGACATAGAGCATGGTAAGTAGACATTTCATCATGGGTTAGTGTCAGATAAGACCTGTGCAGACATGCAAACACACACACACACACACACACACACACACACACACACGCACGCACACACACACTTATACACATGTATGCATGCCAATATACACATACATAGTAACTCATAATGAAGTAAATGGGTAGTATTTATAAAGAACCATTACCAGATGGCTTTCACCTGGGTATAGCTGCTGTCTCCTTGTAACTTTGAGTTCTCATTTCAGGTTATACTGGGAAAGTGGGACAGAGACTAATCTTAATTTCTTTAAGGTGGAGAAGACACCCTAACTAAAATTGGTCACTATTTAAGCACACTTTCCATCTTTATCCAAGGACCATGGATCTGAACCTTAGCAGAGGGTGAACCAGACAAAAAGCACACTGCTAAGCACCTCTGCCTTCTTTCAAAATAGAAGGAACAAAAGGAAATCCCCTTTGAAAATGTGAACAAAATAGCAGATCCTTGGAAAGTTTTTTAGAAATGCATTGCTGGAGGAGATAACAGTAATGAAGTGCTAATAATAACTATTTTTAAAATATCCATTATCTTGACAAAATTAAAAGGACTTGTGTCAAGAATATAAAACAGGATATTGAAAACAATTTTTTTTTGCCTGAAATTGGAAGAGGCTAAATTTAGGACTGGTTAATGACTGCTTGTATTCTGAAGTAGATAACACACAAAGATGTATATAAGAAAATGTACATTTTCAGAGGTACCTGCTTAGTGAATAGCTGCACAAAAGCACAGATTGTGTTTCTTATCACATCAGAGTCAGGGAGAAATATTACTTCTATGATTGCTCTGTGGGATACCAGGCTACTAAAAGCACACATTTCCCCCTTCCCCCTAGTCAAACATGCCTACATCTGAATTAAAAACATCTTCAGAGTATACCCTCTTAAAATGCCAATGAGACAAATATAAGCAACAAAATAATTAATGATGTGTTGTCCAAATTCAGGAAGAGTTCGGTGTGGAAGAAGGAAAAATTTCAAACTGGTTTGTGCATAACAGGAAAATGATGAAACAGAGTATGGCTTGGCCAAAGGGGAGAAAATCAGGAAGCAGTGCTGTGGGATGGTCTGTATGTCAAATGTGTTGCTCTGATTGGTCAAAAAATAAAACACTGATTGGCCAGTAGCCAGGCAGGAAGTATAGGTGGAACTAACGAGAGGAGAATTGAGGGAACAGGAAGGCAGAGGGAGACACTGCCAGCTGCCGCCACGACAAGCAGCATGTGAAGATGTCAGTAAGCCACAAGCCACGTGGCAAGGTACAGATTTATAGAAAAGGGGTTAATTTAAGATATAAGAACAGTTAACAAGAAGCCTGAGCCATTAGGCCAAACAGTTTAAATAATATAAGCGTCTGTATGTTTACTTTATAAGTGGGCTGTCGGACTGCCGGGGCTTGGCAGACCCGGAAAGAAAACTCTGCAGCTACAAAGCAGAGCAATTTCTTTTCACTCAGTCATCTATCTATCTATCTATCTATCTATCTATCTATCTATCTATCTATCTATCTATCTATTTAGGTTGTTTGAGACAAGGACTTTCTATGTTATCCTGGCTATCTGCAGACCAGACTAGCTTCAAACTCACAAAAATCATCCTGCTTCCATAAACACTGGTTATTCCTGAGCAGAACTAGGCCATCAGAAAAAAAAAAAAAAAAAAAAAAAAAAAATCTCTTTGGTAAGAGTAAGGAATAGCAGTGTATCCTGGAAGGCAGCAAGGGGAAATATGTAAGTAAGAAAGGACTGCACTGCTGTGAGATGGTCTGTATGTCAAATTGCTCTGATTGATCAATAAATAAAACACTGATTGGCCAGTGGCCAGGCAGGAAGTAGGCGGGACAAGGAGAGAAGAGAATTCTGGGAAGTGGAAGGCTGGGTCAGAGAGACACTGTCAGCCACCACCATGACAAGCAGCATGTGAAGACACCGGTAAGCCACAAGCCATGTGGCAAGGTATAGATTTATGGAAATGGATTAATTTAAGCTATAAGAACAGTTAGCAAGAAGCCTGCCACTGCCATACAGCTTGTAAGCAATGTAAGTCTCTGTGTTTACTTGATTGGGTCTGAGCGGCTGTGCGACTGGCGGGTGAGAGAGATTTGTCCTGACCGTGGGCAAGGCAGAAAACTCTAGCTACACTGCACATCTGTGTAAAGATAGACTGTGTTCTCGGGCAGAATAGAACACTAAACATTCATTTCCCCCATTGTAGTGGGCACCTCCTTTCAAATTATCCACAGCTGATTCAGATAACCGCAAATGCCCCAAGATAAATATCCCTGGAAAAGCTACATTACCTGTTCATCTGGAAAGATGAGGAGTGTTTCTCGGGTTGTAATAAATTCACTGGCTGGTGCCACGGACATAAGTAGAGGACAGAAGGGGAGTCATTCCTGCTCTAGAAGGGTGCTCCTCACATGTGAGATTTTTATGTCCTCAGGACGTGAAGCCACAAAATTGAAAATATAGCCATTTTTAATGTACACACAATCAAGTTAGGAAATTACAATCTGTATCCATTCCTTCATTCTGCTTGTACTTTTTGCCACTTACTTTATACTATCAGCCCACATTCTAAAGACAGCAGTGAAGAAGACAGAGTAAAGCACCTAAAGCCACTTACATTCTATAGAAATCTCCCAAACTTAAAGTATCCTGATGTAATTGGCTGCAGTAATTATGAATTATCCAACTGGCATTGGGAACAATGCACATCAAGATAACCCAGAGTGAGGTTTTTTTTTAAACTTTCTATTAATTCTTTATGGATTTCACATCATACATCCCAATATCAGTCATCTCCCTGTCCTCCTCCCTTCTGCCCTCTGCCCTTGCAACCTCTCACAAAAAAATAAATATGAAAGTAAAACCAAAAAATCCCCAAACAAACAAAAACAAAAATATCTCAGCATGGATGCTGTAGTGTGGCCCAGTATACCTTTTAGTCCATACATCTATACTTGTAAGTGTTCACTGCACTTACAAGATTTGAGGCCTCTGACTTCTGCTACACCCTCTATCATGGACCCTTACGGAAAGTCCTCTTGGATATCCTGTTGTTGTCCTGTATCACGGAGACCCTGTAGCTTTAGATCTGCAGGTCTGGCCCCTTCACATGCTCCAGCAGTTCATAGATGAGGTAGATGTTGGAGTGGGCTACCTCATAGTCCTAGTTCTGGGCCTGGGTGGTAGTTGGGATGGTCAGCCTGCCAGCTTTCCCTCATTGTCACCACCTGTGGCCGAGCTCTCCAGCCCTGCCCTGGCTAGCTCACCCACTGCAACAGACAGCAAGGAGTGGGGCCAGCTCTCCTGATCTCACACCCTTGGGATCTGGCTCTCCAGAAGTCAACTACCAGGGCCAGCTCTACTGGTTTGCCCAGGTGAGGCGCAGGGCCTGTTCTCTGGATTGTTACCCTTGGTGAGGGGCATGGGTAGCTCTTCCATTCTTACGCCCCCAAGGCCAGCTCTTCTTCCTGTTGCAGGTGGCAAGGGGCAGTGGGGCATATTCCCCTTATCCTTGCCACCTCATGGCATACAAGGGAGAGGTAGAGGGGTAAAGTTCTCCTGCTCTAACACCCGCAGGCCTGCCTCACCTGTGCCCCGGCTAACAGGGTCAGCTTTAGTGTGCTGACCAGGTGAGGTGCTGTGCCCTTTGTCCCATGTGCTGCAACTGGTGGGAGGCAGGGCCAGCTCTCCCACTCTTGTGGCCTCTGGGCCAGCTCTCTCACCCACTGCAGGTGGCAAAGGGCAAGGGGAGCAAGGGGTAATTTTCCTTACCCATACACCACATGCAGATGAGGGGGGTGGGGTCAATCCTCCTGCTGTCCTGCCCCCTGGGCCAGCTCACCTGTATCCTACCAACAAGGTTGGCTCTCTTGTGCTGCTGGGGTGAGGTGTAGGGCCAAGTCTCCCCAGTGCTACTGCCAGTGGGAGGCAGTGCCAATTCTCCTGCTCTCATGTTCTCAGGGCCAGCTCTCCAACTCCCCACAGGCAGTGATCGGCACCGGAGCAGGGAGGGGGAGGTCATCTCTCCTTTT
Source organism: Peromyscus leucopus (assembly GCF_004664715.2). Classification (NCBI taxonomy): domain Eukaryota; kingdom Metazoa; phylum Chordata; class Mammalia; order Rodentia; family Cricetidae; genus Peromyscus; species Peromyscus leucopus. Next base: position 47,130,482 of record NC_051079.1, on the reverse strand, counting down.
CCCACTCTACCTTATGGCGGATGAAGGGTGGGGCCCAGCTAATCCAATAATGGCTGTGTGTGAATGGGAAATCCAAGAATCCAGTAGTTGCTCAGCCCATGAGGCTGTATGTCTCAGCTGATGTTTATTACACACTGGAATCCTGAAGAAGTAGGTTCTACTACCAGTGAAGGAATAGATTTGCTACCAAGGCAAGGACGAGCAGACAAAGAGCAAAGGCTTTCTTCTTTCATGTCCTTGTATAGGCTTCCAGAAGAAGAGATGGCCAGGATTAAAGGTAGGTCTTCACACCTCAAGAACTGTCTTTTACCATTTTAAGAGATCTGGATTAAAGGCATGTCTTACTACTTCAAAGATCTGGATCAGCAGTGGATTTTCCTACTTCAAATTAAGCAAAAACTCCTTGCGGGTGTGTCCTCCAGTTTTGGACTTTAGTTAATTCCAGATGTAGTCAAGTTATAGCCATTATGGGTACTATTTAAAGGTCCAATGGAATAGACTCTACAGTCTTAAGGATATAGATTTTGGTACATTACACAAAACTCTTCCAGAAGGAGTTTGTCACCTAAATGTTCACTGCTCTGAATTCCGAGACCAATTTGAAACTGGGACCCAACAGTTACATGCACAGTGACTTCTCCAGATGATGTAAAAAAAACCAAACAAACAAACCAACCTCACGCTGCTCAAGAATCTGAATTCAATTTACAAGCTATTCACAGTAGTTACAAGGCTCTGAAGAAATCTCTTTCCAAAATAAGGAAAGAATATCACTTGTCTCATCCTGTGACACTTGAACAACACAAAGGAGAATTGAGGCCTGTAGCTACAGACAGTACCCATAATTTTTCTAGACACTCGGGATTTTCTTATTGATTATAAAAAGCCATCTTTGACTCTGGCCAGGAAGTCAGCTAGGCTAACAGCAGATCTTTACCTCTCCCTCCTCTCCTTCAAATCCAATCCCACAGTCTCATCCCAAATCTATAGCAAATCACCTGCTGTGGCCTCTACTCCCTCTCTACCCTCATCTCCGGTGACTCACATAGATCTTCTCCTCTAATGCTCCTTCCTGTCAACTCAACCCTCTTTGCCCCAATCCCAAGGGGACTAAGCAGATACTGGTGGAACACCCCGATTTCCTCCCTTCTCTGGACTCCCTTAGCCTCTCCCCAGCCCATCCCCATTCCTAAGTGTCAGCTCCCAATACCTAGAAACACATTTGACTTGGAACCCAGTGGCCACACTTGGCAGAATTCCATAATTTCCTACTAGACAACACACAGACATCAAACCTCTCTTAGAACCAGAGAGGGCAGCAGAAACCAAGGAACAAAATACCCACTTCACAATCACAAGACCAGATACCAGCACCTAGAATTACAATTATCTCAAACCCAGATGCCTAGAAGCCAGTATAACATCACAATAACAGTTAATAAGCCTCCACTAGAGTCCAGCAACAAAAACACAGTAGACTGTGAGAATTGCGACATAATTGAAGCATAAGACAAATACCTTAAAAAGCCTTTATGAACATGACAGAGGTTCATAAAGATGAAATGAATGAATCCCTTAAGAAATCTATGAAAACACAAATAGTGGAAGAAAATGAAAAAAAAAATTAGTTCAAAACCTGAAAGTGAAAGTAGAATCAATAAAAAAAAAAAAAAAAAAAAAAGCCTAACCTGGAAGAAGTCTGGAAATGAAAATTTAGGGTTACAAATAGTAGCCTCAGAGGTAAGCCTCCACAACAGAATTCAAGAGATGGAAGAGAGAGTCTCAGACATTGAAGACACTATAGGAGAAATGGATAAGTCAATCAATAAATTCTAAATCTAAAAACACCCTGGCACAAAACATCCAGGAAATCTGTGACACTAAAAAAAAGACTAAATCTAAGAATAACAGAAACAGAGGAAAGAGAATAAACCCAGATCAAAGGCACAGAAAATATTTTCAACAAAAGTATAGAAGAAAATTCCCCTACCTAAAGAAAGAGGTGCCTATGGAGGTACAATGACCATACACAATACCAAGTAGACTGTGCCAGAAAAATGAAATTTCCCTCAACACATAGTAATGAAAACACTAAATGTACAAAACAAAGAAAGAATATCAAAAGCTGCAAGGGAAACCAGGCAGAGATGCATGTCATTAATCTCAGCACTCAGGAGGCAGAGTCAGGCAAATCTCTATGAGTTCGAGGCCAGCCTGGTCTACAAAGTGAGTTCCAGGACAGCCAAGGCCACACAGAGAAACTCTGCATCAAACAAAAGCAAAAACAGACAATACAACAAACAGACTAAATAACATAAAGGCAGACCTATTGGAATTACACCTGACTTCACAATGGAGACAGAAGGGCCAGTACACGGTACACATGTGCTGCAGACTCTAAGCCGTCACAGATGCTAGCCCAGTAAGGTTTCAATCACCATCGATAGAGAAAAATAAAACATTCCATTATAAAAACAAATTCCAGCACTATCTATCTACAAACCAAGCCCTATAGAAGGCTCTAGAAGAAAACTCCAATCTAAAGAGATTAAACAGCCCCAAGCCCTAAGAAAACACAAGGAATAAGTAATTTCACATCAGCAAAACCAAAAGAATGGAAACACACACACACACACAAACCACTACCACCACCCAAGGGCAAATACTTAAGATTGAACTTATATTTTCCTTTCTGTTAAGTCTTAGACTTCACTTTTATAAAATATTTTTATACTTTTACTTTGATTTATAAAATGCTAAGAATATGAGCCCACACATTCAAACAGTGGGAAACAATACAAGGTTTGCATCTTTCTATTTGGAGGTTGGCATGCCTGTCATAGCTTGAATTTATAGATGATACGGTTAAGAAATTTCTGAGCTGATCACATGAGCATATCCATTCAAACATTTGTAAGTTACATTAATTTATTAAAAGACTTAATAACCTCAGTTACTTTATGAAAGGAGGGAAACGCCTGACAGAAAATCCTTTGATAGATGCATAACTTGAAGAGTTTAGTCACTGGTTAAGGTGGCACATTTACAGTTTTCCTTAGAGAACATCTTGACTGGAGTTTCTAAGTAAAGATATGCAAAGTTATTTTCACATTAATTGTTTATCATTTCCAAATCTCCCCTTATATAATTGGGGTTAACTCTAAACTAAACCCAAAGAATTCATTTGAGAAAGATACAGATGCCACAGTAGGAGAATGAAGCTTCTTCTCTATATAAAATCCCAAAGTACAGATACCTGACCAGTCACAAGTTACATGATGGAGAAGGGATGGATTTACATGAGAATAAACAGAAGGAGGATTTTTGGGGGGAAACAAATATGAAAAATAGATAAAGTGAAGAAAAATTAAAATCTAGGAAGCTAGCAACATGCAGTAGCACAAAACTATAATCCCAACACTACAGAGGATGAGGCAGGAGGATTGCCATGAATTAAAAAACAGTCTGGGCCATATAACAAATGCTAGACCAGTCAGAAATACATAGCAAGATCCTATCTGAGGAAAAACAAATCAAACACGTAAACAACAAATGACAAAAATAGGAATTTTAATAAAGAAGAAAAATGTTGTCTATTTTAATAAACATTAAATGTTGGGGAAAATAAAATGAGCTTGCCCAATGAACAATGGCAAACTTTTGAGTGGATGCTGACAGCCACCATCTCTATTCACCCTCCTAGATTAAAGCCATGCATGCAGAAGAGTTGTGCTTCCTCAAGGCTTTCTGTTGTCTGTATATTTGTCTGTGAATTCTCTAAAACAATGACTTTAAGCCTCATCAAAAGGGTAAAAGAGAACAGAGAGGGAATGACAAAGACATAGTAACATAAATTAATGAATTTTTATAAATTAATAGAAAGTAAGAACAGAACATTTCAAGGTTATTGAAACACTACAAAAATCCTTTGAGGAAAAAATGTACTTTCTACTTCAAAAAATGAATAAAAGGGAAGAATAAAATGACAATGACAAATTTAAATTATTAATAAGTTAATAAATGTATAAAGAGAACACTTGAGACCATCGGAGGCTACAAAAATGCCAAACCTATGATTGATTTATGGGCATGGAAGCAGTAGAAAATTTTCATGCTAAAGGTGTTAAAAACCAAATTAGTTACTTTTCTATTTCTGTGATACAATACCATTACCCAAGGAAACTTCAATAAGAAAGAGTTTATTTGGGTTTATAGTGCAAGAGAGATAAGAGTCCATTTGTGGTAGGGAAGCTTGGCATGGTGCAGGAGCAGGAAGCAGAGAAATCATTTCATCTATGCACAGCAAGCAAAGCCTACTACCAGTGGCATGCTTCCTCCAGCAAGGCTTCACCCTAGAAAAGTTCCACAATCTTTCCAACACCACCACCAAATATATCAGCCTATGGGGGACATTTCTCATTCAAACAACCACAAAAGTATTTTCATAAGACCACAGTAAAATGTCCCAAATCTAGGGAAAGGGATCCCCACACAGGCCCAGAAAACATTTTGAACATCAAACAGATAAGGCTAGAAAAGGATCTTCCTCTGAGTGCCTCTCGCTCCCCGAAGTCCTGCCTATCCTCTCCTGCATAGCTATTGGCCATTCAGCTCTTTATTAAACCAAGCAGAAGTTGCCTTGGCAGAGACACATCTTCACAGTGTACAAAAAGTATATCCTAAAACCGAAAGTTATATCCATGAGGCTATAGGAAAAAGGAAATCATGCTAGAATAGTAGTTATGTAAATAATGAATAGGAAACCACCAAACACTATACAATCAACAAAAAGACAGGAAATAATATATGCCTTTCTTTTGTGATATATAAAGTCTTTATGTCTGGCTTTAAGTGAAATGTATATAGTAAAGGCTATTTCAGGCATTGAGTGAAATGTTTCAGCAAAGCCTTTGCTATGTTTGGGTTGATCAGTAGAGACTGAGAAGTTGTTTTGAGACTGTTTAAACCTGGAGAATATGCACGTGGTGCTATGTGAGAGCTTGTAGCTGTACTGACCTTGGGTCCTAAGACACTCATGGCAAATCTCAAGTTCTTAATTTTGATTTTCCATAATTAAAAGGGAATGAGAATTGTGTGAATTGTCTGCTCTCACAGGCAGCAAGAGCAAGATGACTTTGGTCGTTGGAACCTTTCCAAATCCCAATTAACATTGTATATGTTTCAATAAAGTAACTTGAGTGAGCTAGTTGGGTGTCAATCTTTTACAAGAAGGCTGAACCTCTCTGCTACTTCGGAAAACAAGGGCTTAGCATCTTGGTGAACTTTTCTTTCTACTATGGCACCTTTGACCCAACATTAAACAATACCTTTCAATAACAACTTTGACTATAAATTATCTCAGTTCCCCAATCAAAAGACCAAGCATAAATAGCAGACTGGATTTAAGATAGGATCCCTCTGTTTGTTGCCCCAAGAACTGTTCCTCAGCATCATACTCCAAAGCTGTTTTGTAGTCAAAGGATGGAAAAAGTACTACTAACAAATGGAAATAGGAATTAAGATGGTGCCAGATAAACATCAAATTGTAACTAGTGAGAAAAGCTAAAGTTACTTTACACTAAATAAGAAAATTCATCAGAATTTTAACTATATAAAAACCATAAACGAATGCATCCGATTTCATAAAATGCACACTACTAAACAAAAAGACACAAAAACAAATAGATATTTCAGTACCACACTCTACTGATATGCAGCTCATCACAATAAGAAATAGGGGGAGCAATATCTAAGTTCAGTGAGATCAAAATCACATAGATCTAAAAGACATTCACATAATATCCCACCCAAATACTGCAGAAAACACACTTTTCTCAGCAGCCTATGGGTGTTTTATAAAACACAGACTAACAGAATAAATATGAAAACAGGATCCATCCTTCTGCTGCATCCAAGAAACACATCTCAATACTAAGGATAAATATCACTTAAAGGTAAAAACGGATGAAAAAAGTTATTCCAAGTGAATGGACCTCAGAAGCAAGCTGGTATAGCCATTTTTATATCTGACAAAATAGACTTCAAACCAAAACTATTCAGAAGAGATAGGGAAGAACACTACATACTCATCAAAGGAAAAACCCACCAAAGAAACATTGCAGTTCTTAATATCTATGCACCAAACACAAGGGCACCCAAGCTTGCAAAAGAAACACTACTATAGCTAAAATCACATATTGACCCTCATACATTGATAGTAGGTGATATTAATATACCATTGTCACCAATAGACAGGACATCCAGACAAAATTAAAGAAAGACATGCTGGAACTGACATTATAAACCACATGGACCTCACATATTTACAGATCATTTCACACAAACAGAAGAATATGCCTTCTTCTCAGCACCTCACAGAACTTTGTTCAAATTTGATCATATTCTCAGACACAAGGCAAGTCTCAACCAATAAAAGAAAACTGAAAAAACATCCTACATCTTATCTGACCACCATGGATATCATCAACAGAAAGCTTACAAACTCGTGGAAGCTGAACAGCTCATTACTGAATGAAAAATGAGTCAAGAAAGAAATTAAACACTTTCCAGAATTGAATAAAAACAAATACACAATATCTCAAACTTATGGGACAAAATGAGGGTGGTTCTAAAAGCCAGGTTCATAACACTAATTTTTTACATAAAATAATTGGAGAAATCTCATATTAATATTAATAACTTAGCATTATACCTGAAAGCTCTAGAAAAAAGAAAGCCACACCCAAAAATAGACAACAAGAAATAAGCAAACTCAGGCATGAAATCAATAAAATCTAAAAGAGAACAATACAAAGAATCAATGAAACCAAGACTCGGTATATTGAGATAATCGATGATTAACAAAGGCTTAATCAAATTAACTAAAAGGTGGGGAGAGAATATCTAATTTAACAAAATTAGAAATGAAAAGTTGGACATAACAACAGACACTGAGGAATTATAGAGAATCATAAGGACACACTTTAAAAATCTCTACTCCCGCTAAACAGCAAAATCTGAAAGAAATGGATAATTTTCTCAATAGGTGCCACTTACCCAAGATAAATCAAGATCAGATAAGCAATTTAAACAGATCTCTAACCCCTAGTGAAATAGAAGCAATGGTTAAAATTCTCCCAACAGCAACAATAAAAGCTCAGGACCAAATGGTTTTAGTGCAGAGTTCTATCAGACTTGAAGAAGAGCTAATGCAAATAGTGTCAACAATGAAAAGTCTCCTGAACCAGGAAGATGCCATCAAGGCCTATCATGTTGTTTTCCAGAAAGGTTGCTGTGGTATAACTGCAGGCTCAGAGGGCTGGAGCATGAGGACATGGAGAGTCTCCAGCCCAGGTGGAGGCCCTGAAACGAGAAGGACAAACAGGCAAAGACTGTCTCATAGACACTGCTGCTCTCTCAAGAGGCTCAGGTGGATGTTGTTGACTAGCAGGGGATCTCTCATCAGACCAGTGAGAATCTGGACTTCGAGGAACTGGTGGGAAAGCTGCAAGAGAAGGAGTGGAAGCTGAAGAGCAGCTGAAGATATGCACGAAGGAGTTTCAAGACTTTGAAGCAGCCTCAGCATGGGTACAGACGTCAAGGAGTGACAGAAGGACCTGAGGACACAAAACATATCACAGTCCAGCAGAGGGAGAAGGACTTCCAAAGCTTACTGAGGTGACACACAGGGGACAAGGGCCTCCTCATCCTAAACCTGGTGACAGAGCTAAAGCCTCAGATGCTGTCAGACACCATGCCCTGCCTGCCGGCACATACCTTCTACATGTGCATCAGGCATGTGGATTGTACCAACATCAAGGTACACTCATGGCTCACCTCTACCATCGATGGTATTAAAAAGATCCTGATGAAGCACAGTGATGACCTTGAGATGGCATCATTCCAGTTCTTCAACACCTACCTCCTCCTCCACAGTTTGAAACAGGACAGTGGGGATGAGGGCTGAATGATATTGATGGGGATGAAGGAGAATGAGCACCACCTCAAGAACTGACTTCACTGAGTGTTGCCAGCTGCTGTGACCTTTACATTCAGATTTCACAACTCATTAGAATAGCGGAGCGCTTGTTGCAGCCTATGATAGTTTCTGCCATGAGCATACCCAGGGGCCATCAGGTATGAAGCCAAAACCAACCAAACAAATAAAAAGCACAGTTAAAACAACAACAATAAAACCCCAACTTCATACAAGTTAAGTAAAACTCAATTTTAACTTCAAGTATCCTTTTTTTTTTTAATATCTAAATTTGTAGCGTGTTTGGATATTATTAACCATAGAAGCACCAAGTGAGAGAAGCTAGAAAGATGGTATGCTCTGATCGTTGTACCATCAGTGACCGGAATAGAAATATCCAAGTACCAACCATAACATTTATTGCAAAACAACAGTTAATGCAAATGCCTAATGGATGGTAGACACTGTTTAATTTACATTATTTTATTTTATTTTTTTACAACAAATTTCTCATTTCATAGCCTCGCTGGAAATGAGGAAAATAAGCTTGATGAGGCTGTTTCAGTCTTCTACTTTCTATTGTAATATGTATATGTAATGTATAATAAATGTGTAAAAGAATTCCTAAATTTGGATAATTGATAAAGGAAAGAAATCCACTTAGGTTCACATATCTGGAAGCTGGAAGTCCATGCAATGAAAGCCCCATGCAGCTTTGTGATGTGGCAGTCAGAAGATCAAGTGGCAGTGTGCAGAAGGGACAGGACATGAGTGACAGCCTGCTTCCTCAACAGCCATGCAGTCTCTATCTAGTCAAGGTGACTTAGAACTTCTCACTGCTCAAGTACTAATCTAACAACACAAGAAGGGTGTTAACTGGGCTTCCAAATGGCTCAGTGGGTAGGGCACTTGTCTCACAGACTTGACAACCTGAGTTTGATCCATGGAACCTGAGGTGGGAGAATAGAATAGATTCAAGACATTTGTCTTCTGACCTCAACACAAGTGCAGTAGCTCTGTAGCACACAAACCCACATGCACACATGCATAAGTGCAATTTTTAAAAATTAATAGAGATGAAGAGATTTTGTAAAGAAAGGCATTAATCTACTCATGAGTGCTCTGACAAAGGAGTAAAACATCTTCCACTGGATGCAGCAAAGCCGCACTGAGCACTTAGAGTTCCAGTGCGTGAAGTTTGGAAAGACATGTTCAAACTGAAGCAGAGTTGACCTCTGCAATCCACAAAATTCTATAGCCAATGAACAGTAGTGACTTTAGCAGAGGCCTCTCTGAAGCATGAGTTATATAATCACGTTTCATCTCCCACAGTATAAATAAGTGGAATTTTACTCTTGGCACAAAAAGCCTGCTAAATGACCTAAAATGGGCACAAGACTTAGTCAATTTATTCTTTCTTCCTTTCCTTCCTTCCTTCCTTCCTTCCTTCCTTCCTTCCTTCCTTCCTTCTCCTTCTTTCTTTCCTTTCTTTCTTTCTTTTGAGCTAAATAAATGGCCATAGATGGTGTTGTAATTATTATAAAGGATCAGAAAGGAATGGCTCCCAGTAACAAATGAATTGCTTAAGGTAGCTATGTTATTAAATAACAATAAACAATAAACCACTCCTCATAATGTCTCAATTGTATGAGTGTGTATGCATGCCCGTAACCAAATTCACACTTCATACATTTGCATGTTTCTGAGAGGTAACATAAGCTGACTATTCTGAGGTCAGGCCTGGATACAGGAAGTAGTCACTAGGGGCGTGACTTTGAACAAAATGTATCTTGTCCCTAGTCTCTAGCCCTCCATTCTTTCCTTCCCTCTTTCCTGTGGTTGCTCTCTCTCCCTCCCTCTTTTTCTGGCTGCCAACAAGGAAGCAGTTTTGTTCTACCACAGGCTCCTACTCAGGATCGCCTGCCCGATCTGGGACCCCAAAGCAATGGAGCCCTCCTAACATGGACTGAAGACATGAGTCCACACAATTCAGCTCTCACTGGAATGGTATCCCAGGTGCTTATATGTTAACAACTGATAGCTTAAATAGCAAGGATTGACTTTTTTTTTTGTTTTTTTTTTTTGAAACAGATGAAATACATTCAGAGAGTAATTAACATGGTGATATATCTATAAAGGAGAATTTGTATTTATAAGCATGCCTCTTCTTGGGTCAGATGCCCTCACTGGGTAGTTCTGTCAAACTTTTCAGGTAGAAATAATATTGATTTCACAAAAAAAAAAAAATCCAGAAAATTAAAGAGGAAGGAAGATTGTCCAGCTCATTCAGATGGCCAACCAAGAAGTTAGTACAAACTAAAGCCAGATAAGCTGTTGAAAGAAAAAAAATGAAGATTAATATCCCTCATGATCATAGGCATATTATTACATAATCTTCCAGAAAACTTAATAAAGTAGAAAACAATTTTAATATACCATCTGTGGTGGTTACTCCATGAATGTGAGGTTAACATAATACACATAATTATCAATTTAACATAGCAAACTAAAAAGTGTGAAAACATAATCATCTCAAAAGACAGAGAATGTTTCATAAACCGGTAGCCATTTCTGATAATTTACAACACACACACACACACACACACACACACACACACCATAACCTTCAGCAAACTTTAACTAGAGCTGTGTTTCATTTACAAAAAAAGGGCAATCACTACAGTTAGAATGATATTTTAAAGTAAGATATTTAATTATTTTTCTTGAGTATCAGGAAAATGGCAAGGAGACCCAGTTGTATGGCTTTTGTTCATAGTTTTATTAGAGGATTATTAGTTCAATATAACAAGAAACAGTTATTAAGGACATCTAAGTTGCAAAAGAATAAAATTTGTCTTTATGTATGAATGACTCTGAGCATACATAGAAGACTTGATTGACTCTACTTGAAAATTACAAGAATTAACCTATGGTTTTAGCCAGTAAAAAAAAAAATAACCATTCACAACTGGGCAAAACTATAAAATGTTTGACAAAGCATAAGCATGCACCGCAACAGCAAAACATTTTTAGTTAAGTAAGAAAACATATGTAAGGACAAAAATACGCTGTTTTCATGAATCAGGTAATTTTTAAGATTTTTATGATGTCAATTTTCCTTTAATAGTCATTTTACACACCCAATAGATTTACTCGAATCAGCCCATCATTATTGGATTTCAGAGCAGTTAAATTTTAAAAATTTGAAATTTGTTATTTCAAATGCACTAGAATAACCATAATAAAACAAGGTTTTAAGACTGTGTGGTAATTTAAACTCTAAGGGATTCTTGGTGGGAATAGGCAGAAGAACTTTGGAAAATTGTTGGACAATTTCTTATAAATTCAGGTCTGTAGCTTTGTGAGCCCAAAAGTTCACTCTTGAATATTTACAGAGAGAAGTGAAAATATACATCCCACAGGGACCTCTACAATCATGTGTGTAGTAGCTTTAGTCATGCCAGGACTAAACTTTAAACAATCCAAATACTCTTTCATAGGAGATATGATGAACAACTCAAGACACCTTCCTTCCCGAAAAAAATCACACTAAAAAATACAAGAGCAAGCTGCCACTGTGAGCAACTGTAGGTATTGGAGTCGGTTTTCACGGCAAAGAGCCACAAAGTAGAGCCACCAGTGTGGAGCCACACATGAAGAACTGTCCTGATTTGCCTTGCCCTAATTGCCTTAATCTGATATCAGAACCAGTGTTTCTAGGCTTCCATCATGGACTAAGACCAACCATTTCCAGGAACACCCACCCAACTTAGGACTGTTGAGGCACCCAGTCTTATGGACTGAGTGACTTACATGCTGTCCATCTTCCCAGTAAGAGGAAGGAATTGTCAGATTACTCTAACTGTTGAGGGTCTCAGCATCAAGGACTAAACGCCTACTGGGTTCTCAACTCTCAGGTGTGATTCAACCACAGTTACTATTTAACCATAATCTGATTTAATAAATTATATTAATATTAATAATTATATAATATATATTCTCATTGTTTTTGTTCCTCTAGAGAATTCTGACCATTGCAATGTGTATGAATCTGCAAAGCAAGGCAGAAAGAAACTGTATATGAAGTAGCATATATTGTTAATCTTGAATACAACCTATTTGTATCATCTTCAAAACAGGCAAAACTAATCAATGTCAATAGCAAACAAAATAGTTATGTTTAAGCAGGGGGCATTGTCTGTAAAAGGCCTCAGGGGAACTTCTAGGCATAACATAAATGTTCCTTATTTGTTGTTATGAAGATAAATTGGGGATGAATGTCTTTTAAACTCCGCAAATTGGATACTCAAAATATCTTTCACAGCTGTTATATAATGTTTATAGCTTATCTCAGATAAAAAGCATGGCTTTGAACAAATTAATCTTGGTTGTGAGGCTAGTTATGCCTGGCATTAAAAACTTAGCCACATGCCCAGGGTTAGTGAAGTTATGGATCTTAGAGGAGAACATATCACTACCATGTTACTAGACCAGCACAATTCCTGAGGTCTAAAACTTACCATTTATACTCACAGATAAGGGTAGCTCTCATCCTGCACCAGAGAACCTTCTCTTTGCATAAAACAGAGACCATTAAAGAAAACCTCAACAGTTTAAAATTTAGAGATCAACTGAACACAAGGTTCCCAGTTCCAACAAATTCTGCTCCTCCACCTAAGGCACAGTGAATATCAAAGAAAAGGGACCATAAAGATTGTAAAAAATTAGTGGACCAAGAAATCTGCTGTGATATTGTGTCTTCTAGCGATGATAGGTTAGCTGTATCTATAATACCTCAACAATATTGTTGCATAATCAAGACCTGAACCAATAGACATGCGAAGGAGGAAGGGGGAAATCTATTGGGGCCCCAACACAAGACAAAAACTACAGGAAACTAATGAATGTTGAAGAGGGAGATTAGTCTCAGAGATGAACCCTCTATTGGTTATCCAATACAAAATGGCCAGCCCTGAAATCTTGTATGCAAAAAAAAAAAAAAAAACCCAAAACACAAAGCAGGACATGGGAAGTTGTATTTATACATTTATGTGTGTACATATAACAATAATAATCAAAGAAAAAGGGGTTATTAATTTGAGAAGGGGTGGGAGGGGACATGGAGGGTAGGAAGAAGGAGAAATGAGAAATTTTGGGGAAGGAAAGGGAAGTTGGAAAATGATATAATTATATTTTAAAATTAAAACTTTAAAATTTTAATCTTATAATTTAATTTTGAAAAATTCATACATGATGATTTAGTTAGAATTTATATTGCTGTGATGAAACATCATGACCAAAGAAGCTCGGGGAGGAAGGATTTTATTTGACTTCCATTGAGAGAAGACAGGAATTCAAACAGGGCAGGAACCAAGCAGCAGGAGCTGATGCAGAGGCTATGGAGGGGTGTTGCTTACTGGCTTGCTCATCAAAGATTACATAGCCTTGTTTCTTATAGAACCCAGGACTACCAGTTTAGAGGTGGCACCATATCCACAATGGGTTGGGCCATCCTCTGTCTATGAATAATTAGAAAATGCCCCACAACTAGGACATTTTCTTAATTAAGGTTCCTTTCCTTCAGATGGCTTTGCTTGTGTCAAGTTGACATGAAACTATCCAGCACACAGGAGTACAATGGATTTTGATAATATCCACTGCTGCCTCTACAACTCCTTCTGTGTTCCCAAATGTTATATATATATATATATATTTCTTCTCACCCTTCCTCAGCAGCCCTTGAATGCCTATTGCTCCTCAGTATGGATAGGACCTATTGATCCTTTACCCCATTCCTGCTGAAATGTTGAATGGTGTGGTCTTGTTCATGACTTGTGTGAGTAACCATAGCTGTAAAATACCAGGCAGTAGTTACCTGCTATTCAACAGGTCTTGGGTCCAATCATACAGCTGTTTGTTATCCCCAAGATATTAGTGCCACTATTGTACCACTAGGTCTGTTGTTATTATAGTTCACTGGGTTTATAGCTGGATAGGACTTTTGTTACTTTTTTCCCCTGGCAACTTGCATAGCACCTTCTAACTTAACACTGGTAGAACTAGCCATCAGGAAGGAGGCTTCTGGGTTAGTAGAAGTTTGATTTCTCCAAGTCCAGTAACCCAAGTGGTTGGTATTTTCAGCAATATGTTCTTAACCTGAGATTCTGGCAGACAATCAGGAGCAACAGCAATAGCCTGCATTGTTTAGGGGAGTCACTTGAACCCCACTGACCAACAGCTTGAGGAGACATCTCTCATATGCAGCTCTGGGACCTTTCTGTTTGATAGGCTATGGTTGTTATATCCCTATTTTGAGTAATTAATATATATATGCCAAGACCTTTTCAAACATCCTAGTGCTATTTATTTTCTCAACTCCACCTCACTTCAACTTTCTGTCTGCTTTGCCTTCCCACCTCCGTTCCTATTCTTGCCTCTCCTTCAGAGCAGAGGATGGGACCTTTCTATCAGACCTTTTCTACCCGGTGCTGACCCTGATCACTCTCTGATTTTATCACCCACACTTTCACCATTTGCATAAGTGGCATGGACATTTGTCTATTGCTTTTGAAATTTGACATAAACTACAGAATATGAAAAATCAGCCTCCTACTTAGCAGTTTAATGGCCTTCAGTGCCTACTGCCGGCCGCACATGGCAGGCTGTCTGGAGCGCATTTCGTCAGGGTTTAGGGATGGGCGCTATGGCTGTACTGACAACCGTGCTCCTCGTCACAGTCATCTTCCTTGTAAGCCTGAGGATGGCACTGTCAGGCCACCACTGACTCTTCTCTCAAGCATTCCGTGTCCCACTGGCTCTTCCTTATCACCACATCCGAGAAAGATATTTTTCATGTTTCTCTGACTGGCACTGTTATCGGGGTTCTGGAGAATTCTTCGCCAAAGGTTAATAAGAAGTTTCTGAAAAGCACAGAAACCATTTTGCAATAGAGGATTTTAGAAAGCCCTCACTTTGTGCAGTTTATCAGAAAAGTAGCCTAATCTGTTGTGTTAAAAAAGAGATAAACTATATACATTTTTTTCTTTAGTCAACATTCCTTATTTAGAATGAAAAACTGAAGGTGGTGCTTATACAACCTTCCTGAATGATACAGATCATTGCTATAATGAAACTCTTTCAATGTTAATAAAGGCTTAATGATATCTTAGTCTTAATAACTTCATGAATATAACAAATTCACCAAGTTTTAGATGTTATAATAAATTATTTTAATTGAGTATCATCAAGTCTTCAAGAGGTCTCTTTAAGTACTTCACACATATGTTATCACACAACTCGTGAGAGTTGTGATGATTATCTTTTTTTTTACTGAGAAAATAAAAGATATGGAATTTTATAAATTCACATGGCTATTAATAGAACAAAGATTTGAATCAGGTTTTGGATTATTTCTAACTCTAAAGTACTCGTGGGATATGTGTGTCTGTGTGTGCGTGCATGTGTGTGTGTGTGTGTGTGGTGTCTGTGTCTGTCTAGATTGTGTATGGCATGCATTGTGGTGTGTGTTTGTGTGTCTGTGTGTATATGTGATGTGTCATGTGTGTAATGTTTGGGGGTGTGCAGTGGTGTATGCATATGAAATGTCTGATGTGTGGGGTGTGTGGTGTTTGTATGGTTATGTGGTGTGTTGTGAGTGTGTATATGTATGTGTGATATATTGTGTGTCTTCATGTATGTGTGTGGTATGGTATGGTGTGATATGATATTATGTGGGTCATATATACCACCTGTGCAAAATGTTTTATTGTGACATTTTTATAAATGTATATAATGATCTTTGATCCTATGCACTACTCATACCTTTTCTTGTCTACTCTCTCTCCTTCCTCTGGTCCCTATCCTTTCCCTAACAGCCTCCCTTCCAGTTTCTGGCCTTGTTTTAATCTAGATTCCACATATAATGGAAAAAGATAAACATTTGTCTCTCTGAATATGATTTCTTTTAACATGATTATTTTCAGTTCAATACATTTCTCTGCAAATGACATGGCTTTATTTTTTATGCACGGGTAATATTCCCTTGGGTATTACCCACATTTTCTTCATCAAGTGAGGTGCAACAATACTAAATCCACAACATGCAGTTGGGGATAGCTCTGTGATAAGCGCCTCTATAGGTGTCTTTGCTGTTGGATTTTTTCAGATAGGTGCCCAGGAGTGCTATATCTATATTGTGTTTACTCTATTTTTAGTTTTTCTGGGAAATTGCTCTCTGATTTTCATGGTGCTTGAACCAAGCTATATTCCAGACAGCAGTACATATTCATCAACATTGAATTTTTTAAAATTTATTTCTATTTTATAACAATGTGTATGGGGGGGGGGCTAGCTATGCAGTGTGAGTGTAGAGCAACAGAGGCCCCATGGAGATGGAGTTACAGATGGTTGAGTCATCTGTATGTGTCACCATGGATGCTGGTATCAGAGCTCTGGTCCTCTGCAAGAGCAGTGCCCATTCTTAACCAGGCATGTGCCCCTCCTCCGGGCCTCACCAGCACTCCATGTGTGTATTGAGGGGTTTGCTTTGTTTTCCTGATGATATCCATTTTGACTCGGGCGAGCTGGAAACTCATTGCAGTTTTGATTTCCACTTCCATGAAGGCTGAGGAGGTGGAAAAGTCCACCCTCACTTATGGGTCATTTATGATTCCTCTGTTGAGAACCATCCACCTTATGCATTTAGCCATTTACTGGCTGGCTTACTTGTAAAGGTGTTTGATATCTAGTGTTCCAAGTTGTTTGTATATTCAGGATATTAGAGACCCGCATTTCATTCTACGGGTTGTTTACTCTTGATTCCTTTGCTGTACAGAAGCTTTTTTTTTTTAAATCTCATATAGTCCTCTAGGCCAATTCTTATTATTTCCTGAGCCCTTGGGGTGCATTTTTAGAAAGTTATTGCCTTTGATTTTATCTTGAATTTTCCTCCTATGTAGTCCTCTATTGGCTTTGAAGTTACAGTTCTTACATGAAGGTCTGTGATCCACTTTTAATTTACTTTCAGGCAGGGGGGAAAGTAGGAGTCTGGTTTCCGTTATGCAACAAACATTCATCCTGTTTTCCACAGACCCCTGGATAGGACGTTTCTCCTCTGTGTATAGCTTGGGCATATGTATCAGCATCAGGTGGCTGTGGCTGTGTGGGTTTATTTTGGAGTCCTCTATTCTATCACTTTGGTCTGTTTTTGTACCAGCACCATATCGGCTTTACTGCACCATATCGGCTTTACTACTTACCGATCTCTAATATAATTAAAATTGGCACACTATTACATCCAGCATTGCTTTTCTTACTCAGGGTTTTTCAATATATATATTTGTAATCACCTTGTAAACATGCCTCCAAATTCATTTATTCGTTCATTCATTCATGTTTTCGGTGAAAGCGTTTTAAGGATCTACTATGTACTGTTGGTGAATTCAATGTTGAATAAGTGTGGCAGGCCCTCTAAAGTACATCTGCTTCACTGACTCTCAGGCTTTGGCAGTGTCTCAGAAGAGGAAGCTGAAGGCATTTACTAGGTAGAGGATAAGGAAGTGTACAAAAAAAAGAAAGGAAAAATATAAAGGACTTCTGGCTATGATATGGCTACTGGATTCCTAAACTTACAGTCGCTGTGGCTAGCTGCATAATACCCACAGAAAATGAGGACTGTCAACTTTTCATCAGGGTTGAGGGAGGGACTTATGAGACCCCACCCTTCCCGAAACAGATATTGGCAGTTACTGGTTGCTTCCTCATGCTACTGCTTATGATTGCTCCAGTAAATAACCTTCCATGCATGCTCAAGGAAGCATCCCCAGTCAAATCTGGCGGGCATATGCACAGAAAGATATGGCAGTAGGAAGTGGAAGAAGAGTTTTGGTGGAGGGTGCAGGGCTGTGGGAGAAGGCAATTGGATAGAAAATGACTAACATTCACTATATAAATATAGGAAATTATAAAAATAAATTTTTAAAAAGCTCGCAGTAGGGGAAGAGCAAAATATATTAAAAACAGCTGTATAAATCTTTTCACATTGTGACTAAGATTACAGCTTCTTCATGTTAATTTAATGTACTTTTTGTAAATTAAACTAGGAAAGTTAAGGAAAATATTACTAATTTACCCCGAAGTTAGAAAATGATGTGAATGCATACTAATGATGTAGTGAACTAAACTTATAAGAAGTAAAATTATCTTCAACTGTATCTTTGGAAGGTATCCCATAGATGAATGCATGCCCTGGGCAGTTGTAGCAATGTCTCCTTCAGTGGCTGCATCTTCTTGTGAGCTCCAGAACCATCATTCATTTGAGTTAAGATTCCACATCATATGCAATAAGATCCCATACGTTCTAGCTGTATTCTCACATATAGGGGACTTGTGGAAATGTATCCATTAGGGAATTGTCTTTTAAATACTACAAAACACCATTGAGCTTTATTTTACTTGACAAGATCTATATTAGCAAACAGCAAAGACCATTAGAACTTGTGATGACTCTAAGTTCTACAGTATGTACATATCATGGAAGACACATCAAATGAGAAGAAAAAAAGTTGTCCCACACAGATGCTCCTAGGGAAGGGGGAACTAAGCTGCTGGTGAGGCCTGTGGGTACCCACACCACCTAAAAGACTCCAGAGAAAATGAAATGCATTTACTTGTGTGAATGTTTTCTTCCTGGAGGGAGAAAAGATGGTAAAAGGGGACAGAAATTAAAAGGCATTTAAAAAATAGTTTCTTCACGTCTAATAATTAAGACATGAAAATCATGGCACTGGGACTCTTTTATAGAAGAGAATATTTTAATCAGGAAAGGATTATAGCATAATTCCTTAATAGCATGTCAATTTTCAAGTAAAATTAAAATGGTTTCTTTTTATTTTTTCAACTTACAGATTTATTCTTTGAGAATATCACACATGTATATGGTTAACTATCAACAGCTGCATATCCCACTTACCTCCTAACTCTGCTTATACCTCCTTACAATCCCCTACTAACTTTATGTTGATAAACCACTGTTGGAGAAAATACTCACAGCTTTTATCTTAAAGGAAATAAAAGATAGTTTATTCTGTAGCGATTTGAGTGACCATGGCCCAGAAACACAGACTTGGACTACCACTTGAGCACAGAAAACCTACTTCATGCTCCCCACCCATGTCTTTATCCTCTAAATGTTTTATGAATCTGAATCTGTGCTTTCCTGAAAGCTGTCCTGTGACCCTGTTCTTATCTATGTCTGTTGTATGACTGTGTATGTCTCTTCATAACCAAGGACTTTGCTCTGTCTTTATTTAATAGCACAGAAAGAATTACATGGGAAGGAATGAGATACTTCACAGAAATCTTTAACAGAGTTTTACAAAAAAATTGAATCACTGGCACCACCTGATCCAGAAAACAAGAAAACATTGTTTATCAACCAATATATAAATGTTTGCTTTCAATGTTTGTGGTCAGTGTTAGAAAATTGTTGTTCACCTTTATATTTGCTGTTTTCAGCAGATAAATCACATGCATTGTCTGGTTCAGGGGCATGGAAAAATACATAACTTAAAACAATGCTAGTAGTTAAACTAATAGAAAGAGTAAGAAAAGATGATGTGATAGTTTGAAAGAAAATGACCCCAAAGGGAATGATACCATTAGGAGATGTGGCCTTGTTAGAGTAGGTGTGGTTATGTTGGAGGCAGTATGTCACTGTGGGGGTGTGTTTCAAGGACTCATATATGCTCAAGTCACAGCCAGTGTCTCAGACTACTTCCTGTTGCCAAACAAGATAAAGCTCTCTCAGCCACCTCCTCAGCATCATGTCTTCATACATGCTGCCATGTCCCACCTTGATGATTTTGGACTGAACCTCTGAACTGTAAGCAAGCCACCACAACTAAATGTTTTCCTTTATAAAACTTGCTGTGGTCATGGTGTCTCTTCATGGCAATAGAAACCCTAATTAAGACAGAAGTTGGTACCAGGGACTGGGGGTATTACTGTAATAGGGTGGATCATGTTTTTGTTTGGAGCAACTGGGAATTTGGTTCCTTGGGTTAGGAAAGCAGTGGAATGCTTTAAGTACTGCTTAATGGACCATACTCATAGGAACATGGAAGTTAATGGTGCTGAGAATGATTTGAACTGTAGGTGCCTGAATCAAGAGGTTCCAGAGGAGAAGAATATTAATATGTAGCCTAGAGATCATTCTTGGATATTTTGGTGAAGAATGTTGCTGTCTTTTGCCCTTGTCTGAATGGTCTGCCTGTGTCTAAATTTATGAGTTTTAGATTAATTCCATTGGCAGAGGAAATCTCAAAGCAGCCTAGGATGAACTCTGCTATGTAATTACTAATGTTCATGCTTATACATATTTACAATGAAAAGGAGCAAGTTGAGGAGAAAAAGAGCAACAGGAATTGAAATGGAACTAAGATCTGTGTTCAAGGAGATAAATGTTTTAAGAAATGGATTAAATGGAGTGGTAACTTCAGGACACAATCCCACCCAGCTAAATTTCAAACTTGTTAAAATGAATTAAAGAAAAGCTTAGAGCTGGGTTTAATGCTGCAACACCTTTAATTCTAGCACTTGAAAGGCAGCTCTCTGAGTTTGGGGCCAGCCTGGTCTACAGAGCAAGTTCCAGAACAGCCACACTTAGGCAGTGAGGGAAACATGGAAAACAGAAACCCGGTGAAGATGTGATTGAACAAGGGGGCCATGTTCCAGCCCCAGCAAGCAGCAGAAATTTGGCAGCTTTGGCCACATGGTTCTGGCTTTGGAGTAAAGTATAGAAGAAAGGGTTTATGGTACCTTCCTCTGTGACTGCTGAGGCCAGGCAGCGCCAGGGGTATCGGAGAATGGAGGCCTAGAGAGGCCCTTGAGTGAAGCTGTGAAGGGGAAACCTGGATTGTTTTGGAGAACCCAAGATGTTGGAGATGGCAGAGCTGTGGGATACCTGCCAAAGAGAGCTGTTTAACAGAGAGTGGAGCCAGCCCAAGAGAGAGAAGTATGTTATAATCAACAAAGCTGAAAGGAGCTGAAGATCTGTTTTGACATCACACATGGAGAATCAGAGTTTGGAGTTTACCCCGCTGGTTTTTTGGTCTTGCTTTGGTCCAGTGTTTCCTCACTATACTCTCTTACCTACATTTTGGAATGAAAATGTATATCCTATGCCATTATATGTTAGAAGTATGTGATCTGTTCTTTTATGTTGATTTTATAGGGAATTACAGGTAAGAGGGTGCTTGAATCTCAAAAGAGACTTTGAACCTTAGACTTTTAAGTAAGTTTGAAACTGTGATAGACTATGGGACTTTTGAAGTTCTACTGAATGCATTTTTTTTTCATTATGATATGGCTACAAGTCTTTGGGGGCCAGGAAATGGAATGTGGTGGTTTGAAAGAAAATGACTATTAGGAGGTATGACCTTGTTGGAGTAGGTGTGGTCTTATTGGAGGTAGTGTGTCATTTCACAACAAAGAAACCCTAACTAAGACAACTTTTCATGCTAAGTAGCAATAAATATTTGAATACATCAATATAGAAGTCAGACAGGGTCCTCCTTATTTGCTAGCTTCTTTGGAGCTGTAGGTTTTAGTTTGATTATCCTTTGCTTTACATCTAGTATCCACTTGTGAGTAAGTATATACTATGTTTGTCTTTCTGAGTCTGGGTTACCTCACTCAGGATGATATTTTCTAGTTCCCTCCATTTGCCTGCAAATTTCATGATGTTATTGTTTTTACAGCTGAGTAACACTCCATTGGGTATATGTACCACATTTTCTTTATGAGTGGGAAGTCTACAGAGACAACTGAACCAAGCTCAAAGGAACCCACAAACTTTTGACTGACCGCTGTGAAACCTGCATGGGACCAGACTAGACCCTCTGCATACAGGAGAAAGTTGTGTAACTGCGTCTGTTTGAGCGGCCTCTGGCAGTGCGATTATGATCTATCCCTGGTACATGAGCTGACTTTCTGGATCGCATTACCTATGGTCAGACACCTTGCTTACCTTTGATGCAGTAAGGCAGGGCTTAGTCCTGCCCAGACTGAATGTACCAAACTTAGCTGTGCCCCCATGGGAGAAAGTACCCTGTTGGAGGAGGGGATGAAGGGGGAGGGAAAATAGGGGTGGGGGAGCAGGAAGAGGGTTGAGACGGGGATCTGTGGTTGGTATATAAAATAAATTTAAAAAAATTATAGAAAAGAAACATGGTTGTTCAGAATGCTATAAAATTAGACAAAAAAAATTCTATTTTTTAATCTTCAAAAAAGAAGTCAGAATAGAAATTAGAGTAAATTTAATTGTATATTTTGTTTCATTTTTTAAATGGCAATAATTCATAAATAACTGGTTACATTTTATTTTTTGTTTTTAAAATGTAGAACTACTTTAATGGGAAGATGAATAAACTATTTAAAAAAAAACTCTGGAATTATAAATTATTCTTAAGGCCAGTTCCAAGTCTTCAGTCTTCCTTTCATTTATTACCATGTGAAATGACCACTCACATGATGACCATATCAGCTTTTCATGGAGACAGTCTACTCTATCCTAGTATACTCTACACCCTGAAAACATGTCACTAGAGTAAATAAAGGAGCTGAATTTCTGTAAGGAAAAGGAGTAACTCACTAGCCACTGAGTTATATGATTTAAATAGGCCATTTTACTTGAACTATTTAATTATCATAATCGTCGCTGACACATTTAGGAACTAAATTGATAGTGTTTTTTTAAATAAAACAAAAATCAATAGCCATTTAAAGCCATGGGAAGAGAGACTATTTCTAGATAAATGTAATGTCTAAGGAAGAGAGTTACAAATCTATTTAAATGTAAGGAGAAATAAAAAGCTAAGCAGCCATGTCTTTATCATTATCAACAAGTAAAAAACAATGTTTGGAAAATGTGTGGTTATGATTATATGATTTATGTACCCTGTTTATATTTCCAAATGTCTTTAGAAGATGAACATCTACTGAAAACTTCCTTTTACAATCCACTGGATGATATGAGACAAATGTCATCAAATTTTTTCCAGAAGAAATTTACCTATTTAATAAATTGATCAGGCACATCCCATATATCAGGGTACAGTTAAAGTGCCAGGTTTCTGTGGGAGAAGAAATGTTGCTGAAGAATTTGTGATCAAAGTGTATGTTATCATTGTAACCTGTGTTTGTAAACATCAAAAGTGCACCATGTCTAATACTAAGTGTATTGAATTTGGGTGAAATCCCAACTCTTAATGGTAAAAATCAAGTGATAAAATTCTTCTCAGTGGGAGACAGGGGTGAAATATCAGACATTTAAAATGAAGTTTTAGGGATTTGAGTATGAATTATATTAATGTTGTTATTGTTTTGTTTTGTTTTGTTTTTTGTTTTGTTTTGTTTTTTTGGGGGAACACGGTTTCTCTGTGTAACCATCCTAGCTGTCCTGGAACTTGCTCTGTAGACCAGGCTGTCCTTGAACTCACAGAGATCCACCTGCCTCTGCTTCCTGATTGCTAGGATTAAAGTTGTGTGCCACCATCACCTGCCTTGAGTATGCTTTTTAACAGAGGGTATTTTTGTTGTTGTTGTTTTTTCCTTTTATTTTATTTTACAATACCATTCAATTCTACATATCAGCCACGGATTCCCTTGTTCTCCCCCCCTCCTGCCCCCTTCCCCTTCCCCCGGCACACCCTCCATTCCCACCTCCTCCAGATCAAGGTCTCCCCCAAGGACTGAGATCGACCTGGTAGACTCAGTCCAGGCAGGTCCAGTCCCCTCCTCCCAGTCTGAGACAAGTATCCCTACATAAGGCCAAGGTTTCAAACAGTCAACTCATGCAATGAGCACAGTACCTGGTACTACTGCCTAGATGCCTCCCAAACAGATCAAGTCAATCAATTGTCTCACCTATTCAGAGGGCCTGATCCAGTTGGGGGCCCCTCAGCCTTTGGTTCATAGTTCATGTCTTTCCATTCGTTTGGCTATTTGTCAACTCATTTCTTCCTCCTCCTATGTAGCTTTGACATTTAATTGTTCTTTCTATACTAGCATTTTCTCAAGAAACAAGATTTACCAAGATTCACTTTCAATTCAAATCTAAGTTGAGTGTGCATGTGTACATGTGTATATAAATTCGTACAGGGATGTGTAATCTAATATATCTTCACAACCTATTATTAAATCTCATATATGCCTTTATGCATTTAATTAATTTGAATTCATCATTATGCTGGATTTTTAAACATTTTTATAATTCTTAATTTTTGAATTTTTACTTTTTATAAACTATTTTTGTTTATAAATAATAGATAATCTAAATAGATAATAATCTCTCAGAGAATTTAGAAAATATACTTGTTACTTAATCCCTGGTAATTGGCCTTAAAAACAACCTTGTATCCTCACCAATAAATACAGTAAAGAAAAAATGATTTACTTCTATTTTGTTTAAATAAAATTCAAAGTTAAAGATCATACTTCCTTCACCACTTATTACATTCAACATTTCAGTAAATCCTCCGAAGTTTATACTACATTTTATGAATGTATGTGTAATAATTACCTAGATGGAATTTTTGTTTGTTCTGTTTCATTACCAGGTTTTTATTTGTTTTGTTACTGATCACTGTTAGAATCCCATCTGAAAGGACATTATTCTGACATTATTTTTGACAGCCAGCTCTCTCTTAGAAATAGTGAAAGGATTTTTGTTGTGGGATTTTTCTGTATGCTGTGAATATGTGTTGCTCTGAATGGTTGATAAATAAGGCTGCATTGGCCTATGGCAAGGAAGCTTAGAGTCAGGCAGGAAATTGAAAGAGAGAGATAAAAAAAGGAGAAAGGTGGAGTCTAGAGAGATGCCAGTCAGCCGCCCAAGGAGCAACATGTAATAGGACACAGGTAATGCCACAGAACATGTTGCGAAACATAAATGAATAGAAATGGCTTAATTTAAGTTATAAGAGGTAACTAATAAGAGGCCTGCCATAGACCATGCAGTTTGTAAATAATATTAAGCCTCTGAGGGGTTGTTTTATAAGCAGCTGTGGGGCCACGAGGACTGGGCAGGGCCAGAGAAAACTTCTGGCTACAGATTTCCAGTTTCTCTCTGTGGTTGGACTGTGACTCTTTGAAAGTTGATTATTGAATAGTTGTATTTTTTTTGTCTTTTGCTTATTGTTTTCATTGAATTAAATCTGACAGGATCTTTTTGAGCTCTGGTAAGTGGAGCCTCACCTGTGTGTTTGCATGAACACTCCAGTGGAAAAGGAAAGTGTTGGTCCAGACATACCTCTAACTACCAGATGTCTCAGGAGACATGGATGACCCATCATGGAAAGGGTATGAGGGAAACATCAAAGCTCCAAGGGAAGGAATAGTGGCTTTTCTCTGTTAATGTCATTCCTCAGATAGGCACATTGTTGTCAATGGTAGTGTTTTAAAGTGACAGATTACCTTTAAGATAAATTGTTACTGAATTTACTCTTAAATTTCATGGCCCCCTCCCTTTTATTTCTTTCCTCCAACTTTAAAGAAAATACAGAGCTGTAAAATAATAAACTGCTTTCTAATTTCTTTCTGATTCATCTCCAATAAAAGAATGAATAAAGCTTAGTTAAAAATAATATTGTTCAAAAGGCAAAATACCTTCATTTAAAGCTTGGGGCTGTAGATTATCTCTGGGAACACAAAGCACTTATAAGCTGAGAGAAGGTCTATGGGAACCATTTTTAACACAGCAAGCACAAGAAACATTCCCTGGGCTATCACAGAGTGTCTTTTCTTCAAATGTATGATTCCAAGTTCCTATTTTGTTTTGTCTTAACCAGGAAATGTAGATTTTGCACCATGGTTTATTGTGTAGATTGTTGTTGGGTTTTTTAAATTTATTTATTTTATTTGTCTGAATGTTTTGCCTACATGTATTATATGTAAGTATGTGTACCATATGCCCACGGAAGTTAGAAGAAGGGTTGGCTACTCTGGAACTGGAGTTACAGATGATTGTGAGCCAACTGTGGGTGCCCATTTTCAGGTTCCTAGTGGCTTTACCCAGCAGGTCTGCATAGAGAGGATGGTTAGACCACGGGCTTGAATGCAGTTGTCTGAGATGGTTTGCACTTGACTGTGCTGGGGTGGGGAGAGGTCTTTTTCTCCACCCCTTGACATTTCTAGAAATACCCTAGGGCAGAAATAGTCAGGTTATAATAGGGTCCAGGCCCTCTCAAGGCTATCCTGTATTTTCTGTCTGTTTATCTCCATAATCTAAATCCTTCTTATCTAATATTCCCTGCTACTCTTACTCAGGAAAACTCTGGGGAACTCTGGGGTTGGTGTGTAAATGCCCTGAAGCCAACATGTAGATGGTGGAAATTGAGCTTACCTCTGTAACAGCAACCAGTACTCTTAACCACTGAGCCATCTCTCCAGCCCATAGAGACTAATTTTTGAGACTGAGTATGGATATTACTGCTTAGCAAGACATTCTGTTTACAAAACCCTTTAAATGAACATAGTTAATTACATCTCCACCATGACCCAGGTTTCTTGGGTAAGTTAGAAGCCCTAGGCAGTCAACCAGTAGTACTATAATGAGATGAAATATTTTTACAGGGCGAATTAATATTTTTTTTATTCACAGCTAACACTTAAGATATACAAAGAATAAAAAGAAGAAATTAAACATGGGTCTGGGGTGGTAAAATTAGACATATCTCACCATGAGGAGTTGTCCCACAATCTGAAGCTAGGGTAAATTCTAGAGAAAGTCATATATATATTCCATCTGCTGACTCCTCAAGCATCCTTGGGAGCAAAGCATTTGTACCCATATTTAGTACAAAGACTCTCATTATGCTCTTCATATCAAATATGAAAACTACTTGTTTTCATTGAATCTATTGTGTCAAGTTCAGGAAATGATGTGAAATTTACCACTAGACAGCTGTGTTTTGATAACAATTAACTCTTTCAGACATTATCTACAATGAACTCTCTTTATGCAGAGCAAAGGCTTTTGAAGAGCTAGCATATCATATAGAAAAGCCAGAAAGCTGTTCAAATGAGAACACTAGGAACAATATCACTTAAATACTAATTTCTTTTGAAGTACGTGAAGAGCACACATATACACACACATGCATGCACATATGCACACATTTTTCTAAGAACAGTGGCTTGTCATCATTCTCATTAAACAGTTAAACCCTCCTAAATATCAAAGGTTTGAGTTCTCAAAATGATTTGTTGCTATTGTCTAGAAATGAACAATAAGAAATCATGGTCTCTTTATGTAAACTACGGTATATGCCTGTAGCAGAATCTATATCTTAGAGATGATATATAATATGACAGGAATGCAGGCCTACAAAGGCATATGTTGTGTATATACATATACATTCCTACCATATATATTGTATATATTATGTTTATAATATGTATAGACACAGTCTTGTTACATTTGTACACAATCTTGCTGTTATATACATAAATAACTATCTAGCTGCCTATCATCTATCTATCTATCTATGTATCTATGTATCTATCATCTATCTATCTATTAGGCTATCTAGCTATCATCTAGAATTGGTACTAACCTTAGAAAAATCAGAGTCTGGGACCAAGAGATATCTCAGTGGATAAAAGTCTTTGTTGAGAGCGTGAAGAACTGAATTCAGTTGCCAGCACTCACATTAAAAAGCAGCAGTGGTCACATGTCTGCAACCCAGTGCTGTAGGATGCAGAGGTAAGAGCATCACTGGGGCTTGCTGGCTGCCAGTCTATATTCAGGTTCAGTGAGGGATCCTGTTTCACAGGAATAAGGGGAAGAATGATACAGTAGGGCACCCAATGTTCCCCATAAGCCTCCATGCATCTATACACACACAATGGATTTAGAAATCACAAGAGAATCTCCACCAACAATGTGGGGATGAACCCAAAGAAAAGTAAACAGTATTACTTACTTTTGTAGTTTTTGCAAGGACATAATGCATATTTGGCAACTTCTTTACTAGAAGGCAACTATGCACAGCATTTGATGGCCAGGAATTCTCAGCATTTTAAATTAGTAGTTATAAAGAAGGCAAGAAAAATAATGTGAAAAGAGAATAAATGAAAAGTCATAGCTTTAGCATCCTTGCCTTCTATATATGTATGAGATTGTGTATGTCTTTCTTTCCTGTCAATATTTAAAATCCAAATATATTAGAATAATTGCCAAATTTTTGTAACTTTATCTGCATTATAAATTTTTCCAAAAACAAAAAGCTAATTGACACATAAAATATCAATTTTACCTAGAAAAATATTTCTAATTGTTAGTAATTAAATGATTAATACTTAATAGTGATTAGATACTTAAAATAGGCCCAAACACCATTGTCTGAAAAGTAATTGTTAATTTATGGGCTTAAAACCAAAAGCTGAGCCCCAAACTCTATAGGTATAATACATTTAGAAGGACTTTCTGGTTATTCCTCTGAGAGTTAGGATAGCATGCTGTACTGTGGAACAATAGTAATTAATAAGTAGAAATACAAGTTTTTCACTGAAAAAAAATGCTAAAATTTATCATTTGTAAAAAATATAAATAAAAAGTAAATTTTCATTTGTCGAGGACACTGTTGTGTTTGGGAATATCTTTCTGTTAAGCTTTATTAATTTTCATTGAAATATCTTATTACCACATTTACCAACCAAAGTTATAGCAAGAATTAAATTTCTACAATGGGTAACAAAACCGCAGGAAGAAGACTATTTTTAAGTGGATTATTCCTACCTCTATTGAGATTTCATAAACATAATTAAAAAAATATAGCATTTCCCCAGAAGATCAAACATTCAAGTAAGAAAGGAAAGGGGGCAAGCTGATACGTAACTCCATAGACCACCTGTCTGGTTTAATTGTTCTCCATTATGTGTGAAGTGTTTCAAAGGACTATGAAAATTAGATGAAATCACAAAATGACTTTTTAGCAGCAGTTAATTGAACTGTTCTATCTACACAAGGTCATGACAATATCAGCTATCAAATGTAAGTTGCAATACTCTAGCTAAATAATCAGGAAACACATCCTACTGTGTTTGACTTTATTAATTCCCAAGGGGAAACTCAGTATAATTAATAAGTAAAGATACATTTTTCACTTAGCTTTTAATGATACAGTTCATTATCTCAGAGAGCAGGTGCCACTGACCACTGTACTTTAGACAACAGTGTAATGGCTATTGAAATATTGAAACATTTCTTGAAAATCAAGGGGTTACATTTACATGGATTCATTCATAAGCAGAGAAAAACATGAGAGCAATTATAAGCAGCCTCAGACATGGGCAATAAGTACCATCTGTATAGCCAAGGGGCTTTAGTGGACTCTCTTCTGCTTCTCTTCTAACTATGCCCTAAGAACCTCTCCTACTCATGTGCTGTCAAGACCATATGAGCAATACTACCCCTTTCCCAGGTGTATCTTCTTAATTTGTGTGCAAAGTGGTAATTGAAAACAATTTTAACAGGTTTTTCCTGGAATACTCAATGGAGTGTTGTCTATGTGGAGACTCCAGATAATTGGAACTAGTAGAGATGAATATACGCAGGTCAATAAGCTTCTTGACACTCAGTGAAATTATATTTGTGGTCACTGACAACTTTTTCACATGAACAATTTCAGCAGAACTTAAAAAAAAATGAACTGTAGACTAGTCGCTGTGGAGCCCCCATGGGACTGGACTAGGCCCTCTGGATACAGAAGATGGTTGTTTGGCTCGAACTGTTTGGAGGGTACCCAGTCAGGGAGATCGGGATCCATCCCTGGTGCATGGGCAGGGTTTTGGGAATCGGGTGCCTGTGGTGTGATGCTTTGTGCAGCCTTGGTGCAGTGGGAAGGGGCTTGGAACTGCGACCTGCCTAGGCTAAGTGTGCTGGGCTCCCCATGGGAGACCTTGATTTGGGAGATGTGAGGATGTGGGGTAGCTTGGGAGAGAGGGCTTGGGGGTGGGAGGAGGGAGGAGGTGGGATCTATTGGTGCTATGTAGAGTGAGCAAAAAAATTCTTAAAAATGAAAAAAAAATAAAAACAAAAATTTAAAAAACTGTTTTATAATTCCAAGAGAAATAATGATGATAATAATGAAATAGGCTATACTTTGAATCATGAAGATGACCTGAAAAATAAAATTCATCACATTTTGGAAAATGAAATGGAAATAATGAAATAAATACTCAGAAGGACATTGGGCATTTTAGAAGGATGACAGGAATGCAAAGTGAAGATTGAAGAGACTTCACGAACTAGAGAGCTTTGTCTTGGTCCCAAAGGAGTACTAGGGTTTAAATAGCATTAAAAGCAAACTTGTGGGGACTGAGGACAAGAGGTAGATGATGGCCCTTCTAAAGGAGGACAGCACTGGGCCAAGATCAGAGCAAGTAGCTCTTTCATTAAAATGAAACATTAACTGTTAGCTCATTTCAGCATGGGGCACAGAAGTCAGTAATTAGGTTTGGAAACAAAGATGCACATAATTCTGAAGGTGTGGCTTATTCATTACTATGTCAAATATTTAATTTAAACCAAGATAGTAATAAAAAATAAGCACTGAGTGATCTACATGTAGAGTCTGTTAAGAGCTACCAAAATAGTGGCCTGAGATGGAAGGATACAACCTATATGGATGTGGGAGGAGAAAAGTTGATAACTGTCAAGTGGTTCATATGAGACTAGCGATTCTGTACTTCAGTAATATATCTCCCAATAAGAGTCGTTCAAGAAATGACTAAGACAAAGAAAACAAATGTTAGGTTGAAAGGAACATGTACACCAATGAGGCTAAGACTAGTCCTGAACACATGATCAGATTATTGGTACAAAGGGTGATTTCCATAAATGAAATCAATATATTTATGTGTGTGTAGATAGAGACATACATGGATTCATATATGTAGATATTGATACATTTCAAATTTCTATTTCCTTTCAGTTTGTTCTCATCTCCTACTTATCACTGCATATGGCTTGTTAATATTTCAGTGATTCTAGTTTTTAAAAATCTACTCATGAGCTACACTACAAAACTCTCTGCCTTCCTATGACTACAACCATCATCATATTTGTCCTTCCTGTCATCTCTCATCTGAACTTCTGCAGCAGACTTTCTGTTTTTATCATTTTTCCCATGGTACCATTACTTCTCTACTCAGATACCTCAATGACATGCCTATGTAAACAAGACCTGAACACTGTCTATGACAGGCATGCAGATGTGGAAGAAAGAAATCTCAAGAGGCCCCACCATTATCCAAAGGACTATAACCAACACATGACTGCTGAGAGATGGAGAATATGTGGTCCCAGAGATGGGCCCTCTCATTATGTGATGATTTTCTGATGGCTTTATCTTTTGTCCTCCCTATGCAGACAGGCATGGCTGCTGTGAGTTAAAGTTTACATCAGCCACGTGGTGTCTAAAAGACAGAATTCCACTGTTTTCTTCTCCATTCTCCAGCTCCCACAGTCTTTCCACCCATTCTTCCACAATGCTTTAGGAGCCTTGGATGGGAGCTGGTGTATGCAGATGACTCATCTTGGCTGAGCATTCAGAGCCACTGATTCTCAGTACTTTGACCCGTGTCTACTTTTACATGAGTGAAATAAGTATGAGAAAATACTTACAGTCTTATGAAAGTAATAATCAATTTTTTAGGAGAAAAAAAAATGCTGCTTTAGACAGTCTTACATTTTATAGTCTGATTTTGGGTAAGTTAAACAACACAATAGATCAACTGTTTTGTGATATAAAGGTCATTATTTTAATATTTTAAGAAGATCATAAATTTTCCATATTCATACAAATAAAACCTGTATCTAATGAAATAAATGAAATGACAAAGATATTGGCAGATTACCAAAGGAAACAAAAGTTAGCTCCAACCTTAATAAAATTCTCATTTTGGCAGAATATTAGGACCATCAAAAGACAAAGTGTTTGTTAGCTCTGAATAGCCATGAGATTGCAGTGCTGTGTTGTTTTTGTAGATAGAGTTTTTCATCACTGTTATAATATCCCAAAAATCATACTTTAGTTTAGAAAATGTAAATTCCTAGCAATCATTGTTTCCCCTATAACTCTTCAGTTCAATTCCCTGGGAAAGAACACTAGCAAGAAAGATTATGTTAGTAATAATTTGAAAATAAATTATGTTAGATGGGCATGGAATGGGATCAATCTTAACATTAATAAATGCATTTTCTGTCTCCTGTAGAACATTAGTCAACAAGTGTATTCCTGTGAGAGAAGTGGCATTCATGATGAACTACATTACTGCAAGATCAGCATCTTGAGTTTTGAGTGTCTTTTGTTCTGCAGCAACTCCTAACCCCAAGCACAGATCTCACAGTGACTTTTTTCAGTTTTTATGAGTTAAACATTTCAAGAGAGTAATAGAAGGATTTCAAAGGTTTTTTTTTTTTTTAATGTTGTTGTTTTGCTTTGTTTTTCAGTTTTTGTTAAAAGGAATGTGTGACCCATATCCAGTCATGATTAACCATGGTCTCTACCACCTCTACTTAGAAGTGGCAAATTTCATGGATTTTGCGTTATTGTATCTCAACTGCTGCCATTTGGATAAGCCAGAGGCTGACAGATTGGAGTGTAGCAAAACACAATCTCAGTCAGCCTGGACACTTGAAAAGAATGTGATAGTCCAATCTCAAACTACAGAAGTCAGACATAAAGCAGATTGTGCAACTCACCTACTACTAAATTATTGTTTACTACAAAATCTCTTATGTTCTAGATAAAGGAGTAGACTTCTCCCAAATGGATTTATATAGAATTATTGTTGTACTCCTGAGCTTAAAACTTAAATCCAGGAGCTATTTGTCCATGGTGGCTAATTTTTCTCAATGCACACTGGTTCATATTTTAAAAGAAAAGTGGAAACTCCATTTACAACACTGTTTTTAAATTTTAAAAGTATCCTCTTCTCCTTTAAGAATAAAAAATTATATGGAAGGGCAAGATATGAAGATATCTTCCCTTTAAAAATATTCTTCAGAAACACCAGCTATAAAGGCAAGCTGAGGCAAGACATTATCTGGTCTCTGTTTACTCCACATTGAGTTTTATCTTTTACTGTTCTGACATATCGAAAGCATATGTTAGTTGACACATGCCAACTGTATGAATATTAAAATCAGGTTTCCAGGTAAGGTGGCAGATTAAAAGCCTCCTCACTGTCACCTCTTGAAAAGTAAAAGTCAAAATAATGAGAAATAACCCCCACAAGAGAAAAGGCTGA
Source organism: Peromyscus leucopus (assembly GCF_004664715.2). NCBI lineage: Eukaryota > Metazoa > Chordata > Mammalia > Rodentia > Cricetidae > Peromyscus > Peromyscus leucopus. Next base: position 47,097,193 of record NC_051079.1, on the reverse strand, counting down.
AGAAACAAGCTGTGGTAGGTTGAATGTAATTGGTCCCCAAAAGCTCATAAGAAATGACACTATTAGGAGGTGTGACTTTGTTGGAATGGGCATAGCCTTGTTGGAGAAAGTGTGTGACTGTGGGGTGGGCTTTGAGGTTTCTCATGCTTAGGATACTGCTCAATGTATCCCAGTCAACTTCCTGATCCCCAAGATGTAGCCAGCATCATCACCTCTGCCTGCACAACATCACCATTATGCTCCCTGCCATGATGATAATGATCTGAACCTCTGAAACTGTAAGTCAGCCCAATTAAATGTTTGCTTTATAAGAGTTGGCATGGTCATGGTGTCTCTTCACAGTAATGGAAACCATAACTCAGACAGAGTCATAAACTTAGGTGTTATTTTCTCCATAAAGAAGGCAACAAACTGCCTCCAGCTGCTGCACTGTCCTCCAGCCATTTATGCAGCAGCAGTAACAGCAGCCAGGACACAGGTTTCCAAGACCATTGTGAAGGAGAATTTCTGGAGAGAAGCTGTGTGGTGATATTTTATTTGTGCTTGTATGTTAATAAGTAAAGTTAGCCTGGAGATCAGAGGATATAGATAGCCAGCCATAAACAAAACTCAGGCAGTGGTAGCCCATGCCCTTAAACCAATCACATAGCAGGCAGAGTCTCTGTGTGTTCAAGGACACAGTCAAGCGGGGTGACATATGCCTTTAATCCCAGTACCAACCATAGAGACCTGGAGGTCTGTACAGACAGGCAGTGATGAGGAAGTGAGGTGGCTGGGCTAAGAGCCAATGAGAAGGCAGAACAGCAAGGCAATAAAGGTGCAGGTTAGACAGGAAGAAGCTTGTTCTCAGGAAGCTACAGCAGCATGGTGAGCTAAGGTTAGTTGGTGGCTATTCTTATTTCTCTGATCTCTATGGCTTTTACCCCTTATTTTAAATAAATGTTTCTTATTTAACAAGACTGTTTAGAAATTTTTCTACAAAGCTGTGACTCCAAGGGCTGATTAACTGATTAGAATTTCAACAACATGACGAAGTTAGATTGTTGCAAGTCATAACAAAATAATCTTGGGCCATCCTCCACCCCCTTAATAGCCATTTATTGACCTCCTATGTATGCAAACTAACATTGTTGTGACCATTGGGTAAATCTGTTGGAATTTACAAATAATCCTGTAGTTTCTTCCAACTGAAAGGACAATAATGCCATCAGATACCATACTATAAGCTTATAGCTTATATTTTTCCATTCTCCTATAGCCTGCCTACCTGATATTTCCAGCAATGTATTTGAAAAGTGCCCTGATTTGTGACTTTCTTTGCTCTGTGGTTATGAAACTTCCTGAGTGTTAAAACATAACATGAAAATTGAGGTGAATCTGAGTTCCCAGGCTATGGTTACTCATATTTGGCTCCAGAATAAACTATCTCATATCCTTTCCCTGTTGCGGTGAGAGTTGTAGTGTGTGTGTGTGTGTGTGTGTGTGTGTGTGTGTGTGTGTGTGTGTATTAACATTATGCTGGAAAGGTGCATTGTGCTGCAGAGATACAAGGACTGGATTAGTATTGCAGAATAAGAAAAGACTGAAGCATCACAGACTGTGGAGAAAGGCAGAAATGTGTAGCAGTAGCCTGAAGCTGAGACTCTCCACTGACACCCCACAGCTAATTGCTCTACCTGGACAAGCAACACCTTAGCATGAGAAGCACACTGCTAGAGGAGCAGTCTCCTAATGACTGTGTCTAGCAAGACATCTTCCAGTAATAGGAAATAATACTGGTGGGTTTTCCCAACCTACATAGATTCTCACTCACGAAGAGCACCTACCATAAAAGGAAAGAATATTTTCTAGGCTCCAAAGATGACATATAATGGCCAGACAGGGACTCTCAAATCATGGAATTCAAGCAGAAAACTTTCCAAATGGAAACCATTCTCAAAATGAAGGACACACTGACAACTTTTATGAATTATTGAGAGTAACAGGCCCCATCCCACCTGCAGAGATCAACACAAAAGACAGTTGAGGGAGAGCAGAAATCCCATGCATCCCTGCCAGGAAGAAATACCAAATGATGTCAGAAAGCTTCTGTTTCACTTTGGTTCTTTTGTTATATATTCATTATTGTTATTATTTACAACCCGAACTTCAATTTTCCAGATACTTTGTTTCAGCTTGCATCTCATCTGAATGGATATGTGTGGGTGTGCTTCTCTGAACCTATTTTATATTTTCTTTACTCTCTCTCATACTTCTAACCCATATACTTTCCCTTTCATTTATATCCTATGCCAATTCTTACACATTTCACTACTTAATTATTGGTGCCTTACCTTTAAAAACACTATAAACTGCATTTAACCTGATGCCACTATCTTAGAAGCTTACTGGAGATTACAATGGAGTTTGCAGCATCTTCCAGGACTACTATCATAACATTGGATTTGTTACTTCAGTCAACTTCCCCCTAACTGCAACAGGGAACGTAAATCCAAGTAAAGACAGCTAACCATGAGGACTCAAATAATTTTTTAGAGAGTACAAAAAGGGAAAAATTCAAAACTAGAGGACATCTCCATTCCAACATATGTGTAAAATGCAACAAATGATATAAAAAATATGAGGCAGGATTCAGCTATGCCACCTCCACAGACTCACAGCTTCTCAGTGCTGGAAATAAAGATAATGAGATAGATGAAATGCAGGAAATGACTTCAGAGTACACTTTTAAAAAAGGATTAATGACAGCATGGATAACCCAAATAAACAGTTAACTAAGGAAATCAATAGAGGACCTAGAGGAGAAAGGTACCAAAGTGCACAAAATAGTCAGGAATTTGGAAGGGAAAAACAAAAACATGGAGGGGAAACTCAGTAATGAACTAAATCCCTGCAAAAGAACAAACGGAAATGGTAGTAATTATTTAAAAAAAGAAAGAAAGAAAAGTAAAAACAAAGAAAGAAAAAAAATAACATACAGTAGAAAAAAGTGAGAAAGCCTAGCAAATGCCATGACAGACTCTTAATAGCCTCAGTTTCAGTTTACTAGAACTGAACAAGCAGTTCTTGGAAAATCCACAACCCAGGGGCACTTAATCAGAAGGTGCCCCTTAGCTTTATGCTTGCCAAAGATAGCTTCCCCCACCCTGCTGCTGGGAAGTTCCTAAACCACCAAAACCACCAACCAATCCCATAACAACCTGTATCCCTCAGAGCCTTCCCCACCAATCATTTCAAAGATCAACTTACCCACCCTGGTATTTCCCTCTTCATGCTTAAAAGGAGCCAGTGTACTTCTCTTGGGGTCACCATTTTGTATGAATGGTTGACCCCAACATGCTGAAATTTTTGCTTCTAAGAAATAAATGCTCTTGCTGATTACATACATATCGAGCGGTCTTTGGAGCAATTTGAGGACCCTAACAGAATGAACCATCAATAACAAGACTAAGCAGAAGAAAGACTGTCAGAGAAAAGTATAGCAGAGAGCAAGGTCAAAGGAACAATACATTTAGACACATAGAAACAAACAATCATAAAGATGAATATACCCCAGAATGTCCATGAACTCTTAAACACATTCCAGTAGAACAAACTTGATAATTCCTTGGTTAAAAAACAGAGCTGAGATAAAGCCTAATTATAGGTTATTTGCTCAATTAAATACACAAGAATATTCTAGAACCCAAAGAGATGGACATCCACCAAACAGCACTAATATCTATAAGAGGAAAGTGCCAGGTCATCAGCAAAAGCTAACTGCTGAGGATATATCAGATTTCCCATCAGCAACACTAGAAGCCAGAAAAGCAAGACTAAATAAAATAATTGCCAACCAACAATGCTAGGCATAGTGATGTTATTTTCTAAACTTGAAAAAATAGGAACATTTCAAGAGGCTGGGAAGATGGCTCATTTGATAAGTAATGGGCTTGATGTGCAAGCAGGGGGACCTGAGTTTGATCCCTAACATTCATATAAAAATGTTGGGTACTGCAACACATACCAATAATCCCAGTCCTGGGAAGGCAGAGACAGGAGGATCCTCAGGGCTTCCTGAACATCTAGTCTATCTGAATCAGTGATCTCCAAATTCAGTGAGAGACTCTGTCTCAAAAAAAGAAGGTGAAGAGCAATTGAGGAAGACATCCTGCATTGACATCTGGCTTCTTCCACATGCACCCACATACACACATGTGCATACACACCAGCACACTTTTGTGCACACACAACTAACATGGATGCGGACACTACACAGACAAAATATGACATTTCAAGTGTAAACTAAGGCAATTCATGCCAACTAAATCAGCTTCCATCCCCAAATAATTTAACAGAATACTATATGCAGTGTAAGAGGAAAATCCCATCCAGGAAATCATTGAACAAAAATATATTTCATGAGAGGAATGAATGAAAAATAAAGTCCTGGGAAGAATCCATCATAGCCAACACAGAAAACTAGTACCTCCTAAAACCATTAAGCATAAGAGAAAAGTACTAGCAACAATTCATCTTGCCAGGACAACAAAGAACAATCAACAGGAAGTACCAAATCCTTCACAAAACAACCTTAAACACAAATAGCTTCTAATCACTTATTTAAAAGACCCAAACTAACACAGTGAGCTAAAAATCAAGATTCACTTACCTGTTAACACCACGAACTACACCTCATTGATAAATATAGTCACACACTGAAAGAGTTTAAGAGGCAGAAAGAAGAAGGTAATAGAATGAAAATGTTGTGAAAGCAGATGTGTGTGTTATTGGCAGGGGAGATAGGGGGTCATTCTGATTGGGGAGGGGAAGTGTGGAAGCCAAAACAACAAAGTATGTATGAAGATGCCATAAAAAAACCATTAATTTTCATGAAAATGAAAAGAAAGCATTAAATAAAAATTTAAGCTATATATATAATTGTTATCACACACACACACACACACACACACGCACACACGCACGCGCGCGCGCGCGCACACACACACGTGCACGTGCACACACACACACACACACACATATATATATATATAGTTTTTAATTTATCACATGACTGGATACCATATATAAATGGAGAAAAGAAAGACATTTTGAAGGACTGGACTTTTTCATGAATTCACATGATTCAGGTGATTTATGGTTGTTAAAAAAATTTTAAGAGCAAGTATGTTTTATAAAGTAGTTACATTTATCAGACCAGATTTGTTTTGCTGAATAGATTTAACTGAAGCATGCAGTAATGCAAAGCAGAAGAAAGCGAGGTATATGAGACTTGGAGAATACTTGAACTAAATCAGCATTTCTCTTATGATCATAATGAGTTTGCATTAAAAGTATCCTTTCATTCACTCTCCCAGTTTGAAACTGCTTTTAAGTAATCAATTCATTTGAAATTACCTGGTCAGGGTGACTTGTGTTTATCATCCCTGCACTTCAGAGGTAAGGAAGAAGACTACTGCAAGCTTGAGGACAGACTGCACTGCCTAGTGAGCTCTGGGTTATTCTGGGCTAAATAGTAAAACCATCCCCCTCTCCTTCTCCCTCCCCCTGCCCTGCTTGAAATTGGGAGTATATATATCTTGCTGGAGGAAGTGATTCATTGGGGAAGGGCTTTGAGGCTTTATAGCCAGGCACTGCTTCCTGTTCACTCTCTGCTTCCTGAGTATGGATGCATCAGTCAGCTTCCTGCTTCAGCTACCATGCCTTCTAGGGTTTCCCCACCATGATAGACTGCACACTTCTGCAGCTATAAGACAAAAATAAGCCCCTTCTTCTGTAAGTTGCTTTTGACAAGATATTTTATCATAGCAACAGAAAAGTAAGATATTGACCAACGTGTTACAAAGTACACATTTTTCTTGGAGCAGAATTTTACAACTAAGGGCACCCAGAGTCAAGTTCTATGTTATAAAGGCATTAGGTAGGTTGGAGTGACTAGGTTCATGAACAAAAATATTGGAATTAAAGTCTTCATTCTAGAGGCTGGAGATGGTTCCCTGGGTGTGCTAGCTAGTTTTATCTCAACTTGATACAAGCCAGAGTCACTGGAAAGGAAAGGGGACTCAATTGAGAAAATGTCTCAATAAGATTGGGCTATAGACAAGTCTGTAGGGCATTTTCTTAACTAGTGACTGATGTGGGAGGGCTTAACCCATTGTGGGTAGGGACACCCCTGGACATGTGGTCCCAGGTTCTATAAGAAAGCAGGCTGAGCAAGTCATGGGAAGCAAGCCAGTAAACATCACCCCTCCATGGCCTCTGCAACAGCTCCTGCCTCCAGGTTTCAGTCCTGATTGAGCTATTGTCCTGACTTCCTCAAATGATGGACTTGGAAGTAAGCCAAATAAACCCTTCCCTCCCCAACTTGCTTTTGGTCATAGTGTTTCATTATAGCAGCAGAAATCCCAACTAAAACATTGGGTAAATGTGTCAGCTGCCAAGCCTGGTTTGATCTCCAAGGATCATATGATTGGAAGGAGAGAATCAGCTCCTGCACATTGTCTCCTGATTTCCATACGTGCACTGTGACTGATGTGCACTCATGCACACACAGAAGTAAATTAATTAATTAAATTATAAAAATATCTTTACCCTAGGTGCTCAATCTTAATTGAATCTTTATGGTTCAGAGTCTCCATAATAAATTTATGCAATGAAGATGTTGAGTGACATGATTTTATGTAATATTTCTTGAATATTGGAGACCTTGCTGAGGAAAGGTAAAGACAGAGCCTTAAAAGTCAATACAGGCATTGGGGAACAGTATGTCAAAAAAAAAAAAAAAAAAAAAAAGATGACCTCTGACTCAGCAGGTAGAACAGCAACCCCTACAGAAAGTATCATTTGGTGGAAGTGTGTGTGTGTGTGAGTGTGTGTGTGTGTATATGTGTATGTGTATAGATATGTATGTGTGTGTGTATGTGTGTGTATGTGTGTGTATGTGAGTGTGTGTGTGTATGTGTGTGTGTATGTGAGTATGTGTGTGTGTGTGTGTGTGTGTGTGTGTGTGTGTGTGTGTGTGATGAAACTGAACTGAAGACAAGGAAAATTCCATTTGAGCTTTTAACTCCATTGGGCATTTTCTGATCTATTGGCTTTCAAAACATTTCTATGTTTCAGTTTTGTACTCCACTGTCATTTCCTTAAAGTTGGAGACTACATTTCATGACTCTTACTTTTTCTTCATATTTTACTCCCTTGAATCTTCACTGTATTGTTGCCAACCATGGTGATTGTTAACTGCAGGTGTTGAATAAATGGGCCAGTGAATGAATGGTATTCTCCTTTTCCTCTAGGTAAAAATACAAAGTTGAAGCACAAACCTCTGGCTAGTTGAATGACCAGGGGGCACTGAGGTACACACATCTTTGCCTCTTGATCTTTTCCAAATTCTCCAGACTTTCTGTAGCTTCCCTTCACCCTTTCCCTATGTTCATTCCCTGTATTGGCTAAACAGAAAACTGATGTTGTGTTCGAACGACTTCAACATACATTGGAGTATTTAATACATGTAACATGCACTGTTTAGCTTCCCCATCCCTACAGGCAGAAGTAGTGCTCAGACCAGCCATTGGGGAAACATTTGGGAGCTTGATAAATGAGGAACTTAAATAAAATCAGAGCTTATTGCTAAGTCACCTCGGCTCCATCAGGCAGTTCTATATCTGAAGACTTGAGTTTTTGCAGCAGTTGCTATATGCTGCTGCTGTCTTGGTTTGAGACAGACCTCTTCCCATATTTATACATCACTCACTGAGTGCTGGCAGTACCTTCCGACAAGCAATATGCTGAAATGATCCAGGAGCGCCTCCAAGTTAGGTATAGCGCAAGCAGCACCACATTTGCTGGTGAGATTTTTCTGTGCCAAGGGCACTGAAGAATGTATGTCTTTAAATGGCCACTTGACAAACAATCCCGGGGGATTTATTCATTTCAGAGCCAGTGGGTGTAGACATTAGTCAAAAAATCAACAATGCTCTTTCCAGGCAGCACAAGAACTAGCAGATTCTCCGTATGTTAAAATGAAAAAGAAATCTTTCATCGGACCTGCCAAGGGCTGCGTGTTTGAGAACAGCCATTTTTTCTTCTGATTCTAATTCATTCCGACAGATTAAATGTGTGGTCAGGTCCAAAGAGTCTGAGTCAGGTGAAGTGATTTCCTTTTTAGTTAGGGAGGTAGGAAGGCACTCATTCAACCTATCACCAGAATACATTGAAAGGGAGCTTGGAAGAAGTGGAACAAATGGGCCATGTGTGTGACTCTCATTGAAAATATTTGCACAGCTTGACCTAGGGCATGGAAAGTAACATATCAGTGGATTGTTTTTGGAAGAGAGAAGAGAATCACACTGAAATGTCTTTTTACTGAATACTTTCAACTAAAATATGCCTGGAACCTACAGAATATTCATTATGGCAAAAGTAATGAAAAGCTCATTCATAATACAGGCTATAGCTTTTGCTCCTCCTTAGTAGATTGCCATACCAGACACATTTGGATTAATACAATTTTCTCATTATTAATAGAGGAAGTAAATTACAGAGTATCTCTACATGTAAGTCACAATACAGATGAGGGCACTTTCGAAAACCCCCATAATTATGGCTATTGAGTGACAGTTTGCTATGTGATTTACACCACATCAACTCTGAAGTCATGCAGAGCTCTGTTCAAGAACAAACTCCACCAACTGATATTGTTACCAATGGAAGCATTCCTTAAGCTAGTTTAAACAAGAGAAGGGAATTTATTTGTTCTTAAAATTTAGAATCATCTAGGAGAATCAGGATTCCAGTAGAGCTGAATTCAAACATAAAATGTTCTCAGGACTTCATTTCCCTCCTTGTCTATCTCAGTTTTTGCAGGCTGCTTTAACAAAACCTCTAGGGTCTAATAGCAGATGCTATAAACAATGGAGTTTAGAGGTCAAGAAGTCCAAAGCTGATTCTTGATGGAAGCTCAATTCCTGGTTCCTGCCTTTTTCCTCAAAGATGAAAGGGCCTAGGAAACTTTAATAAGTTCACCCATTCCACCCAAGAGAGCTCTGTTCACATGACCTGGCCACTTCCCAGAGGCCCTACTGTCTATACCATCACATCAGTGATTAGGTGTTAGCATATTTATCCTGAAGAGACACAGACAGTAAGCATACTCCAGGTTTATAGTGAAATATGTGAATAAAATAAAATAACCCTTATAGTTATCAAGAATAATTTGGCATATCATACTCTAGAGGCCTCTTTATGATGTTTCTAGAGGAAGAGCGCAGGGACATAGAGCCAAAGCCATCATTTATGTGGTGAATGAAAACTGATTGCTAAAACTGCCTATCTTAATTTCACTTCCTGTTGCCATGGTAAAATACTCTGACAAAAGGCAACTTAAGGGAGAAAGGGTTTATTTTTGCTCACAGTTCCAGGATAAAATCCAGGAAGCTGGGTGGCAGTCCCTTGAGCAAGCTTGTGACACTCACAGTCAAGAGCAAGATAAGAATGAATGCATGTATGTATACTTGTGTCAGCTTGTTTTCTTCACTCTTAAACAGTTCAGGAACCCTAGCATAGGGAATGGTGTCACCCACAGTTAGCGGGTCTTCCCACCAAGATTAAGGTCATTAAGATAATCCCCCATAGGGTTCACAGGACTACCTGATTTAGGCAGGCCCTTATTGAGATTCCTTTACCACATGATCCTAGACTGTGTCAAGTTGACATTTCAAATGAACCATAATACTATCTAAAATTCAGAGTCTCATTTAGGATGTAAAATTTGGGGGCATTTCAGGGTGTTTTTATCAGCAAATATGTTTTACTTCTCACTAACTTTACCATTAAACAAGAAAGTGATTTACTGTTGTTATATAACATTTAAATGTGTATTCTTTCTCTTTATCCTTTAAATTGACAATTTTTGTGTATGACTAATAGGAAAGTAGCTGACTTCTCTCTATTGTATTTATATTTTTTTTAATATAGGCCAAATTTTCTTTTAACTTCAGAAAAAACAAGCAACCCTGATTTTTTTCTCTCCCAGCAGCCATCAACTGCAAATAGTGCCTCAGCTAAGAGAACTTTCTAGCCCCTTCCCCGCCAATGATGTTGTATGGCTTGGTTTTGTGAAGGCTTTGAGCATATAGTCATAGCTTCTGTGAGTTCATATGTATGACAGTCCTGTCATGTCCAGCAAATAGAGTTTAACTGCAGATATTGACCACATATGGCTCATACAGTCTTTTTGCTTTCTCTTTTACAATGACTCCGAGTGTCAGGGAGAGAAGGTGTGACAGAGATGTGACATCTGTATGTGAACAGTCCACATCTATGGTTTCTTATTCTCTTCACATTGACCAGCTATGGGTCTCAGCATTAAACACTATCTTCTTCAAAGAGAAGGTTCTTTGGTGAGGGATGAAAGATGTACTGATCTATAGGTACAAAGGTAAGAACTTAGGGAACAGTTTAATACTAAAATTTCTTAGCTCAGTTAAAGCATATTTTGTGAAACTGTATTTCATACCTAGAAACCTAAATTTTTTAAGAAGTCATTGTTTATAAGATAATAATCCATAAAAAGCATTGAAATAGAATAATGTAGTTGACAACTAGTCTGATAAATACAAGCACATTAACTTCTACTTCCATCCAGATATTTTAAATGAGGTTCAATACCCATTTACTCTTTCACTTTCTTTTAACTTGATGCAATATTTACAATTTTAGAATACTTTAAAGGGGATTTCCAAGAAATAAAGTCCAATGTTGCCAACTGAATCAATTGTCTTTCAAGAGCTTGGGCTTGATAGCAGCATGGGAGAAATCTGTACAATTAAAATTTTGGGAAGCAGGGCCCTACTTGAAACAGATTTAGAAAAAAAATGGACAATAATGTGTATGTGATTGTGTGTGCTTATGTGTATGTGTGTGTCTGTGTGTGCATGTGTGTGTGCATATGTATGTATGTGTGTTTGTGTCTGTGTGTGCATGTGTGTACATGTGTGCAGGCTTAGGTGCTCATGCAGGATGCATGGGTAGAATCCAAACTAAGTAGGGTGTTCCTGCCCTGTAACTCCCTGCCTTATTCCTTGAGGAAAGGACTCAACACTACACCTGGAGCTAGGCTGGTGGCCAACAAGCCCCAGTGATCCTCCTGTCTCCACCCTGCACAGAGCTGGGGTTACAGGCATGTTTTGCCACATCTAGCTTTTCATGGGGGTGCTGGAGATTTGGTTTCAGGCTCTCAATCTTGCATAGCAACCCCTCTTACCCCCTGAACCGTCTCCACTCCCTCTTTTGTATGATATACTAAAATCATGCAAGTTGTCATAAGACATGGCTTAAAGTGATATTTATATCTAGGACATTTCTGATTTAATGAGCTCCAGATCTATCCCCAAAGTATATTTCAATTTTCCAAATCATTTTCTACCAATTCAATATCTATGGCATATGAACATTTTAGTCTTGATAGTATACTTTGACTGGCAAATGTTCAGTAAAAAGTGATCAGCATTCAGACATGATTGCCTCTCAACAGAAGCTGCCAGACAAATAGATGTGTAAACTGAATAAACCATCAGTCCTGTCTTATTATTGAATCACACCATTTGGGCAATTTCTTTGCCGGGCCCTTTGTTTTAATAAGAACTTGGCTGACAATTTATGGTAAATGGGCAGTGGGCTGCACTTCTATCCACCCCACTGTGCTCTTGGAGATCAGCTGAATCCCACTTCCCTTTCCTTGTGAGTTATGCATTTGGAGCACCCTGCAATGCTCTTGGCTGCCTGAGCAGTGGCAGGATGGTTCCAGAGCTGTTCCAGCCCCGACTTCCAGCTTTTATTCACGTTGATTGTGTTGATGAGCCCCAGCTGTGAGTTTGATTAATAATGCTTCCACAAAGGCTTGCTGCTAACCATGGTTTTAGGGCCAGAGGACTCACAACTTGTATCTTAACTAAACAGATTATAATTTAAGTGACTTAAAATATCTAACAATAGTGTAGCTCCACCTTTAGAATAGTCCAAGGATAATACGTCTGCCAGAGTGAATAACAGGGAGATAAACATTGTATATGTTGATATTACAGTTTTGCTCATGGTGGCATACATGATTCAGAAGTTACTAATATGAAGCTAGGATTAACCCACAATATATTATTTTCTTTGCAACACATTTAAGCAGCTGGTATTAATAAACCCATACAAAAATATTAATTCTTAATCACTATGAGACTCATTTTAATTCAATATATTAGACATAAGGGGGGATTATATTCCTGTTGACCAGTAATTCCTGAATTTCTCAAGATTTTTTCCCTTAGTTTTGGTAAAGTTTCAGAATAAAAACCAGTTTTTATCATTTTGAAAACAGTAAGACCTAATGATGCATCATTTGAACAATTTGAACTGTATTTCCATGAGTTGTCTGCTATGTTTCTCACTAGTATGGGTCTTAAGATGATTTTTGTGCTGGGTGGTGCTGGCTCATGCCTTTAATCCCAGAACTCAGGAGGCAGAGCCAGGAGGATCTCTGTGAGTTTGAGGCCAGCCTGGTCTACGGAATGAGATCCAGGACAGGCACCAAAACTACACAGGGAAACCCTGTCCCCCCCCCCCCAAAAAAAAAAGATGATTTTTGCAAGGTTTGAAAGAAGCAGGGAAAGAATCTGGGAAGATGGTTCAGTCAGTGAAGGGCTTGTCTTACAAGCATGAGGACCTGACTTCAGATTCCCATTGTCTGGATGCAAAGCTGGGACTACCAGTGTGTGTCTGTAAGCTCAGTGCTGGGAGAGGGTAGATGGTAAATGGATCTGAACTCATTGGCCAGTTAGCCAACTCCACGAAGTCCATGTTCAGTGAGAGCTCTTGTCTTAAGAAATAAGATGGAAAGCATTATAAAAAAAAAAAGAAGAAGAAGAAGAAAAGAAAAAAAAAGAGCAAAAAACATTTGACATCAAACTCTAGCCTCCACAGGCATACTTACCCACATGTGCCTATACCTATGCTAACACACGGATACAACACACACACACACACACACACACACACACACACACACACACACACACATTAAAAAGAAGGAAGAAAAAGAGGGAGGAAAACAGGCCCTGGGGCAGGAAGCAGACAAGTGCAGCTGCCCCATGTTGTTACAGATCCACTAGTTCATGTCCGCGATCTGGGCCAGTGTCTAGACCTGTTGCTGTTCTACTCTGCTTACTTGCATCTTCTCTTTTTGTGACCTCTGCCTTAGGAGTGTGGTTAAAGTTGGGGAAAAGACTTCTTCAGGTCAGAATAACAAAAGTGAGCTGTAGGCATTTCTAGGGGCTCCTAGTGCCTGATTATGCGCTTGCCTGCTTGTCTGGCTGTGGAGACACAGCTTCAGAGGGCGGTAGTTTCTTTGATCCTCAGGACGTGTAAGTCAACTACCAGTGTCAAATATGTGTACTCTTATGCATCTGTGTATGTGTATATAAAGTCACTTACTGGTTTTTCTTCTCTTGTTAAATCCCTAGTGATGCAGAATTATTAGCAAAGCCCTGGATGTAGCTAGAGAATAGAAAAGATTCTATTTCATTGTATATGATAAAAGAACAAAACATGTGAATTCCTCTCTCTCTCTTCAATGAAGTAAAACCAATATATTCACCAGCAGAAGAGCTGGGTAATTTAAATTTATCTGTCTATCATCACATATTTTCCTCACACCCAGTATAATTCTACTTATCCAGTTAATATACCTTGATAACCAATATTGCTATTGCCTACTTACCCTATGAGAATTATCATAATTAATAAGATAAGCACAGTTAATATATTAACAACTAGTTACTTAAAAGGGATCAATATCCTCATGGCTCTGAGCGGACATAGAATTGAATTTTAAATTCTATATGTGACTAAATTTTAAGTAATTTTCAGGAATAAAAAAAAATATTAAAAAAAATTTCTTCCTAGGCATTATTTCTGGGAAAACTAAGAGCATATACCATAAACACAAAAGAAATAAGAAATAAATGCATAGAGTAAAAGAACCATGGCAGTTCAACCGAAGGAACAGATGGGATAACCGTGAAGAAGAGCGAGGGAAGCTGAGCAGCAAGCATGGAGAGTAACTTGCGCAAAATGAAGAGGTTATGCTGCCGGACTTTTGTCTGTGTTGTGGTCTGACATTCAGTGGAGTCAGCTGTTGGTTCAAGGGGTTCACATTCAGCTGATCGCAATGGATCATAGTGTTCCCCCAGTGAACTGGAGTAAGAGAGGCCCCTGTGAAGAGCAGGCCCTTTCAAGCCAGGAAGCCGAGGGTGACAGTGTGTGTAACCGTCCTTATGACAGTCTCAGGTTTTTGTCTCTGATATTTGTCCACAATTTTTTTTATAGTAAACAATAAAAGAAATCACAATAAGGTTATTTTAGAATTCCTAGAATAATGTCCTTTGGAAGAAAGTGCACTTTCCGCCGGGCGGTGGTAGCGCACGCCTTTAATCCCAGCACTCGGGAGGCAGAGGCAGGCGGATCTCTGTGAGTTCGAGGCCAGCCTGGGCTACCAAGTGAGTTCCAGGAAAGGCACAAAGGAGAAACCCTGTCTCGAAAAAAAAAAAAAAAAAAAAAAAGAAAGTGCACTTTCCAACAACAACAACAACAAAAAGGTCAAGATGGTCAACTACATTAAGAATAAGAGGCTTTGCCCTGGAGGAGATGGGAATGGGGGGTGAGCTGGGGGGAAGGGGACAGGGGCGGGAAGGGGGAGAACAAGGGAATCCGTGGCTGGTATGTAGAACTGAATTGTATTACAAAATAAAATAAAAAGAAAGACATATTAAAAAAGAAAGAAAAGAAAGAATAAGATGAATAATTCTTTTCACCAAAAAAAAAAAAAAAAAAAAAATGGGGAGGGGAGATGAAATTTGCATGTAAATGGATGGAGCCAGAAACAACCATTCTGAGCGAGGTAATCAAGTGTCGTTTTCTTTTAGATGTGGATGTTAGCTTTTTATCTTTAGATATATACATTTCAATAAAAATAACTGCAAAATTAGGTAGCTGATAATAGACTGGGGATGGGAGGGTTCATAAGCCACATTTTAGGGAAAATAAAATCTAGGCTTATGAACAGATAAAGAGGAAACTAGAAAAGGAGAATTAAATGGGGGAACTATAGGAAGTAAGGGTAAAGGAGGGAATATGGAAGAGACAACTAACACTAAAGGTCTTTTGAAAAAACATGGAGAAACCTAGTGCTATAGAAGCTTATATACATATGAAAGAAAATTAAATAGAGTCATTATATAAAGGGGGAGGTAATACCCCAACTAGAAATCTTATGCCAGCAAGTAAAACACCCAGTGCCAGGAATAGTTTCCATATTATTATTGAGTCATTGACCAAAGTCATTGGCCATAGATCTTCCCCCTCAAATACTACAGGCTATTGCCAAGGCCATTGGTTACTCTCAATAACCTGATGGTAAGCCCCTCTTGATAAAGACACAACTTACTTATATTAGGAAACATAAAGAAATTGAGCTGGTGCCAGCTAGAAGCTTCACCCCAGCTGAGTAGTGTTCATGGTGCTGGAAGGTACTTTGCATGCTACTGAGGACAAAATTAATGATCAGTATCATCTAGCTCCAACTCTGCAACCTACAACAGAAACACTGCCTGCAAGATACACTGTTACAATTGTGGCACAAACGTTATGGAAATAACCAACTGATTTTTAAAATTAGATTTAAGGCTCACCCCATAAGATGGAACCCTGTCATATGTACAGGAGAAAATCCTACTACTACTATCTGCTAAAGGAAAATAGCTATAAAACAACTCTTAATGACATACTGCTTTACCTGTATATCAGTCAGCTCCTCAGTCAGCCCTCATCAGAGAAACTTTTTCTTGCAGGAGATGGAAATTAGCAAAAGATTCCCAACTGGCCAATTTGCAAAAAAGTGAGAAACTTTGGAGCACTCAGCTATAAATGAAATATCTTTATCAATTCTTTCCCCCTCCAGACTTAGAGATCTTTGAAGAAGATGAAGCAAAGAGATTGTAAGATCCATGCATGGTGTATGAGCTCAAGGAAACAGTATCTTCCAGTCACAAACAGGACTGATGTGCACATAAATTCATAGAAACTATGCCAAGACCTATACAGGTTCAAACCAAACAAAACGCCAGTACTGAAAGGGAAAGATATGAAGTCCATGCCGAACTAAGAACTGTTTGCAATTTATAGCTTCTGGAAAGGGGAAGTCAGTTTTTTCTCCAATAGAGTAATACTGGGTATGTCAGCCTCACTCCAGGGTAGGACCCATGATCAGGAGCAGTTGGCCAACATAAAACAAACTCCATTGTATGTGTGGGAATGGGGAGGGGAGCTGGGTTGTTTTGTTTTGTTATTTTGATTTACAGATTTTCTTTTTCTTTTTCAGTTTTTCTCTCTCTTTTTGTTTTGTTTTGTTTTTAATAGGAGAGACGAGAATATTTAGTTGGGTGGGTAGGTAAGATCTCAGAGGAGATGGGGAAGGTAAAAGATTATGATCAAAATAGAGTGTATAAATTTTTAAAATAAAAATTTAAAAATAAGAAAAAGGAGACACAGTTACACATTTCAGGGTTAATATTATATGAAATCTGTTCCATGTGAGTTCTACTTTAAAAATAGAATAAAAAAAGTCTAGATGGTAACACATATTTTTCTTTGGTTTGCTAAATATCTGCAGTCCACTTTGGGGAATTACTTACTATCTGGGGAAAAAAAGTTCTCCTTCAAATGTTGCTGGCAATGCACCAGGGGCTCTGATGCAACCGGATGATGAGATGGATACTGTTTCAAACCTAACACAAGACTCATTATGTTACCCTTGCATCAAAGAAAAACTTTGAACTTTAAAATTTTTTATTTAGGAACTATATTTCATAACAATATACTGTAGATAGTTACCCCTCTGATAGATCGGAGGAAAAATAAGTTGAAATTCCTGAAATGATCATGGTTCTGAAGGCTTCAGGAACATTAACAATTCATATGAAGAACCCAAGATACCAGCATTCATGGGATTTTTGGAAGTTTATGTGAGTCCACTTGGATGATTTTGAGATGTTAACAAGTTCAGAGACACAACTGGTGGAAATGGTCCCAAAACTAAAATTAGAAGTGAACCTGAAGATGTGACTATTACTGCAGACTGTGATAAAGTTTTAATTACCAATGGCCAGAGAAAGTGCACTGAGATAGACTTAGTTTTGGTGAAGATACTGTGAACACAGCTGAAGTGCTAATAAGTAAGTGAGAACATAAAGTCAATTGATAATACAGTGGCAGAGTTTGGGAGAACTGACTCTAATTTTCAGAGTTTTAGTGTGACTAAAGTGCTTGCAAATGTCATCACCTGCACAGAGAAATCTGTGATGAAAGGAATGTGGAAAACTCCATTGTTAACATTAGCTTAAAAAATGTAACAGTCACTCCAGCTTTTAGCAACCACTGCCTTGATAAGTCTGCATTCATCAGCATCAAGGAATAGATTGTGACTCACTGGAGGTTCACATAAACCTTGGCATTTTTAAGAAATAAAGTTTAGTCTATTAAGTATTTACATAATTTTATGCTTAATACTATTTACACACAAGACCACAGCAATCTGTAAACACTTTTATATGAACTGAGAAGCCCTCCCAAAACTGTATGCAACATGCTTGATTGGTATATTTGCTTTATTGAAGTGGTCTGGGACTAAATCTGCACTGTGTCTAAATTATAGGCAGTTTTGAATATTTTTGAAGCCATCAAATTATACAACACTATTATCTAAACAATATTCTACCTGAAGACTAATTCTAAATAAAGTGGAGTAAAGGTAGCTAAAAGAAAAGAAACACAAAAATACATCAGTCACAGGCCAACAAAATAGAATCATGTCAGATAAACTGGAGTTCAAGGTGACAGGCTGGAAGAACTGCAGAAATTTTGTATTTATTAGAAAACAAGTCTTGAGAAGAAGAAATAAGGCCTGAGGAGAGCAGCTGCATGTGAGGACAGTGGCTGAAGATCTTCTCTCTGGATCCCATGAGAAAGACTTCATTGAATCTCCAAAGGCAGAGAGTAAATGTTGTTAGACTAAAGCAGAATTACCAGAGGAAAAGTGGCTCACATACTGCATCTCAGAAGTCTGTTACGAGGAGGAGACAGGTCAGAAAAGTCACTTTGGGAACATCTTGCTGGTCTTGCAGTCATGATTTCTTTTGGAGATGATCTTTAACTCCTGATCTTCCTGCCTCCACCCCCTAAGTACTCTGAATACAGGCATGTATGCCACCCCACTTTATCCAGACAGCTGGGGGTAGGTTAAGGTGGCATAGGGAGAGCTATAATCATAGGAGGATTTTTACAGGTTGCTTTCTAAAGATGTGTTCTTCCCACGCAGGTAATTTGAATTTATTAAAGTTCTCTGACAGTTTTCTGGCCAGTTATTTCATATGTAAGTAATTGCTCTAACAATATGTGATTTGTAATGTAAGAAACAACACCATCAAAAGCACCAAGAAAGCTGGCTCCATACTCAGCCTACAAGAATGGCTGCCAGAATAATAAAAACTGACTAACGTGTTTCTAATGCTGAGGTTCACTAATAGGACAGGAGCTAGATTTTTCCAAAGAAAATAAATGGCTTAGTTCTAAAATTGAAGAAGTTTGTTTTGTGATTTTTCTTGTTGAAGATTTCTCTTCTACAACATCCTGATTAACCATAGAAACATCCAGAGTGAGTTCTGGGGAGACATCTCAGTAGGTAAAATGCTTGCCCTGTAAGCAGGAGGACCTGAGTTCAGTTCCCAGCACCTACATAACCAGCTGGGCATGTGTGGGTGTTTGCCTGCAATCCCAACACTGGGGAAGTGGAGGCAGGCTCACTGGCCAGCCAGTCTATCCAATCATTAAACATCAGGTTCACCGATAGACCTGTTTAAAAATGTAAGGTAGAGATCAACAGAGGAAGATATGCAACATTAATCTCTGGCTACCACATTTTCATTCACGAATGAATACATATGTGGACATGCACACATATAACACACATGGTGAGACACTCAATGCACATGCACAAGAAAGGGAGAGAGAGAGAGGGAGAGAGAGAGAGAGGAGAGAGAGAGAGAGAGAGAGAGAGAGAGAGAGAGAGAGATTCAGATTGAATATGAATAATTGGCCATAAAGATTCTGTTGTATTTATTTGATCTGCATCTTAAACAGCTGTTTAAAGCACCATTCTAACTCAGAAGCCTCACAGGTTACTTAGTAAATAGTCAAAGAACACTCTTAAATATTGTGTGGACTGTCCTCCAAATCTAGAAACTCTAATATCAGTGGGTCATGAAGGTGTAAGAAATGTTCTCTTGTTGTGCAATAGGTACATTGATGGATGCTTGACTATTTCATTGAAGCAGTGGGTATCTGGAGTTTCAACCAATTTACCTTGACATGTGTATTATGATGAGACACTTAGGGAAGCAATTACTTCTTGCCCACCTAGGTCCATATGACATTCTGCTATCGATACTGGTAGTATGACAGCATGCCATCTATAGTATGGCAAAATTATGAAGCTTAGTCAATTAAATTTATGAAATCACAGCTGGCTTGATTCTATTGGTTGAAAACAACCTGCTAAATTTACTCAGTAAAGAAACAGCTGCAATTATAGTCATCACCTGATTTTGCATTTAGTCATCCTCTACAATGTACATGTACATGTAGAGTCTGCATGCTGGTAGTACTAATTCCCTATAGCATGTGCTATTGCCTTAGATGAACTATCTTGAAAGGAATGAGCAGTCTTTGGCCCTCTTTTTTGTTCTTCCTGCTGCTGCCATGGTCCTCCGGAAGTTACAGCCAACCCTCAAGTTACCCAGCAGACTTTCTTGTTCTGCATTTACCAATGGGAGACTACAGCACTTGAATTACTGGACTGTAAAGTTAAATGTTGCCAAATCTTCACGTTTAACTTGATATTTACATCTCGACTTTCACCTGAAGACCACAGTAAACACCATATACCTCCAAAGCTTGTGTACTGTGTATGAAGGACAGAGAGCAGTTATTCTATAGTACATAGAAATAGCACCCACTTAATGCATAGGCATCTACCTGTGGTTTTACTCTTTTTGTATGATCAGGCATCATTAGAAATTTCCATGTACATGCCCCTGTGTGTGGTGATATATTGTGTCCCCCAATATATTGTGCATCCTAATAAACTTATTTGGGGTCAGAGGACAGAACAGCCACTAGATAGACATAGAGGCCAGAAGATGGTGGCACACACTCCTTTAATCCTATCACTTGGGAGGCAGAGATTCATGTGGATCTCTATGAGTTCAAAGCCACACTGGAAACAGCCAGGCATGGTGACTCACGCCTTTAATCCCAGGAAGTGATGGCAGAAAGCAGAAAGGTATATAAAGCATGAAACCAGGAAATAGAGTCGGTTAAGCTTTTAGGCTTTTGAGCAATAGTTCAGCTGAGATTCATTCTGGATGAGGACTCAGAGGCTTCCAGTCTGAGGAAACAGGATTGGCTGAGGAATTGGCAAGGTGAGGTGGCTGTGGCTTGTTCTGTTTCTCTGATCTTCCAGCATTCACCCCAATATCTGGCTCTGGGTTTGTTTTTATTAATAAGACCATTTAAGATTCATGCTACATCTGTGTTCTGTGGTATTATTTAATTTGTGCAAGTCTGTATTTCTTTGAGTGTTTAAACCCTCCATTTGGTTTTCTGTCCTAGAATTGGATACTATGTCAATAAAAGTCTGAATGAAGGCCCCGACTATATGGAAGAGTAGAGACTATATCTCCTGAGAAAGAATCTCTGTGAGATGTAGAGGCTGATTTTTATGAATCACTTGCTAAACCCTAATGTCCTAAACCTCTGTGAGATGTAGAGGCTGATTTTTATGAATCACTTGCTAAACCCTAATGTCCTAAACCAAGTCTTCAATGTCCTAGAATTACATTGGTAGGAATCTAAGTTCAACTAGAAGTTCATCAAAGAGCCTAATATTAATCTTTGCATTCAGGAATGGAAGCATGTGTCCACTTCTTTCAGCTCTAGGACCCCATCTTGTGCAGACTCCTGCAGGCCATATGCATGTTGTATGCATCACATAATACATGGCATGGCTGCTATATTGAAACCTGATCAGCTGTGATTATCTGCACAGGACTGGGCTGTCAACATTCTGGCAGGAGCAGAAGATGATGATTGCCTACACTCACTGAGGATCCATAGGAAGTTAATATCTGATGGAGGAAGGAGAGACATTTTTTTTCAGTGGTGTAGCCACTGGTAAGAACTTCTATAAATAATGCCCCATCCAAGCTTATCTATGTAACTTCAATTAAACTCATTGGTTCACCTGATTGCTGCAGGCCTACAGTCTTCCTTAAGGGGTCCCCTGTGCTTATCTGCCCATTCCCCTGTGATTATCTAAATCTGAATGACAAAGTTTGGGGACTTTTTTTTCCTGTTTTGTAATAGGGTTTCATGAACCGGGTAACAGTCTGCTAACTTGCTATTTAGGCCCATGACTGGCCTAAACTGCAAGCTTTGCTGGTGAAATTTTTTTTTTAAAGTATATAAGGAACAAAGACTGAGTTCATATAAAATGTATTAAAATGAGTTTAGAGCAAAACCTAAAATCAGAAAAAAAAAAAAAAAAAAGAAAGATCAAAGAAATCATCTTGCCTTGTTTCCCTGATGGAGCTAGAGAATTTCTAGTTGATAAGGTCAGGATTAAAACCATCATGGCACAGGAGATCATTTCCTAAGTATAACACCAGCAGCACAGACACAGCACAACAATTAATAAGTGGGACCTCCTGAAACTGAGAAGCTTTTGCAGGGCAAAAGACACGGTCAATAAGACAAAAAGACACAGCCAACAGAATGGTAAAAGACCTTCACCAACCCCACATCTGACAGAGGATTAATCTCCACAGTATATAAAGAACTCAAGAAACTAGACATCAAAATACTGAACAGTCCAATTAAAAAATGGGCTAAAGAGTTAAACAGAATTCTCAAAAGAAGAATCACAAATGGCTGAAAGACATTTAAAGAAATGCTCAACATCCCTAATCATCAGAGAAATGCAAATCAAAACGACTCTGAGATACCACCTTACACCTGTCAGAATGGCCATTATCAAAAACAACAATGACAGTCTATGTTGGAGAGGATGTGGAGCAAAGGGAACACTCCTCCACTGTTGGTTGGAGTGCAAAATTGTAGAACCACTGTGGAAATCAGTATGGCGATTTCTCAGAAAATTGGGAATCGATCTAATTCAAGACCTAGCCATACCACTCTTGGGCATATACCCAAGGAATGCTCAATCATACCACAAAGATACATGCCCAACTATGTTCATAGCAGCACTATTCGTAATAGCCAGAACCTGGAAACAACCTTAATGCCCATCAACTGAAGAATGGATTAAGAAAATGTGGTACATATACACAATGGAGTACTACTCAGCAGAGAAAAACAATGATAGCCTGAGATTTGCAGGGAAATTGATTGAACTAGAAAATATCATCCTGAGTGAGGTAACCCAAACCCAGAAGGACAAATATGCTATGTACTCACTCATAAGTGGATACTAGATATAAAGCAAAGAACAATCACACTGCAACCCACAGAACCAGGGAGGTTATATAGCAGGGGGGGTCCTAGGATGACTCTAGCTTATAATAAGCTTTGGTTTTACTCAATTACTGGGCAAGGCTCAATAAAACATTTCACTATCACTATTAGGATAAGAATTTATATTGTATCAAGCTGATAATAGAAAAATAAATAAATAAAAATGAAAAAATAAGATGGAATGTCATCACCATACATTATATGTGTGTATGAAATTGAAGACAGCAATGTTCTAAAATAGAAAGTGGTGATGGTGTCACAGGCCTGTGAGGATGCTGGAGGTGCACGCCTTTAATCCAAGCACTTGGGAGGCAGAGGCAGGTGGATCTCTGTGAGTTCGAGGCCAGCCTGGGCTACCAAGTGAGTTCCAGGAAAGGCGCAGAGCTACACAGAGAAACCCTGTCTCGAAAAATCAAAATAAATAAATAAATAAATAAATAAATAAAGTCTATCAAATTGTGCAAACAGGCAAATTGTATACTATGTGAATTATTTGTCAATAAAGATTTTATAAAACATAATGGAATTTTATAAAACATCATGGAATTCTTTCTAAGACCGCACAAGTATAAACACCTTCCATGAACATCACATTTTTTTATTATTATTTTATTTTATTTTACAATGCTATTCAGTTCTACATAACAGCCACAGATTCCCTTGTTCTCCCCCTTCCTGCCCCCCTCCCCTTCCACCCAGCCCACCCCCCCATTCCCACCTCCTCCAGAGCAAGGCCTCCCCAAGGACTGAGATCGACCTGATAGACTCAGTCCAGGCAGGTCCAGTCCCCTCCTCCCAGATTGAGCCAACCGTTCCTGCATAAGCCCCAGGTTTCAAACAGCTAACTCATGCAATGAGCACAGGACCTGGTACCACTGCCTAGATGCCTCCCAAACAGATCAAGCCAATCAACTGTCTCACCTATTCAGAGGGCCTGATCCAGTTGGGGGCCCCTCAGCCATTGGTTCATGGTTCATGTGTTTCCATTCGTTTGGCTATTTGTTCCTGTGCTTTATGCAACCTTGGTTTTAACAATTCTCGCTCATATAAACCCTCCCCTTTCTTGCTAATTAGACTCCCGGAGCTCCACCTGGGGCCTAGCTGTGGATCTCTGCATCCAGATTCCTCAGTCCTTGGATGGGGTTTCTGACACAACTATTAGGGTGTTTGGCCATCCCATCACCAGAGTAGGTCTGTCCCGGCTGTCTAAAAGAACATCACATTTAATCTGGGGGAGAGGAACACCTGTCAAGCAGGCAACTGTAGAAAACAGTACACGAAGATAGCAAAGAGCCAGACGGGGTAGAGGATACTAAGAAGACCAGATCTTTTAAACACAGCAAGACCGATACACATTTGATCATCACACAGAGACTGACGCAGCATGCACAGAGCCTGCACCAGATGGGGTTCTAGAGATGAAAGCAGTGGACACATGCCCCATCTCTAACCCAAAGTTATCTCCAATTGATAACCAGTTGCAAATGAAAATTTAGTTTTCTCCAAAGGAGCTCACTAGGGAAACAAACTACCTTAAGGCTTAGCTCCAATATCAGCAGTAGATGGCTAACAGAAAACAAACTCAAAGGCACCTTTGGAGGTTTCTCAAAATGTCTTGTCAGAACGTTTTTGTTTTGTAATTTCATTCATTCATCTATCTATCTATCTATCTATCTATCTATCTATCTATCTATCTATCTATCCATCCATCCATCCATCATCTATCTATCTATCTATCTATCTATCTATCTATCTATCTAACTATACATAATATCACTTCCAGTTTTGTGTTTTTATGGGGTTCCTGCAAAGGCAAACAAGTATGCTTCTGCATCTATATCTTTTTTGTGTGTGTGTTTCTTGAGCTCTTTCCCTACTTTTGCTTGTTTTGACTGATTTGTTTGTTTTATCTCATTATATTTTATTATTATCCCTTAAATGCCTATTTTCTATGGAGAGGCAGAAAGGTGGTGGATTTGGATGGGAGAGGAGGAACTAGGAAGGGTAGAGGGGAGGAATAATCAGAATATATTGCATGAAAAATCTATTTTCCATAAAAAATGAGAAAAAAGAAATTTTTCACAAAGAAAATTAGAAAATATATTAAAATATTTCCAAAAGGTAATTTGAACAAAATTAAAACACAACATAACACAGCTTGTGTGACTCAATTAAAGCAGTATATAGAAAGGAATTTATATATGAGGACATGCATTATTAAAAGAAGAAAGATACGTAAGTAATGACCTAGTCAACCACCTTAATACACTGGAGAAAATAAAGAATCTAAATACATAGGAAGTACCAAAGAAAGCATTAAAATCAGAGTAGATTTAATGGGGTACTGTACAAATCATACAAAAATAACAGGAAATAAGGTCTTATGAAAAAATAAAATTAAACACTCAGACTTTTTTTTTGCTTTTTAACTAGATTAAATGTATAAACAATAAGACAGGAGTATTGAATAAGAACCAAAATACTCTTATATAAACAACTGACACAGTGACTTTAATTACAACTTAATTTGACTGGTTTTCTAATCACACTTTGAATATCCCTGACTTGTTATCACTATTTTATTTTAAGTCTGTTGTAAAGGACACTCTTGCATGAAAGAACTCTGGATATTTTCAAGGCACATTTATGCTACATTAATCTCCTACCTCACACAAAGTATTCTGAGATCAGCATAGGAGAAGTCAATATGACCAAATTATTGATGAGATAACAGAGGGGAGCTGGATTAAATGAATGAAGTGAGGATGAACATTATGAGATGCAACTTCCACTCCTCTACACTCAGCCTCACATATAGTTACTCACTCCTTCCATCAGTCAAAAACATGGGTATGGTGTCAGAAATGATTGTGAATTAAATCCAGTGCTGCATGCACTTACATAAACAGACTGTTACACATCTAGGCTACTATGTGTATCTGTACACATGTATATATGCATGTGTGTCATGTGTGTTTATGTACGTGTGTGTATATGTGTAATATCAGATAAACACTCAGATTTTAAGTCAGGAATAAAATAGTACCATAACAAACTACCTTAAAGAAATCAAAAAGATTACTGGGGAATCCTATGAAGAAATATGTGCTGACCAATTAGATAAACTCAGTGAAATGAAAACATTCAATAATTCACTCAGAAAGGAACTGAAAAATCTAAATACATTATAAACAAAGAGAGAGCATTAGTCATTCCACAGTCCTCCAGAGAAAGTCAAGGTCTATATCATTTAAATGGCAAATTAATCCAGTGTCTTCACAAACTCTCTAAATGTAAAAAAGAAAGCACTATTTCTCACCTCATTTTAGTGTGGTTATCATCACTAACACAAACTACTCAACACAACTAGTCAAAGCATCTGAAGTACAGGCTAGTATCTACTTTTAGTATATTTTTAATAAACAAACCAAATTTCTCAGCAAAATTCTATCAAAATAAAGCCAGAGATGCTTTAAAGGACTTTATACCCATCATTAATGTAAGCTTACCAATCAAAATTCATATGATATAAACCACAGACATAAATAAAAATTATGGAAAATCTCTGTATAATTAAAAACACTTGATAAACTAGAGTATCACAGATATCCTATAACAGATAGAAAACTTATCTGTTGAAAAATGCCTTCTGCAAATGACCCTACCCTAGGCTCACACACTCTGTGCATTCCTCTTGACACCAGAAACAAGACAAACTTGCCTGTCCTAAGTAATTTTCTGCTCAAAGTTGTAGTGACAAGAGTGGACTCCAGTTAGGTCTGACCTGAGATTCATTCCTTCTAGATGTCTTTGCAGCTTAAAATTAGCTATAAAGGATTTTATTGTCACCAAATAACTCCTTGACATTTGTTCCCCTCCAAACAGGGGGTCAGGTTGACTAGACCAGTTGTCACCCTGCAGATGAGGAACAATAAAGAAATTAACCAGGTGGTTCATTGGTGATGTCAACAGAGAACTCCATTCAGAGACGAGTGGAAAGCAGTCACTATTCAAGAAAATCCACAGCGGCATGGTGGAGCTTGCCTGTCACCCCAGCATTTAGGAGACTGAAACAGGAGGACCACAAATTTGAGACCAGCCTTAGGCTTCACAGAGGTCCTTTGTCTCCAAAGCTAACAACCAAATGGAGTCACTTGCTCCAGCCCTTCCAAAATTATGTAAAGGCAAAAAGCTATAGAGAAACAGATCTTCCACATATTTGACACTAACCAGCTGTGTTCTGGTCTTGGCCTCTGGGGCTGTTCTGCTAATGATAACTTGATTCAAACCACAGGCCTATTTAACCACGAGAGTGAATCATAAAAACAAAGTAGGAAGTGTAACTGGAAACAAGAATGGAGATATTCTGAAGAGATTCACATGCTCTTCCTTTTGATTGTCAAACTACTGATCAATAGACCACAAGAAATTGGAATTTCCTTAGAAACCTCATGACTGGACAAGGAAAAACTGAAGCTTGGTGCCAACCACAAGAGAAACATCTACCAGGAAGATATTTCACCCAGTTCTGAACACCTATCAGGCTACCTTGTAGTGGAGAAAGGATCATCATTGTCTAAATGGTCAATGATGGGCCAGAAAACACCTTGACTGGGGCTACTAAGATATGCATATTTCTGTCTATTTAAACCTAACTATAATATGGCATGACCCCCAAAGACAGACTTGCAGAGAAGGGAGCACTGACTCCCTCTTGGTTTTTCCTCTAATATGGCTACTTTGACTAAATTTACTTTTTCTGCCTCTTTCCATGTGTTGTTTCTTTAACAGGCCAAAGGATAGGGGGGCCCAGCCTGGCCTGTTGGAATGGCAAGGACACAGGCTCTGGTGCTAACATACCCAGTAATAATATTGGGGAGGTAGCCAGAAGACACAATCCATTTTTGGTGTTAGCCACTTGCAACAAGTTGACCCCATATAGGAAGGAAAGAGGAATGATCCCACATATCTATTGAAATCATTTAGTTCCAGGAATGTTTTCTTGTCTTCATACCTCAGCAAGTATTGACTGCATGTTGTTGTTGTCTTAGCCTCTATTTAGCAGGGGAGAAAACTTAGACTCTCTTTTAAACTATAAAGAAAGTCCTGTCCCTGAAAAGTTGTCCACTGTTGCCACACCTCGCTTAGTCTTATTTTTCCATTGGTGGGGGGCCTCCTTTGAGTTACTTGTCATGATCCTTTAAATGAGAATGGCCTCTCATAGGCTCATATGTTTGAATACTTGATCCTTGCTTGGTAGAACTTGTTGAGTAGAATTGAAAAGTGTGGCCTTTTTGGAGGAGGTGTGTCAATGGTGGCAGGCTTTGAGGTTTCAAAAGCCCAGACTACACCCAGTTAACTTTGGTTGCCTCATGGTTGTGTCTCAAGATATGAACTCTCAACTATTGCTCTAGAGCCATGAATGATTGCCTGCTGCCCTGCTGCCTGTCATGATGGTCATGGACTCACCCTTTGAAACTGTAAACCTTCATTAAATGTTTTATTTTATAAGTTGTCTTGGTTATGGTACCTTTCCACAGCAATAGAAAAATAATTAAAATAGTTTATTTTTCATTTTTTAAATTATCTAGACAACTGCCATTTTGTGCCTGGCTTTGCCTTTTGGAACTGAGTTATTTGGTTCTGTTGAACTACTTGGATTATTATACTATACTGTATGAAAAACTTTGAATTATTTGATTATCAATCATATGACAAGAAAAGCTTTGAAGCTCTTCTGAGCCACTGGAGTCCCATTGAAACATGTGAGACAGAATAACAAGATTGTTGAGAATTTCACCATGATTTTGTAACAATAAAAAATATTAAGTTTGCCATCTTATTGTCCTCTAGGGAGTATTTTCTTGCCTATCCTTTGTAAACTTATGATGGGAGCTGTTTCCTGTGATCTTTTACTTTCTCTTCTTTTTAAAAAGCAATTAGATAAATGCAGGAATTTAACAGTTACATATAGAATATTTGGCACAATCAAAGTAAACCTCTTAAAAATCTGGTTATATCAGATTTGCTACAGGTACGGCAACTTCAGAAACCAAATCTTAAATGGCCCATGAACAAGCAGAACAAGGGGTGGTTCTACCTACTACTGACCCATCACTGTCTCAGTTCCAGTCTCTCCTGCAGGATTACCAGATAATAGTAGGATTTTCTCTAGGGCATATGACCTATATTTGTATACCTAGCCACTTTACCAGTGAAATCTTTGGGTTCTATCTCATGCAGTGGATCTTAAATTTAATCAGGAAGTGTTTGGTTACTCCCATAACATTGTGTAAATATTGCTGGCAGGTTTATGTTGTAAGTCATAGGGTATATAGCTGGGTGATATTGTTGATTACTTTTATCTTCCATTAGAATGACTAGGAATAGTTATTCCCAGCACCATGAGTGCTAATCAGTATGCATGAAGCTTCTAGTTAGGCATGTGATCAATTTCTCCACATTTGATGGCATAGGTTAAATGATGTCTTCAGCAACAGGCCTTAGGTTTTAGAGGGTAACCAATAACAGTAGCAATGGCCTGTATAGGACCCCTTTGATTCATCAAGATGTAATCCATTCTTAGTGGCATACGATGTCTACCTTGGGTATTATCTCCTCCATTATATTGTGACTGTATAAACTGAGACTATGACTGCAACAAGGTATAGATAAGGGTAAGGCTCTAATTGTAGATTTGAGAGAGAGAATAGTCAGAGGCAACTGGAAGAGCCAGAGCTAAGAGAGAAAGCAGTAGATTGAACATGGCTATCCAACTGGACCTGGCCATGAGAGAAGCAGGTGTAGAGCAGGGGAGTAGTTAGGGGGAGACTGTAGGGAAGACAAAGAGAGTGCAGACTCAATAGGTGACAGAAGACTGAGCAAAAAGATAGCATAGCTGACATAGCAGGATTATAGGAAGAATGAGCAGCTGAGGGGAGGGAAGCTCCTAGGCTGGAGGAAGTTCAGGGTGGTGGGGAGGTCAGAAGAGCTGAGAAGAGCCAGAATGCCAGCATGGACTCTAAATGTGTAGCAGGTAATTAAGATACTGAGAAAGCCTGGAGACCAATATGTGCTTTGGTATGCTAAGAGGCATCACAGATAGCCATTTGTCCCTTTGTCTGTGATAAGGTAACTGGCTCCTTTTGGTAGAGGGAACTGGCTTCACAAGTTCCTGAGGAATGCTGGCTTTCGTCTAGCCACCAGAATTTGGAGTTTCTATTGATGATGACTTGACAATGACGTCATTTAAATTCTTTACATTTATACGTATGTTTTAGTAAGCTTCTGAAATAGTAGGTTTCCATATGGCTTTTCAAAAGGCCTTTGAAGTTCATCACCCTTCCCCATATTCATTCTCTCCTTTATTCTGGCCACCCATTCCCCTCCTCATTTAAAATGCTATCTTAGTTGATTTTCCACAGGCCTGACAAAGTAACATGATCAAGGTAATTTATTTTTTTAAAAAAGCATTTAACTTGGAGTCTCATGATTCTAGAGGGCAGCAGAGCCCTTGACTATCCTGTCAGAGAGCATGCTGGAGCAGTATCTGAGAGCTTACATTTGATCTACAAGCATGGGGCAGAGAGACAGAGAGAGGCAAAAAGCTAACTATGACATGGGCTTTTGAAGCCTCAAAGCCCATTCCCTGTTCAAACAGACCTCCTCCAACAAGACCACACCTCCTAATATTTCCCAAATAGTTTCATCAACTAGAAAATAAGCATTCAAATATATGAGCCTACGGGGCTATGCTCATTCAAACCGCTATAGTATCTGTGACATAAACCCAGAGCATGGGTACCATGCTCACTGCCATGATGCTCATGGACTCTACCACGCCCTGGAACTGTGCCACATCTGCTGTAGGCAAGGTTTTACTAAAGGAGAGATTACATCATTGTTTCTAGCTCAGTTTTCTTGGCTCTAGTCTAGTTTCCCTTAGGCCCAAGGGATATTATATTGCAGCTCAACAAAAAGTTATTTTTAAAGAAATCATAGTGCAGGTCCTATAAACCTATCAGGTTTTAACTTATTCTTCTGACGATGTAAGTCACTGAAGCAGCTTTAACATATACAACTTTTGTAGCACAACCAGGTTGCCCTCTCCTACTACTCGGAACATATATTATCAGGAAAGCAACTAAAATGAAAGCCATCTCCATCACCTAGCTAAGCACAGGAAGTGACTTATGATAGAACACTGTGTTGTAAATGAGTAAGACAGGAGCACACAGGGGTACAAATTAACAAAGAGAAGCAAAAGAGGGCCGGCATGCACAGCAGAAATTATAATGTGTCATGGGAAATCATTGGAAAATGATTCGTGAAGCCTTCAGAAGTAGGCAAATGGCTCCATGTCTGTCATTACCCTAAAAGCAGCCATTTTTCCTTATAACAGCTTGGAGACAGAGGTAGGAGGCAGTAGTGGCTGTCAGCAATTACTCATTAGATTCCGTTATACCTGTATGATTACAGCAATGTAAGAAAAGCCGACAGAGTTGCAGCTAAAAACCGATTTCTCTGCTGTTTCCTTTAAGCAATTGTTGGCTGAAGTACTGCCACTGAGTTACATGCTAGCTAGGTTTCTTACTGCACTCAGATCATTCTTGAATTAAAACTCTGCTTCAAAATTCTCTACATTTATGGATCTGGTATATCTGAAATATTGTTTGCCATGAGTCTGTCCGTTTATTCTGGAGCTTTCCTCAGACATCACACTTTGCCTTGAGGAAATAAATAGCTTCTCCTCTCAGGGCTGGCTCATTCTAAGACAGGAAATGATAACTGAAATTTATAGTGATATTATATCTCAGGAATACCTTTATTTGACCATACATGAATCATATCCTAAGTTGCTCATTTAACGTTTTGCAATGGATGTTTAAAGAAATACTTTTGTATGTTTAAGTATTTTGAACATATATTATAATTATCTACCATTTTACAAGTTTATGGTTAGAGACCACTAGTTCTACTTTCCTGTGTCTCACCAGGGTGTTAGCCTCCCATGAAGCCACAGAACACAGGGCTGGAAAGCATCATGTCACCCAGCACTCATACCACAGGTGAACAAACTGAGATCAGGAGTCATTGATTTTCTCAAGGTCCCAAGTTAATTAACAGAAAATTTAGGATAAAATCTTAGCTCTCCAGAGGACTCTACTGTGCTCATCATTCTAAGTCAGTAAGTTGAGCCTCCACTCCAGGTTGATGAAACCAAGAGCACAGGATACCCTTCCTCTTGATTTCTAGTTACAAAGGGTCAGTATAGAGAAGCATCTTCTCTGGAGGAGTAGACTCATGTATTTCTCATTCCATACCTACTACCTGTTGTTTCAGTTGAGTGCTTGGTGTCATTAAAAGCCTCCCTCTGAGACTCTACTCATAAAACAAGGGGTCCACATAAGGCACAGTAAAGAGTAATGACTGCGGCCCTGATAATCTCTGTTGGTCACCAGTAGTTGTTCATGAGTAGTTCCATGCCAAGAGAAGTGAAGTGATGACACCTAGACGCATTCAGCCCCTAGAAAAAGGTACTCACTCCTAGAGAACCTGCTGTTTCCATCCTTAGCTCCATGTCCCTTTGGGTGATTTGCCTCGCAGGGTGGTGCAAGCTCCTCTTTTCTTCCCAAAGGAATTTATTTCATTCACAACAAACAGCACAGTCAGTCAAACCAAATAGGACTCAAAAACAGTGCAGAGAAAGAAAAAGAACATGAAATTGAGTGGATAGGAAAGGTGATCTGAGAAGAGTTGCGAAAGGGGAAAGAATATGTTTAAAATATATTGTACATTTTTTAAATAAAACTTTGAAAAACTTTGAAGTTTAAATAAAGCAGTGTAGGCTGTATAAGAGGGTACTGGCCAGGGATTCAAAGATGTGTAGGCTAGTAGGACAGGCAGCTCTATACAAAGAGATGAACCAGGCCAGTGATTAGTAATAGAAGAGTTGATCAACATTACAAACCAACTAGACCCAATAGAACTGAACGCTCAACACAAAGTAGCAGAATATGCATTTTTAAATTACACATGAGATGTTGCCTTGGAAAGAGTATGTAAGCTAGGCTATAAATCAGGATTTAATGCATTTAAAAGGATATAAACTATGCAAAGAATAACTCTTATCACAATGAAGTAGAGCAAATGAATACCAAGGGAAAAACTGAAAAACTTATAAATGTGCAAATTTAAAAACACATTACCAGAAACCAATGAGTTAAAAAAGAAATCAAATAGGCAATCAAAATTATTTTAAATGAATGAGAATATAAACACAACATATACAACCCATGGATTCCAGGAAAAGCATTGCTCAGAAGTAAATGTAGATGTTATAGCAAGAAAAAAAATAACAGATAAATCACCTAACACAGACACACATGTCCATTAGTTTCAGGGCTCAGCTGGCATGTGTTATATACCTTAAGACAATGGAAAAAGAAAAAACGAAGCAGACTGGAGAAGGAGGAAATAAAGGTCAGATCAAAGACTGAGAATCTACAAAAGGAAAAGTTACAATCAATGAAACAAAAGCCTAGTCTTTGAGAGGGTCAATAAAATTGACAAATTGAGATAGCTCAATATTTTGATCAAGGGAAAAGAAAAAAGTCTCAAACGGTCAGAATCATAGGTAAAAGAGAGTCCTTAATACTGACTCTATAGAAATAAAAATTGATTACAGAGAATGCTAAATATATCTTAACAAGTGAGATCATTTAGATGAGGCAAATAAACTGGAAACCCGAGTTACAGGAAGTTGGGAAAATTGAACTCCATCTTCTGCAAGAGTAACAGGCACTCTTAACAACTGAGCCATCTCTTCAGCCCTAGATGTGTGTTTGTGACATCTACATTGTTTGGTCCAGAGGAGTCTAACACTAGCTTTTGTAGCCAGCTCCTTTCATCACGTAGATTTCAAATTAACTCTTACTTATTCTAGTACTTTGTAACTTCTCTTACCACTAAGTAACAGGTATCTTCAGCTCCTCTCCATCATATTGCATTTTATTTCTTCAAGGTATTGCCATTTCTACATTACTTCATTTATTTTTAATGTGTTCTCCTGCCAATGTGTAGGATTCCCAAGAACAGGGAAGCTCATATTTCCTGCTCTACCCTCAGCTCATGCCACAGCATTGCACAACCATGCACCAAAGAAGCAGATTCTTGGCATCTCCTCCTATTCCAATTGCATATTTGTCCTATCATTGAGTTTTGATGGCATTGATATACAGATATCTTTTGGATTCATCAACTTTCCTCTACCTCTCAGGTCTCTTCCCAGAATGAATTGCTACTAATCTCTTAATTGGACCATGATACTAGACTAATGTATGAAATTCTGCTATCAGCCTTTCATCTGTTTCTGACCTTGTGATGTTGCATATCTCTTGCCTTCTGAGATATTGAAACATTGTCAGCCTCACAGTCAAGTTAACACAGTGCTGGAGATCACACAAGACTATATATTTAACCTGATCTCCTACTGTGTACTTAGTCTGCTAAGTTTAACCTCCCTTCAAGAGAGCTGTGCAACTAACTCTACTCTGCCTTGAATTTTCCACACCATCAGTTTTTAAGAACAAAGATAAAGTCATAGCTTTAATGTTTATTATGTATTCTTCCGTGTTCCTGCCCCAAAATAAAGTATGTGTGTGTGTGTGTGTTGTGGTAATTATAGACAAGTACAATGAAACCACCAAACTGGGCCACTTTATGGATAAAAAAAAAAAAGTTTATCGGGGGCAAACTGCCAGGCTGTCTCACAAGAGTATAGAATGGCAGCTAGGCAGAAAAAACAATTTGATTTTATATGATGGTCAGCAGAGTGGAATGGGGAGGTTCTTTGAGTTAATACAGGGTGTTCAGGTTAATCAGAAACTAGAGATATATATTTTGCCTGTGGCTGTTGACCATTGAGGGTAGAAAATGGAAATAGTGACTTTCCTAACAAACAGAAACCTGCATTGCAAGGTTTCAGAGGAATGCTGAGTTTAGGATATGTTTACCGTGTAAGAATCCTTCTGTTTACCCAGTAAGAATCTGACCCATGTTGGGACCAGGTCACCATCTTAGGACATGGTCAGCTGCACTGTCATTTTGGGGCCTGCTCTGTGACGTTAACTGTAATCATTTGCTGAAACCAGCCAACAGGTTGGAAACAACTTTAAACAAATAAATATCCCACAAATATTGGAAACAATGTGTTGTTATAAATTAATATACTCAGTATTTGGTTTTGAGTGAGTGCTATCCTGGGCCATTTGGGGTCAGTACAGTAACTTCTTCACTTGTAGGGCAGTAATCACAACCTAAAGACAGATGGAAGACTTAGGGAGTGAAGTGGATAAATCCAAATTTGGGTTCACTCTTCATCAGACTAATCCAAGAGGAAGTTTTTGTTTCATTTCTTAATGTGACATTGATGCAAAATGTATTAACCACTTAGTGAGTGACTGTTTTTGTGCCAAGGAACCTCCATCTTAGGGAGTTCAGGTGTGTCCATTTACAAAAGAAAGAATCATCTCAGTTGGGCTTGTTAACTATTTACACTCACTCATGGAGAGGTGGGAACAGACATGAAACCCTCCCCTGAGTATCCAGGTGGTATGATAATTTGGCCTTAATTGCACATGGTCTCAGGGGCAGGGTTAAAGTATATAGGGTGGGGAAGACTAGGGGAGGAAGCTTCATCTACGTGACTAAAAGAAAGCCCACATCCTTATTGGATAAATGTTCTCCAGGTGAAGTCTGTTGGGGGTGGAACCACACACATCCCTGTAAATAACCTCTTTCCTATGTTCTCTAAGGAACCCTAGCAAACTCATTGGTTCCTCAGAGTACACTGTTGCAGAATCATGCCTTATTGGGGTCCTAGGAAAAGACATAATTTTTATGTCCCCCCTCCCCCCCAGGGAAAGAGTCACACAAGAATGGTTGATTCTTTATTCTGTATGTAGCCATATCCCTGGAAATCACCATATAGATCAGGATGCCCTTGAATTCACAGAGATCTTACCTGTCTCTGTCTCCCAAGTGCTAAGAATAAAGGTGTATACCACCACTCCAGCCAGTAGGGTGATACTTTTAAAGATAAAACCTGATCATCTGATTAGGTCAGCTTCCTAATTTGTATCGTTTCATTGCCTCCATTGCTCTTAGACAAAGACCATAAGGCCCCATATTGGATTACCATATACCTCATCAGTTTCCTCTCTCATGTCCCTATCTGGCCACTCTTAATTCCTCATACTATTATGGTTTGTGCCTAAATAATCAGCGGGAAATTTTCAGAGAGAAAAACAATAAGGAAAAGATAAACCAGACAAGAAACTGCATTTTCCCCAGACTTCTTGGCTAATATCAGGAGCAGAAAGAGAGTTTAGTTACACATGTTTTCTAAACAAGTTTTTTTCATTTGTTTCTGACTGGAGATTATAAAATTGATTCTATAGGGTCATCAGATACTTCTCAAAATCTCCAATAACTACAGCTAAGCTGTTTCTCAACCAGCTTTGAGTAACTTCAAGTAATCATTGGGTGATATAACTTTAGTGTTGAACAAGAGTTGTATTTTTCAAGACTTTCTATTGATCATCATCCAAAGGGATGGAGCAAATGATGGTTTTCCCCTTCATCCAAATAATACCTATCCATTTGACACATTAAACACATTAGACTTTGATGAAGCTCAGGACTACTTTGATTAATATTGAAAAGCAGTTTCACACTTTTGATTCATAATGAGGCTCCTTTTCAACTTGTACTTAAACATTTCTCACAACTCATATTGGTGCTATATAATGGCCTTCGTCTTAATGAATGTCTTAGTTAGGTTTTCATTTGCTGTGAAGAGACACCATGACCACAGAAAACTTTATAAAGGAAAACATATAATTAGGGGGCTTACAGTTTCAGAGGTTTAGTCAATTATCATCACAATGGGAAACATGGTGGCATGCAGGTGGGCATGGTGCTGGAGAAGGAGCTGAGAGTTCTATATCTTAATCCATAGGTAATAGGAAGTGACACTGGGCATAACTTGAGCATAGGAGACCTCAAAGCCCACCCCACAGTGACATACTTCCTCCAAGCAGCCACACCTACTCCAACAAGGCCACACCTCCTAATAGAGCCACTCTCTTTAGGGCTATTTTCTTTCAAACCACACTAATGAATGTGAACAGCTTTCTTTGTAGTTTAGTTATGTATATTATTTGCCCTGGTTAGGATTTTTTTTTTGTCAATTTAACACAATCCAGAGTCATTTGAGAAGAGGGATTCTCACCTGAGATTTTTCAGAGCCTACCAGTCTTCTAACTTTATCAGAAAAATAATGTTGCCTTTCTGCCATTACTTTGTTTTTAGTGAGGTTTTCCTGGCTTTAGTGATATGGTTTCATATTTCCTGTTGCATAGGTATCAAACTTTTAATAATGCCTTTTAAATTATATTTTGGAATAAAGGTTAACTTTTCATGTTTACAGAATGTACATACTAGAGGAACTTTTTTTTTGTCCTTTGCTTTGCAAAAACAGTGGAAAAATGCATAATTCCTAGAAATCTAGGATTACCTTATTTATCAAGGTCTATCTATTTATTTAAAAGGCTGAATGATTAATAATTCAAAGAAGTGTAGCAACCAATCATGGTGCTGGTTAATTCTTACAAATCATTTGTATGTCCTACTGATGATTAAGTAAATCCCCATGTAGACTTATGTGATTACCTTAGCGCTTTTCATCATTAAATTAAACATATCTTGATCATGGTGCAAAGTGGTATTTATACGAACACTTGACCACTATAGAGAGGCTAGAAGGGATGTCTAATGTTAGGAGGAACCACAATCCCTTTGTTTTGTTTCTTGTGTAGAATGACACTTGCCCTGCAACATCCAGGCCTCTTTACAACCCTTCTTTATTCCTCTCCATGTAGAAGTGAAGTATCTGTTGTTGTTTGACAAATATCTGAAAGCCATTGACTCATGCTGTTTAATTAACAAAGATCATTAATTAAACATCTGCAAGCACTGGGGGCTAATTTTCCTTTACTTTTCCTCTGTGCAGGCAAGGCTGTTCTCCCAGGTCGGTGTATTAGCAGATACGATTTCACCTGGTGGACTTTCTAACTGACTGGCAAACTAAACCTCAGTCTGATCAGCTTTATTGATGCTAAAGTATGTGTATCTCTTCACCATCAGTCTATGGTCCAGCTCTTATTTCTTAAATAATTCTAAATTTAGGACAGTACCCAAAATGTTCTGTTGATTGTTTCCCCATGCATGGCAGCATTACCATCTGCTTCTTTTCTTGACTCTCCTTGAGATTTCCTGACAGCTGCTACCATGGCACCTTCTACCTAGAAGACCCCATTTCCTTACATGCTCATAGGTGGCTGTGGTTATTCTGAGCGCTGAAGGAAGGGGGCACACATATACTAGCATTGAGTTCTTACATTACTCACCCTTATAAATGAACATATCGAGGCAGAGTCACTTAACTAACACACTTAAATTAAAGCCCAAGTTCATGAAGAGTTAAAAGTTTAAAGACAATCATTACTCCTGCTATTTATTTCTGTGGTGTCATAGCAGAAGTCTCCCCATTTTTTGATTTAAAAATATTAATTCCATATGTTTATTTATTAGGAAAGGATTGACATGCTATGCTGTAAGGCAGAGAACTTTCAGGAGACATCTACACACACACACAGAGAGAGAGAGAGAGAGAGAGGAGAGAGAGAGAGAGAGAGAGAGAGAGAGAGAGAGAGAGAGAGAGAGAGAGAGAGAGAATTATTTTTGACAGTTATTCTTCTCAGCTGAAATGATCACAACAGCCATGGACCCCTAACAACTGATGACGATAGAGGGAACTCTTTGGGACTCAGTAATCTATCGTTTATTCTGCATGGTGGCTACATGGTGTCAAAATGTACTGAAATTGTACCAAGACGTACAACTTAGAGACTGTCCACTTTACAGTAGGTATGCCAACCAAAGAGAAGCTCATGTTCATAAACCATTCAGAAATGAGACCAAGTAGGCAATACATCAAGTACTGTGGTAACTTTAAATTGAAATTCAAATGCACCTTGGAATATCTTGACTTACGGAAACAGTGGAGCTCTCACATATTTTGGATCCGTTTATCCCCCACACTGGAGTGAAATGACATTGTTAGGAATTCTTACATTCTTGCATTCTTGCAGCATTTATAGCTTCTGACCTGTTGTCACATGGATTTTCTATTGCACATGTGAACACTTAGCATTTGATGAAATATTAAAAGTAATCACAAATGGTGGCAAATTATTTGATACCTCCTGTAGTAGTTTGGTTTCTACTGCTGTGATAAAGCACAAAGGCAGAAAGTAACCTAGGGAGGAAAGAGTTTTTTGTTTTGGGGGGGGTCTTTTTTCCTCTCCCTCCCTCCCTCTCTTCCCCCTCCCTCCTTCCCTCTTCCCTTCTTCCCTTCCTCTCTCCCCCTACCCCCTCTCTCTCCCTCTCTCTGTGCTTACACATTATGATCATTGGGGGAGGGGCAGCCAAGGTAAGAACCCAAGCAGGCCAGCAAAGTGGAGGCAGAAGTCTGAACAGAGAGACCATGGAGGAATGCTGCTTACTCAGCTTGCTTTCTTATACAATCCAGGACCAACTGCCCAGCAGTAGCACTGCCCAAATTGGACATCAGTAATTTGTTTTTAATGTCCCACAGACTTTCCCACAGGCCAGTTTGATAGAGGTATTTTACTCAGTTGAGGATCCTTCTGTGTAGCATATATCAAGTTGACAAAATCTAACCAGCACACCCCAAAAAATATTTGTCAAAAATGATAATCTAGAGTTGGGCAGATAGGTCAGTGGGTAAAGGCAATTGCCGCTAAGCCTTAAGACCTGTGCTTCTGCAGACAATCATTATGTTTGTTTTGCAATCTGCAGCAGCGTGTTTTGGGTCTGGGATAATTTTCATTGTTTAGGGGGGTTGGTTACAAGTTGTTGTGTTGTCAAGGGTTAGGAAAAAGGCTAAGCAAAGGAGATTAGATTTAAGGTTCTTGTTTAAAAAAAAGAAAAGAAAGAAAAGAAAAAGACAATTACTAGTTTTAAATACTTTACATTGGATTGGATTGTTTTATATTGTATACAAATTTGAAATTGATATTGTTAGAAAATGCTATATGTATATTTTGAAAGCAAAGCAGGCTACCATGGGAGCCTCCCAGGTCCCAGGGTTCCAGACCTGGATCCTAGAGACTTGATTGTAACAGATAGGAAATAGGAATCATCAAGCTTCCATCGAAATCCCCACTGTCAGAACCTTATACACTATCTAGTCCTATATCTATTGCCTTTTAATTTATTAGTCTACATTTGTAATCCTTCATGGTTGAGACTGATAGCCTCACAGGAAGAATATATAAAT
Source organism: Peromyscus leucopus (assembly GCF_004664715.2). Taxonomy (NCBI): domain Eukaryota; kingdom Metazoa; phylum Chordata; class Mammalia; order Rodentia; family Cricetidae; genus Peromyscus; species Peromyscus leucopus. Next base: position 47,057,079 of record NC_051079.1, on the reverse strand, counting down.
GAAAACCTTGTTCAGATCAATCATATGGACATTTCTCAGAGTAAAACTTAAAACATCATTCTTTCCCTAGACTGCTTTCCTTTCTGCCCCCATGAGATTAAACCAATGCTCCATACTTGGTTACTGACTCATTATTTTGAGGAGAAATAAGAAAATATGTAGTGATGTGCTGTTCTATATTTTTAAAATATAATAGGCAGTAGAGCACAAAATGTCCTAGTAAGAAAACAAGGACATACCCATTTGCAAATAATACAAACTCAACTTGACCTTGTTTAAGGAAGCAAATGACAAAGCCACACAAAGAGACTTAATGGCTTTATCAACAGGGAAAGCAGGGATGCTGTTTAAAAATGTTCAGGACCCAGAATATTCCACTAATTTGCCTCATAGCATCATGTACATTCCGAACCCTGCACACATGTTTCTTCCCACAGGCACAATTTGTTTTCTAGGATTTGTTTAGTGCAGTTTCATCATTTACACAAATAACATTGATATATTTACACAGTTCTATAAAGAACTCAGAATTGGAAAAAGCACAGGGACAAATAGCCAAACTAGTGGAAACACATGAACTATGAACCAATAGCTGAGGAGTCCCCAACTGGATCAGGCCTTCTGGATAAGTGAGACAGTCGATTAGCTTGATCTGTTTGGGAGGTCCCCAGGCAGTGGGACTGGGACCTGTCCTTAGTGCATGAGCTGGCTGTTTGGAGCCTGGGCCCTATGCTAGGACACTTTGCTCAGCCTGGGTGAAGGGAGGAGGGGGCTGGACCTGCCTGGACTGAATCTACCAGGCTGAGCTGAATCCCCAGGGGAGTCCTCGCCCTGGAGGAGATGGGAATGGGGGTTGGGTGGGCATGAGGAGGGAGGACAGGGGAATTCATGGCTGATATGTAAAATTACATTAAATTATAAAATAAAAAAAAAGAACTCAGATTTGTTCAAAGTTGAAATTATAAAAGAAGACCACTTTGCTTATTAGGTAATACCCACTTTTCACCAAGATTATCGTATTAATAACTACATATTCTAGATTGTTATACTTTAGATGCATATGTAAATACTCTTAAAATTTAGAGAAATATGAAGTGAAATTTATTTCTCATGACTCTCTGATATAAACAAAGTAACTTTTACTGATATAAAATTTAGAAAACGTTTTGCCACCTTCGTGTGTTCCTAGGCCGTATGTATTTTTTGCTGTGACAATTGTTATTTTTACTTCCTACCCTACTTTCATCAATCTGTTATTCTTATTACTTAGTAAAATCTTTGAATATTTTAGTATTCAATTTATATGCCTATACGTATATGTTTGACACTGCTGGTTACTTAGTGTTTAATTCTGGTGGCAGTGAAAGTTTTTGATAATATGTACATTTTTAATTTTAATATATTTTTGATGTATCAATGAAGTTTTGTGGCTTATAAATTTGGTTTACAGGGTGTTTTTCTTACCTGTAGACATAAGATTATGTCTCAGCCTGCTTTAGATCTTTGCTTCAATATGAATCTCTGTGTATGACTGAAATCAAATGCTTATCAGTGTTTTTAATAATGTGTTTAAACAGCTAGTAAGTTCTCTCTTAGTTCAAAAGAGTTATAATTATTGAGCACTGATTTTAATGATAGATAAGTGTTAAAACTACATGTCAAGTAATTATTTTCTTGTAGACAGTTTTCACTGAAATAACTTGTTAGTTTCTATGCTCAGCTGTCACAGAACAATGGGAACTTGCCCTTCCATCAAACACGGCTACAAAACTCAACAAAAAACTTAGAACGATAGTTTTTGAGACTTTCAAGACAAGAGAGAAGAAAAAGGTCACTAAAGAGCAGTAAGTAAACAAGATTAGTTCTACAACATCACAGCTTATTGCCTGGCTGTTCCAAGCCACAGAGGAGGAATACCAGCTCAGGATGGCAGACATCCTCAGAGAAAGATGAAGCAGGGGTCTTAGACATTCACAACAGCTTTTCATGGCCTTGTAACCATGCTGCCTTGGCTCTGCTTAACCAACCTCAACATAAGAACTGCCCCCAAAGAGTGTAACTACATCACAGGACAAAAACAATGTGACAACAAAGTACTGCTCTGGTGGAAAATATGGAGTCCTGTGACATCATACTTCAATATTGTAATGGCATAATGCAGAGCTGTTATGATAGAATGAGGCACTGTAATATCACAATGAAGCATGGTGATGCTATAATCCAGCTTTGTGTTCGCACAATCAACATCATAATAAAATGGTATAGCACTGTGCCAGCACAATGTGAAGATGTGATATCATAGAGGAGCACTGTGCTGTCACAGCATAGCTTGTGTTGGTGAAATAGAGAATTGTAACATCATATTACAGCATTAGTATGACACAATAAAACCATATGATGCCACAGTTCAGTATTTCAATGTCACAATACATCATCATGATGACATAGTAGAGCAACGTGATGCTGCAGTGTAGCTTGCTATGTTAAAATAGAGCATTCTGATGACACAATGCAATGCTGTTGTAATATAATAAAACAGGTGATGTCAGAGTTGAGCATTTTGATGGCAATGGAATATTGTGCTAGTGTAATGGAGGAGTATCATATCACAGGGTATTACTATGATGTGAAAATGCAGCACTGTGGTAATATTGTGGAGCACTTGGATAGCAAAAATGGAGAATTGAGGTGACACATTGTAGTGGTAACTCATTGGACAATTCTGATGAAACAATGGATCAGTGTGATGGTAAAATGGAGCCTTATCAAAACAATGCAGCATTATGATGAAACAACATTGTGACATCACAGTTTAGCACCATGATGACATGAGGGGGAATTGCAGTGTCACATTGTAGCTTTGTGACACTCAAATGTAGTTTGTTATGGTAAAATAGAGCATTGTTATGGCAAAATTGTTTTTCGCACAGTGAAATATCATGATGCCATAGTTCAGCATTTGGAGCACAATAGGAGTGCTGAGATGGCACAACATATAACTGCGGTGCAATATTGTTGTGAGCCTGGAGCACTGTGATGAAGCAATGGAACATCATGACATCATAATGTACTACTGTGATATCATCATAGAGCATTGTTATGACACAACACAGTGGTGTGATATCACAGTCCAACATTGTAATGGCACTGTTGTGATAGTAAAATAGACTATTGTGACATTAGAAAGAACCATTATTATTATACAATTATTATTATTATTATTATTTTGGTTTTTTCGAGACAGGGTTTCTCTGTGTAGCTTTGCGCCTTTCCTGGGATCACTTGTAGTCCAGCTGGCCTCGAACTCACAGAGATCCACCTGGCTCTGCCTCCCGAGTGCTGGGATTAAAGGCGTGCGCCACCACCGCTCGGCTATACAATTATTATTATACAATGAAATATCCTGATATCATAGTTCAGCACCGTAATGACAAAATATGCTATTGTAATGAAAAAATTGAGCACTCTGAAGCATAATTCAAGATTTTTTTGTCACAACAAACTATTATGAGTAAATAATGTCATATTTTGGTGTCATAATTCAGTAGTGTGATGACACAGTGGAGTATTATAAAGATACAATATAGCGTTGTGATGTGACAATGAAGATTGTGATGCTGAATGGAAGATTTGGTGGTGCAATGGGTTACTGTGATGTCATTATTTGGCATTGTATTGCACAGTAAAGTACTTTGATGCCACAAATGATATAAAATACCTTGGGATAACACTAACCAAGCAAGTGAAGGACCTACATGACAAGAACTTTAAGTCCCTGAAAAAAAGAAATTGAAGAAGATGTCAGAAAATGGAAAGATCTCCCATGCTCATGGATGGCCAGGATTAACATAGTAAAAATGGCAATCTTACCAAAAGCAATCTACAGATTCAATGCAATCCCCATCAAAATACCAACACAATTATTCACAGACCTGGAAAGAATAATACTCAACTTCATATGGAAAAACAAACAAACAAACAAAAAAAAAAAAAAAAACAGGATAGCCAAAGGAATCCTGTACAATAAAACAACCTCTGGGGGCATCATGATCCCTGAACTCAAGCTCTAATATAGAGCTACAGTAATAAAAACAGCTTGGTACTGGCATAAAAACTGACATGTGGATCAATGGAATCAAATTGAAGACCCTGACATTAATCTGCACACCTATGAACATATAATTTTTGAAAAATAAGCCAAAAGTGTACAATGGAAAAAAGAAAGCATCTTCAACAAATGGTGCTGGCATAACTGGATATCAACATGTAGAAGGCTGCAAATAGATCCATATCTGTCACCGTGCACAAAACTTAAGTCCAAGTGGATCAAAGACCTCAACATAAATCCAGCTACTCTGAACCTGCCAGAGGAGAAAGTAGGAGGTAGTCTTGAATGCATTGGCATAGGAGATCACTTCCTAAATATAACAACAGCAGCACAGACGCTGAGAGAAACAATGAATCAATGGGACCTCTTGAAACTGAGAAAATTTTGTAGAGCAAAGGATATGGTCCACAAGGCAAAGAGACACCTTCACCAACCCCACATCTGACAGAGGACTGATATCCAGAAAATATAAAGAACTCAAAAAATTAGACATCAAAATGACCAACAGTCCAATTAAAAAATGGGCTGTAGAACTAAACAGAGAATTCTCAACAGAGGAAACTCAAATGGCTGAAAGACATTTAAGGGATTGATCAACATCCCTAATTAGCAGGGAAATGCAAATCAAAACGACTTTGAGATACCACATTACACCTGTCAGAATGGCTAAGATCAAAAACACTGAAGACACTTTATGCTTGAGAGGATGTGGAGCTAGGGGAACTCTCCTCCAGTGCTGGTGGGAATGTAAGCTTGTACAACCACTTTGGAAATAAATATGGTGCTTTCTTAGAAAATTGGGAATCAACCTCCCCTGAGATCCAGCTATACCACTCTTTGGCATATACCCAAGGAATGCTCAATCATACCACAAGGGCTCAACTATGTTCATATCAGCATTGTTTGTAATAGCCAGAACCTGGAAACAACCTAGATGCCCTTCAACTGAAGAATGGATAAATAAAATGTGGTACATATACACAATGGAATACTACTCAGCAGAGAAAAACAATGACATCATGAGGTTTGCAGGCAAATGGATGGATCTAGAAAAAATCATTCTGAGTGAGGTAACCCAGACTCAGAAAGACAAACATGGTATGTACTCTCTCATAGGAGGATACTAGATGTCAAACAAAGATGACTAGACTGCTACTCATAACTCCGGGGAGGCTACCTAGAAAACAGAACCCCAAGAAAGACGCAGAGATCATCCAATGACAGAGAAATGATTGAGATCTACATGAACAACATGGATGTGAGTGGGAGTAATGAAGGACAAGCGTTGAAGGAAATAGAGCTTAGGGGAACAGGAGATCCCAGCTGGATCAAGAACAGAGAGGGAAAACAAGGACTAAAAGACCATGATAAATGAAGACCACATGACAATAGGAAGAAGCAAAATGCTAGAGAGGTCCACAGAAATCCACAAAGATACCCCCACAATAGACTACTGGCAATGGTCAAGAGACAACTGGAACTGACCTACTCTGAAGGTAGGATGGCCAAACATCCTAATTGTCGTGCTAGAAACCCCATCCAATGACTGAGGGAAGCAGATGCAGAGATCCACAGCCAGGCCCCAGGTGGAACTCCAGGAGTCCAATGGGCGAGAAAGAGGAGGGTTTGTATGAGCGAGAATTGTTGAGACCAAGGTTGGAAAAAGCACAGGGACAAATATCTAAACGAAAAAAACCACATGAACCAAGAACCAATAGCTGAGGAGCCCCCAACTGGATCAGGCCCTCTGGATAAGTAAGACAGTTGATTAGCTTGATCTGTTTGGGAGGCATCCAGACAGTGGAACTGGATCCTGTCCTCAGTGCATAAGCTGGCTGTTTGGAACCTGGGGCTTATACACAGGGACACTGACTCAGCCTGGGAGGAGGGGACTGGACCTGCCTGGACTGAATCTACCAGGTTGAACTCAATCTTCAGGGGAGTCTTTGCCCTGGAGGTGATGGGACTGGGGGGGGTTGCTGGGGAAAAGGCGGGGGGAGGGAGCAGGAGATGGGAGAACAAGGGAATCCATGGCTGATATGTAAAATTAAATTTAATAAATAAATTTTTTTTAAAAAAAATTACAAACTATACTGTGATTAACTCTAAAAATCAGTGCTAAAGAAAAAATCCAGAGAAGAAAGGACACACTCCATAATATGAGGAATAAGGATAAGAATGACATCAGATTTCTCACCAGAAGCAACACAAACCCATAGGCTTTGCAACAAAATATTAGAGAAAAATAATATTATTAGAATCTATTCCCATCAGGGACACCAAAGGTCAGAAAGGAAGGACTACAAAAAACATGAAATTGGGGAATGATGAGTATGTTTTTGTTTTAGCTGTAGTGAGATGAAGCATGTATGACAAAACTGATTCATCTGTGGACACCTCTGTCCTACTCATTACATACCAGTTATACTTCAATAAAACTATTAATTCTTTAGATAAAAATTGTTTTGGGAATTCTTGCACATTTTTCTCTTGTACGTTTTAGAGTCACATTGTCATATCTCATTGTAACCCCTACTAGAGTTTAATCTTGAATTCCATTGATCTGCAGCAAAACATAGAAGGAACTGGTATTTTGTGACTTTAAATTTGTTCTCTGTGTGCCTTGATTACTTCTGAGCTAGTCTAATTGTGTAAGATTGTAGTCTTACCATTTTCTATGTTTTTAATATTTGAATTTTGTGTCTACATCTTAAATTTCAAAAATGCCTCCAGCTAACGGTACTAAGTCTAGAGGAAAATTGGAATCACCCTTCCCCCCCCAAAAAAAAAAAATAGCAGCTAAGTTCCAATAACATCTAGTTACTATACAATAAGGTGTATTCAAAGCTTAGGATCTCTGTGTAAGCAGATTTGGCAAAGTCTTCTCAGAATCTTATGCACTATGATTAACTCACACAAACACAGTTGAGGGGCTGTGTGCTCTTCATTTAGAAATAGAAGCAACAGTAATGGCAAGAGCAGTTTTCATCCCAGACCTCGTATTCTTTCCAGATGGGCAGAAGCTGCATTATTTCCCCAAGCCGAGCGTAGCCTAAGCTTTTTCTTCTGCCTCAGTAGGTGCTAAGGGGTTAGCCCACTGTAGGAGATCTCCCTCCTCCTTGCTGCCTTCAATGTATAGTATTTGTAAAATGTGCTAGGAAGATTCCCACACTGGTGACTATTAACTCAGCAAGCCAGCTGTTGCCCATGTGAAACTTTATGGCTTAAAGTTGACAGAGGTGTTACACAATCTGAAAGAGGCTTCTGGATCCTGGATTTTACTTGACAGCTCAACTTCCATAAAGCTCCAAACAGCTGCCTCTTATAGATTCAATTAGCTAGTAATTAAGGTCAGAATTTTTATCAATAAAACCTCTAAGTTGAGGTGGTATCTGAGAACTTCCTGTTCTTAAACAGCTCCCGAATTTTACCCTGTCCTTAGTTTTCAAGTGAAAAGCCTATGTTGATTTTCCCAAATAGCCACAAAAAATCATAAGCAAGAATAGTGGAGGACTTGTCTACTGTTTACTTTCAATTTTCATCCTAGTTTTAAGAAAAACAGACTTTAATGGAAGAAATTATGCTGGCATTGCATGAGGATCACAAAGCACTTAGTATTTGAAGAGTCCTGGAGGATCCAGCACCATGGCTCCCTGCCTCATGATTCCAAGTCCTCCCAATTCTGTCCCTAGTTTTCATTCTTTTCCACTTAAGGTTGCTTATCTTCATTTCAAATGGAGACTTCAAGTCAGTGTACAACGGGGAATTTAAGTTTTCCAACCTTGCAGTCAATGACTATTTTCCACCAATCACTGGTTTTGTTTTGTTTTGTTTTTACATTATATTATTTTCTATATGCCCTTAGATAGTAAAATTTAGACTGAATTTTAGCCCTTCCCATTTGTATCTGAAAGTTAGAAGAGACAATAAATATAATCTACCATGTGATGTTTTTCCACCAAGCTCATAAACTCCCATGGTGGTTGACATGCGGTCTATTTAGGTGAATATACATTTTAATATCTTCTCTATACAATGTTATTGTGGTAGTCATCATTCTATCAATGGCAGTTGAAAGAGAAATGCAAATACCTGTATTTAGAGACATATTAAGCAATTTATTAGCATATGTACATGGAGTATCCACAGGCAGGGCAGGCTTTAAGAATCCAGACTCAGATGACATCATCAGAACCATTTTATTACCTATTATTTGAAGACACAGGTCCAGATTATGGGAAGGGTAATTTGCAGTCTTAGCTTTACATGACCAAGCTCACTGATCTCCAAATATGGTGTCATCTAGTATTTAAACACTAAAATCCTCCATAGAAAAATCAGCAGACTTCTTTTGTAACATTTGGCCATTTGGCTTCTTGATCTGACCCAGTTCAATAACCATATAACCATGTTTGTGGAATATGGTTGGCAGTCTTGTCATGAAGGGCAATTTTCAAAGGAAGCTTTGCAAAGTTAACAAGAAACGTGTAGAAAAAAATCTTTAGCAGATGAAACAGTAAATGCCTATGATCAGAAAGAAAGGGCTTTGAAAGTAACCAAATCAATGTTTGACATTGCCTGATGCAAGTCAGTCACTACTTTTGTGTTTACCACACTAACAATGTCCTTCCTCACCCCCTATATTTGATAGGGAAACCATCAGATAAATTCAAGTCAACACTTGTTCAAACATCAAAGCTTCTCTCCTTATCTCTTCCTGTCTTTGCTTATAGGACAATCACGCTTAATATATTAATAACTCAGCACAGTGTTGGTGCATTATTTGTCGAACTCTATTGCTGTGGATATTGCTCTATATAAATAAAACACTGATGGCCAGTGACCAGACAGGAAGTATAGGTGGGACAAGGAGAGAGGAGAATTGGGGAAACAGGAAGAAGGAGGGAGGGATACTGCAGCCACTGCGAGGACAAGCAACATGTAAAGACGCCAGTAAGCCACAAGCGACATGGCAAGGTATAAATTTATAGAAATGGGTTAATTTAAGATATAAGAACAGTTAACAAGAAGCCTGCCACGGCCATACAGTTAATAAGTAATATAAGCATCTGAGTGATTATTTTATACGTAGATTGTGGGACTGTGGGGCTTGGTGGAACCTGGAGAGAAGCCCTCCAGCAACACTCTATTCTAGGGACTTAGCATGTGTTAAGTAGTCACTCAATCCTTTCAAGAACCCTAGGATGTAATTCTTAATTTTCTCCTTTAAAAGAAAAAAAAATGAGGCAGAGAGATTGGAAAACTTCCCATGGTCAAGAGATATAACAGCAAATCTGGGGTATAGCCTCAGACATACAGATTGATACTGTGTGGGTTTTGCTGTCTTTATGTTGCCCTTCTTTTCAAATAACCCATCAGAAATATGAATATAACAGAAAATATAACTTTGAAAAATGAGCCTTGTATTATTTTTTAATAATAAAATATTATTTTCTTAATAATAAAAAACTTAATGTCTGTTTTGGGGTGCATTTGAAAAAAGGTTTTAATTCCTTTAAAAATTTTCCACTTGCCTATTTGTCTTCAGTAGGACAATGTCTCTTATCTGAAAGTCGCACTTCAGATATTGTTCATTTCTCTCTTTTACTCTCTCAAGCTTTATCAACTTGGATGCAATTAATCCTTTGAAAGCATACAAAGTGCTGCTTAAGACTTTGTTAGGCACAGGCAGAAACTGTTTTCCATAACCACTTACTGGAGAAGACAGTTCTTGAGGAGGTGAATGTCCATTTGCTGATGTTTTAGAGGCACAATCATTTGGGGTTCCCATGCTTGAGGCCGAGTGGTAGGCACTTCCTTACCTCCAATACTCACCACAGGCAGAGTGCTGGCATCTCTGTCTCAGTAGGAAGAAGCTGTTCCATGGGGAGTCAGTTCTATCTGTTCAATAGACATCAAAGGGATTCTCTGGCAGTCAGTTCTTTATCTCACCACAAGACAAATTCTTTTAGTTCTACTCAAGTCATCCAAAGGGATTCCTGAAACAGAAAGCAATTTACTGCTGAATTAAGCAAGGCTGTAAATTCAAAGAGCAGACTTTACCATAAAGGTTTATGGGCTTTCAAATCAATGTAAACAATTTACTTCAAAGGTCTCTGCCTGGATTGCAATTTAAGGTTGAAATAGGTTTCAATGCTATCTTGTAAGGTTAAATAAAATTGTCATATCAATAAACCATCCATTCACATATTTCTAATTATTGCAGCTATTTGACATCTTTTGAGAGTCACCAAAAGATGTAGTTTAGTGTCTAAGGACAAGACTAAGAGAAATTTCAATGATTTGAAAGAAGGAACAGGGATAATAGAGAGGTTTATAAATAATCTAATTAGCTGAACTACACATTTTACAGATGCACCCTTTGGACTTTGCATACTTTTTTTGAGTTGAAAATAGATTTCCATACAATGTATTCTAATCACTGGACTTTCTCTTCCAACTCCTTCCAGGTCCTCCCCATACCCCACCTACCAAAATACATACCCTCTCATTCTCTCTCTCATTAGAAAATTAATGATATCTTAACAAAAAGAAAATAGGTAAAATAAAAACAAATCAGAATAGGACAAAACAAACAAATGAAAAAAAAAAGAGCCAAACAAAAAGCATAAGAAATATAGAGATGCAGAAACACACATCCACACATTTCAAAATTAGAAAAAACACCATAATATATAATAAAAAGACCATAATATATAACCAAAAGACAGGTAGGGTTTAAAAAATTCCTAGACCAAGCATTATGAGATTAAAAACAAAACCCTCCAAAAATATCATTGAATTCATTTTGTGTTAGCTATCTACTGATGGGCATGGGGCCATCATTGCACCAAAATGTCTTGTGATATGCATGTGGTTTGTATACCCTGAGACTCCCTTAGAGAAAAACTAATTTTTCCCTTACTAGCAGTGATCAATTGAGAATAGCTTTGAGGATAGGGATGGGGGCTTGTGCCCATTTCAACGATCAGCATTGGGACCCCATCTGGCTTAGACTTATGCAGGCCCTGCTCATTCGACCACAATGTTTGTCAGTTGATGTGTGCAGCAACATGTTTATGTCCAGCAAGGCTTGTTTCCTTGATGTCTTCCATCCCCACTGACTCTTATAATCTTTCTGCCTTCTCTTCCACAGGGTTACCTGATCCCTGAAGGGAGGGATTTGATGGAGAACTCTGATTTAGGACTGTGTATTCCAAGGTTTCTTACTCTCCACACATTGCCCAGTTGTGGGCATCTACATTTCTTCCCATCTACTTCAGGAGGAAGCTCCTCAGATGATGGTTGAGCAAGACACTTATCTATGAATACAACAGAATGTCTTTAGGAATCTTTATTGGCTATGTACCTTTAGCAGAACAGTAGAATTTGGTGTTCCTTAGGACCCTGGACTATCTGGTGCCAGGTTCTTTGCCACAAGAGCAGTGTCAAGGATGGGTTGAGCTCATGGAATGGACCTTACATCCAATTAAATTGGTTGGTTACTCTAACAACCTTTTGCCACTATTGCACCAAAATGTCTTACAGGCAAGTCACCACTATATACTGGAGGGTTTCCAACTCGGTTGGTGTTTACCTTTTCCCTTTGATAGCAGGCCTAGTACCTTTTAATACTATGCACATTAGTCAGTAAGGGCAAAAGCTCCATGTAGGAACCTGCTTGAGATCTCTGCTGTGGGATAATGCTCTTGTACACCGGTTTAATAAAACGCTGATTGGCCAGTAGCCAGGCAGGAAGTATAGGAGGGATAAGCAGACAAAGAGAATTCTGGGAAGAGGAAGCCTGAGTGGAGAGATGCTAGCCCACCATCCAGGGAGCAGCATGTAATGGCACACAGGTAAAGCCACAGAGTACTTGGCAACATATAGATTAACCGAAATTGGCTGGGTTTAAGTGTAACAGTGAGTCAGTTGTAAGCCTGAGCTAATGGCTGAGCAGTTTTAATTAATATAAGCCCCTGTGTGTTTACTTGGGGGACATGAGTGGTAGAGATTTGTCCCGACTGCTGGCAGGCTGGGACACAGAAAAACTTTCTACTACAGATCTCCATGCTCTTTGAGTTATGTAGGTGTTGTCTTTAGCAATAGGGCCTTAGTTTGTGGAGAGCAACCAATATCTTTGGCAATATCTTACGTTGTTTAAGGGGTTTCCACAGGGCCTCTTTGGCTAGCAATTCAGTGAGATGCAACTCACCCCAGAAACTGGAGGTTTCATTTGGTACTAAGATGTGTCTAGTTGGGCCTCTGCCTCCCCTGTTCTTTGATGATTCCCTTTAGATTTCTTTCATATATGTATATGTTTTAAGAAGATTCTACTATAGTAGATATCCACATGACCCCTCAAATGGCCCTTAGTTTTAGATGTCCATTAATGCATTCCCTTTCTTACTGCCTCTTCATTCCTCATCCTGTTTAATCCCCCATGTTAGTCTCCTTCCAATCCCTGCCTATCCATAAATATATATTCTATTTTCCCCTCCTATGGAAATCCTTCCATCCCTTCTTCCCCCCTATGGTATACCTAACCTCTGTGGTTATATGGATTATAGTTTGCTTTTCAACAACTTTAACAGCTAACATCCATATATAAGGGAATATATATCCCATTTGTCATTTGGGGTCTGAGTTTCCCCACTAAGGATTTTTTTTTTCATCTCCATTCATTTACCTGGAAATTTCATGGTTTTTTTTTTGTTTGTTTGTTTCTTATTTGGAAGCTGAGTAATATTCATTGTGCAATGTATCATATTTTATTCATTCATCTTTTTCTGTTGATGAAATGTAAGGTCTTCCCAATATCTGGCTATTGTGAATAGAGCAGCAATGAACATGTTTGAACAAGAGTCTCTGTAGCAGGATGAAGAATCCTTTGGGTATACCAAGAGTGGTATAGTTAGATCTAGTGGTAGATGGATTCCCAACTTTTTGAGGAAAAATCACCATACTGATTCTCATAGTGGCTATACAGTAATAGATGAGTGTTCTCCTCCATATCCTTGCCACCATAAGCTGTCATTTCTTTTATGAACTTTGACCATACTCACTACTATAAGATGAAATTTCAAGGTAACTTTTATTTCATTTCTCTGATGACCGAAATGTTGAAAGTTTTAAAAATGTTTTTTCTCATCATTTGTGTTTCCTCCATTAAGAACTTTCTGTTTGGATCTGTACCCCATTTTTCAATTGGGTTATTTGTTTTCTTGATGTCGAAGGGGTTTTTGTTTGTTTATGCATTTTGTTGTTGTTATTGTTTCAATTCTTTATATATTTCAGGTATTAACCCCCTATCAGATGTGTAGTTGGTAAAAAAAAAAAAAAATCTTTTCCCATATGTAGCCTGCTCTTTTATTTTCTGATTGATTGTGTCCTTTACCATGTAGAAGCTTTTCATTTTCATGAGATCCCATTTATTAATCTTAGTTGGTCTTAGTGCCTATGTTGTCAATGTTCTTTTCAGAAAGTCTTTTCCTGTATCAATGGGTTCAAGACTATTTCCAGCTTTCTCCTCTATCAGATTCAGAATATCTAGTGTTATATTGAAGTCCTTGGTCCATTTGGAGTTTTGTCCAAGGTGATAAGCATGGAACTTTTTGCTTGTGTCTACATGCAGACATCCAGTATGATCAGCATCATTTGGTGAAGACGCAGGCTTTGCACTCTGAAATCCAGAAGGGACATTTTATTTTTTACCACTGTGTCCATTTTTCAGTGTAAAACTGTTTTAGTGAGAAACTCCTCTTTAAAACTTGATTTTTCTCATTGCTTTCCCACTCCATCTCTGTTCCAGCTGGAGCATCCCATTCCCTTATGTTCTCATCCCTCCATTGCCCACCCCATTTTGCTCATGGAGATCTCATCTATTTCCCCTTCCCAGGGTGAGTTGGATCAATGGCTGTGGAGCCTGCATGGGCCTGGACTAGGCCCTCTGCATGGGGAGACAATTGTGTAGCTTGATTTGCTTGGGGGTTCCCCTGGCAGTAGAATCAGAATCCATCCCTGGTGCATGAGGGGGCTTTTTGGAGCCCACTACCTATAATGGGACACCTTGTGCAGCCTTGAGGCAGGGGGAGGGGCTTGGACTTGCCTCTACTGGGTATGCCTCACCCTGGGAGGCCTTGCCTTCTTGTGGGGGGATGGGGGGTCGGTTGCGGGACAGGCTGGGGGGTGGGAAGAGGGAGAAAGGGATCTCTGATTGGTATATAAAATGAAAAAAAAAGTTCTTAATTTAAAAAATGAAAAAAAAAATGATGATCTTAGCTGGGTGGCAGTGGTGCACACCTTTAATCCCAGCATTCAGGAGGCAGAGCCAGGAGGATCTCTGAGTTCAAGGCCAGCTTGGCCTACAGAGCGAGATCCAGGATAGGCACCAAAACTACACAGAGAAATCCTATCTTGAAAAACAAAACAAAACAACAACAACAACAAAACCTCTGTGGGTGAGGAGGATTTACTGTGTTAAATGACTACTAAGTCAGAAACATTGAAATACTGGTTTAGAGACAGAACTAGACATTAAGATTGTGAGAAAGTATTGCCCTTTTCCTTTTGGTCCTTAGGAAACTGCATTTCTCTCAGGAAAAGAGACAAGAACAAATGGCATCTAGCAGAACTATTCTATTCTTACCGAATTTCTCTGATATTAGTCTACCTGGGACACACGGAATGTTTCTTATTCTGCAGAACTGATATTAAGGAGCAGTTTCTGAAAATGGAAAAATCAAGATTCCAATTGAAATGTATGGCATATTTCTAGATTAAAAGCACACTTAAAGTATTTTCTCTTTAGCACTGTTTTACAAATAAAAGAATAAAATGAAGTAGCCACTTTTTTTTTTTACTATGCTGGAGATGATTCCCCCACCCTCACTGTCATGATGCTTATGCATGATTCACACAGACTCCACCACTGAGCTATATTCCCAGTCTTGAAGTGATAGAGTAGTTAATTTTTCAAAAGAGTTTAATTTTCACATTTTAGATTAAATTTTCATTCCACAATGGAATATTTTATATATATAGTGTTTGCATGTAGCAGTAGGACAACGGAAATAGCTTGACTATCCTGTGGGTTAGCCTTTGATTCACACTTCATAGTTCTGCAAGAGTTTGTTTAGCTACAAACACACCACAATAATATTTTTCATTTTGAGGACACATTTAAAACAATAGTAAAAACAAAGATCTTTTAAATGAGTACTAGCAAAAATGTTACGAAGCCTGAGGAAACATTTTAGAAAGATAGACCACATAGTTTTCCTCATATACTTCAGTCATAAGTTCACAAATGTATATTCATTATTGATTGACAAATACATTCTAACATTCTGAAGTGGCATGATGTCGTATATAAAGCTTTGTAAAAATAATGATTCTGTAGTTAAAAATTCATAGTCTAAATCTAATTTGGAACCAACAAGCTGTCTCTCTGAAACATATCAGGCTGACAGTCACTGTGGAAATGACTTTTGTTCTAAATTATGTCTTAGCATGTGAACGTGATGCTTCCATAAAGAGTCGCCTGTAACTATTCATCAATAATATATATTATATTCGTTCTAATTATAAATCTGTATCCTTTATCTTTCTATAAAAATGTTGACTGTCCACCTTAAGAATGTGAGAACTGAACTTCTATAACTGGCCAGTATGATGTGCTGATTAAATATGTGTGAAGAAAATAGTCTTGGAGTTCAATTACTATGCCACTGACCTATTTATTCTCATTCTATTTTCTTGCATTTGTGAGTGAGTGTATGTGTATCTAGGGGTGCAAAAGTGTGCATATGCTCATGGAGGTAAGGGGTGGATGTCAGATGTCTTCCTTAACTGCTCTCTAACTTAATATCTGAAACAGGAGCTCTCACTGAAGGACTGTTAGAAGGATATAGGTAGACAAGGAAAGTAAATCTGGGATCCCTGAGATGACCTCTTCTTGTTCCTGGAAGATATTATGAGGAGAAGTGATGGGAAGGCATGGGAGTGGCTATCTAAACAGGAACAACAGGAGAAATGGGGGACCCAGGGGCCCAGAATCCCTTTTATGGACTCCCAGCCTTAGGGCTTTCCCATCCCAAAGGGATAAAGCTATTAATTTTGCATTTTCTATGACTTAGTCTTTCCAGATATCCCTTTTTTTTTTTTTGCCCCAGAGAACAAGCTCTTTGATCCCTTAGTTTTCCAACATACTCTTATATTTCTTGGGGACTCTCATCCAAGATTTGAGAAGATCTTTACTCAAGGTCATATTCCTGACTGGAAATCCTGGAGAGAAACTCAGAAATGGCCTTGACCATCAGTAGCTCCAAGGCCTCTTCCAAATGACAAACCCCACCACCACCACTACTAGCATGATGGGAACTCGGAATTAGCCCCCCATCTCCACCACAAGTAAGATTGGTAGTTGATCTGGAACCTTGTTTTTGGCCTCATATGGCTGAACACAGAGTTCTCCATGGAGAACCAGAGTGGAGTCTTATACAGCCACTTCTAAGGCAAGAGACACTGCAAACCAGACTCCCCCCAAACTGCTTATCTTCCAGGAGAGGAAATGTGAGAGAGGGCATATTTCTCACTCTGTGCACTTGGAAAAGGTCCACTGGCATTCCATCCCTCTGCTCAATCAATTTTCTACCTCATGGCCAGCTCTTGGGCCCTTGAACAATAAATGGCTAAGTGTAGGCAGCTAGGGGGCAGAAAGACTTGCTTACTGTTTTCTAGTGTTTCTTGAGCTATTTGAGCACGTTCGCAAAACTTGAAGTTGTCCTGAGTATTTACCAAGAGTACTTTGTTTGAAGTGGGAGGTACCTGAAATTCAAAAGGAGGCAGCTATAACTGAGCAACAGGAGGAAGTTCTGTTTTGTGTAGGAAAGATTAGTTGGATACTAGCACGTGTGCATGCACACACGCAGACAGAGAGAGACAGAGAGACATAGACAGAGAGAGTGAGTACCAAGGGACTTTATCTATTTGTCTGGAACCCACTTGACTAATTCTGGGTTGGCAGAACAAATGCCCTCCTCCACACACATGCCCCTTCCTGTAGGCCAGGCTCCCCTGTGTCCCCTTTTGTGCACAAAGTTCTCTGTTGGCTTTGCCAGATATACTGGCCTGTAGAGGTACCCAGGCTGAGGGTAGAGTCCAGAGGATG
This sequence comes from Peromyscus leucopus, assembly GCF_004664715.2. Classification (NCBI taxonomy): domain Eukaryota; kingdom Metazoa; phylum Chordata; class Mammalia; order Rodentia; family Cricetidae; genus Peromyscus; species Peromyscus leucopus. The sequence goes on along the minus strand of NC_051079.1, from coordinate 47,039,800 downwards.
GTGGGAGGTGCACTGAGCTTGGAACTATAGGTAGGGCTCAGCAGTAAAAGACTTGCTTAAGTTTGCATGACACCCTGGGTTTCTTCCCCAGCCCTGCAAATATCCAAGCATTCATGGAGAAAGCATATTGATTTAAATGTGTCTTAAGAATTTTCCCCACCATGTGCCTCTAGCCCTAATATGGTTACACTTGAGAAATTCATGTGAATTTGCAACAGCCCAGGTCCAGGTAGGTGCTAGACAAGCTGCTGCCAGTAATAGCAAGAGGCAAAGAAGGGTCAGCCTGTTTGGTTTGGGGCTTGAGATAAGGGCTCCACTGCTCTTAATGTCTGATATTTCTGCCTGGAATCTATCTCCAAGACTCCTTTTTCTCTAATTGAGATACAATAGTCTCTCCTTCTTTGTGGCCTGCTTTTCTTCTTGCTCCACTGAGCCCTGGGCAGCCCCTCTTTGGTTTTTATTTCCCAGCTGCTGTGATGCAAACAGGCTCAGGAAAGTGAGTATTTCATATTCCCTGGATTACAGGAACATGTGGCAAATTATTCACTCAGAGTGCTTATTATGCTTGCTTATGGTTTATAAAGTTAAGAAAAAAAGATCAAAGGAAACATTTACTCTAGAGGTTTATGTTGATCAGTTAGATTTTACAAAGACAAGCAAGAATGGGAATTCATTAAGGTCTCAAGTCTATTAAAGAGTCACAATAAGGACAAATAACCCAAACATTCTCCCCCTTCTATCATGGTCACTAATTAGGAAGGAGAAGGTGCAGGTACCCATGCCCACATCAGTAAAGAAGCAACCAAATCTCCAAAGAATACTCTGGAGAGGAAGACAAAGTTAATCTTGAATCTGTTCCATACATCTTCTTTTGCCTTGAAGATAGTTGTCAGCAAAGGCTCCACTTGTCCTCATCCCTAATCCATTGTGATCTCTTTGACCCATAAGCATTAAGGAAGAAATGCCAGATATTTCTCTGCACAGGGCTTGGTCTAAATATACATTGGAAGATAAAAAAGTGGCCTCCAGTGGGACTGTAAAACTCAACAAGTATGGAAAGTCTCCACAGATGTGGGCAGATCCTGACAAACAGAAAGCTAGATGGACTGGTTTCTTAATGGGTGATACTTGAGGGGTTGTTGCAGACCTTTGTGTTTTCTATGTATGTCACAATTTCTTCCAAGTCTTGTAATTAATGGAAGCACCTTTGGGAAAGCTACCACAAATAACAGAGGGGCATACTGGGAATAACTTAAACTAATCACTGTTATAGGGTCAGAAGAAGAAAAAAATCTTAAGCTCTGGCGCTCTGAAATGGGACTGCTGTGTTCTGAGCACCTGGGAAGATTCTCCTTCTAGCTTATTGTTTGTTGTTTCCCATGGTTAAGGGAGTGTAAAGAATATACTTTCAAAGTCTACGCTGTTGCTACTTTATCACTCCAGGCACCAGCCCCTCAGTCTTCTTCTGGCCTGGTTGCTACTGCCAGGGTATCACTAGAACTTAGAGGCTATTGTTATTCTAGTGGCAAAGACATCCATCAGTTGGGCTATGAACTCTTCTAATCTTATGATCCTTGTAACTGTGACCACTTTTCCTCCCAGTTAGATAAACCTTATTCTACCACGGATGTCCTTAGGTCTCTTCCTGTTGAGGACCCACACACATGTGACTGATTTCTGTGTTACAGGTGTTACTTGTTGCAATTTTAAACGCTTGGTTTCACTGTTGTGCAGTGAAATGTAATAGGGAAGGTGGATATGAATTACTAAACTTACTATAAAATGAGCAGAGTAGTAGAACTATAGCAGTGGCTGAATGCAGGCTCAGCATTCCAGCCCCGTCTGAAAGGGTATCTGAGTTGTACATAGCCTGTTTCATCTGTGTGACACTAGACTAAAGGCTAGGTCACAAGTGTGAAGCTTGTATAACCAGGAATTGTCTGCACAAAAGGCCTTGAGCTTGCTCATCTGGGGACCAGATAGGAATGTGATGGGCCCCAGAGACAAATTTGTAAGGAGGAGCAATCACGACTGTCATTTTTGTTTGATAACTGGCTAGCAATTCTAACTGTTTCCTGAGACTTCTTCAAGTGACTAATGGGTCCCAGAATGAGACATAACAGACTCAGGAATTTTGGCTCACAGACTTTCCATAATAAGCCTTTGGCCATGTGTACATGTCATATCTGTCCTTGCTGTATCTGTTCCTGTCTCTAGATCTGTGAACTTGGATGTGGGATCAATGAGGCTGGAGCAGAGAAGTGACCATTACACTGTCTATACTCAGTGAACTTACTAAATGGGGACTTCTGGTCCTTTTCTGAGCTCATATGCTTAAATGCCATATTTAGGCTTTTTTCTCTATCTACTACTTGCACTCATCCCAAACTTAAAGTGTGTGTGTGGGGGGGGGAGAAGCTATGGAGCCAGGTGCTGGTAAAGGTAGCCCCAAGAAAAAATGTAGAGGATAGAACCCAAGTTGTTTATGAAAAGATATGATTGGAGCTTCAGGTCAAAAAAGATGATGTTAGTACATGATTTCCTCATGGACAACACTGTAAACTGTAGACTAGACACATGATTAGATAACTTTTAAGCTGATTGGCCCAACAGGGCATTTAAACACACACACACACAACCTTGTTTAATTTTATGCTTTAAAAGAGCTTATTCATTTTTGACAAAGAAGTCAAAACTGTACAGTGGAAAAAAGAAAGCATCTTCAACAAATGGTGCTGGCATAACTGGATATCAACATGTAGAAGGCTGCAAATAGATCCATATCTGTCACCGTGCACAAAGCTTAAGTCCAAGTGGATCAAAGACCTCAACATAAATCCAGCTACTCTGAACCTGCTAGAAGAGAAAGTAGGAAGGAGTCTTGAATGCATTGGCATAGGAGATCACTTCCTAAATATAACAACAGTAGCACAGATGCTGAGAGAAACAATCAATCAATGGGACCTCTTGAAACTGAGAAGCTTTTGTAGAGCAAAGGATATGGTCAACAAGGCAAAGCAACAGTCTACAGAATGGGAAAAGGTCTTCACCAACCCCACATCTGACAGAGGACTGATATCCAGAATATATAAAGAACTCAAAAAATTAGACATCAAAATGTCCAATAGTCCAATTAAGAAATGGACTATAGAGCTAAACAGAGAATTCTCAACAGAGGAAACTCAAATGGCTGAAAGACATTTAAGGGATTGATCAACATCCCTAATTACAGGGAAATGCAAATCAAAACGACTTTGAGATACCACTTTACACCTGTCAGAATGGCTAAGATCAAAAACACTGAAGACACCTTATGCTGGAGAGGATGTGGAGCTAGGGGTACTCTCCTCCAGTGCTGGTGGGAATGTAAGCTTGTACAACCACTTTGGAAATCAATATGGCGCTTTCTTAGAAAATTGGGAATCAATCTCCCTCAAGATCCAGCTATACCACTCTTGGGCATATACCAAGAATGCTCAATCATACCACAAGGGCTCAGCTATGTTCATATCAGCATTGTTTGTAATAGCCAAAACCTGGAAACAACTTAGATGCCCTTCAATTGAAAAATGGATAAATAAAATGTGGTACATATACACAATGGAATACTACTCAGCAGAGAAAAACAATGACATCATGAGGTTTGCAGGCAAATGGATGGATCTAGAAAAAAATTATCCTGAGTGAGGTAACCCAGACTCAGAAAGACAAACATGGTATATACTCACTCATAGGAGGATACTAGATGTCAAACAAAGATGACTAGACTGCTACTCACAACTCCAGGGAGGCTACCTAGAAAACAGACCCCAAGAAAGACATAGGGATCGCCCAGTGACAGAGAAATGGATGAGATCTACATGAACAACATAGACATGAGTGGGGGTAATGAAGGGCAAGGGTTTAGGGAAAGAGAGCTTAGGGGAGCAGGAGATCCCAGCTGGATCAGGAACAGAGAGGGAGAACAAGAAATAAAAGACCATGATAAATGAAGACCACATGAGAATAGGAAGAAGCAAAATGCTAGAGAGGTCTACAGAAATCCACAAAGATACCTCCATAATAGACTACTGGCAATGGTTGAGAGACAGTCTGAACTGACCTACTCTGGTGATAGGATGGCCAAACACCCTAATTGTCGTCTTAGAAACCCCATCCAATGACTGAGGGAAGCAGATGCAGAGATCCATGGCCAGGCCCCAGGTAGAGCTCCAGGAGTCCAATGGGCGAGAAAGATGAGGATTTGTATGAGCGAAAATTGTTGAGACCAAGGTTGGAAAAAGCACAGGGACAAATATCCAAACGAATGGGAACATATGAACTATGAACCAATAGCTGAGGAGCCCCCAACTGGATCAGGCCCTCTGAATAGGTGAGACAGTTGATTAGCTTGATCTGTTTGGTAGGTATCCAGGCAGTAGGTCCGGGTCCTGTACTCAGTGCATGCATTGGCTGTTTGGAACCTGGGACTGATGCAAGGACGCTTGGTTCAGCCTGGGAGGAGGGGGCTGGACCTGCCTGGACTTAACCTACCAGGTTGAACTCAATCCTCAGGGGAGTCTTTGGCCTGGAGGAGATAGGAATGGGGGGGTAGGTTGGGGGAAGCAGGGGGGGGAGAACAAGCGAATCTGTGGCTGATATGTAAACTAAATTAAATTAAAAAATAAAAAAAAAACCAAACAAACAAACAAAAAAAAGAGCTTGTTGTTTTTAAATAAAGGAGTCCTTGCCCGACTTGGTTCCCCACTGCTTCTGATTTTCTCCCAGGAAAAAGGGAGCTTGGGGAACAGGCAAGCAGAGGGGCACATTGACCTTTCCTTGGTTCCAGGTCATCCCTTCTCAGGAGACCTAAGTTCCTGGTGGGGAAGGACCCCACACTGAAGCATGGCTATGGTAGATTATTCTTTGTACTATAGAAAGGCTACTTTGTTTTTTTTCTCTCAGGTTCACCTTGGAACCTATAAACCTCCACAGTTTAACAATGTGTCCATGGGAAATATTAATTATTAATAAAAAATATGAATATAGTTGGGATTTAACTTTCTTTTATTAAGGTGGTGCTAACAGCTTTAGCATTGGAACTATACAACCGCCATGATACCAGTTGTACCAAACTGAAAAGTATCATTATAACTAGACTTGCTGATTGCTGATTTTCTTAACATTGTTATGTCATATGATGGTTGGATGCTTTTCCGCAATGGAAAAGAAGGCTGGGAAGCTTAAGAAAATTACAAAGATCTGATCAACTTACCTAAGGTAGGTCAAAGGTCACAGATACCAAAGTTCCACTTGAGTTAATGGAACTAATTGGTCTACTCTCCATAACAATTACAAGGACTGATTTAAAGAACACAAATGTACATCTAATTAATATTTATTCATTTAGCTTTGCCAAAACTTTATCCAAATATTACATAGTAGTTAAAAATACCAGACTGGTATAATTAACTTTCTGATTGTTCAGTAATCATACTTGGAGTCTATAATGAAATCAGAGGGCATAAAGGGGAGAATATTTTCTCACTAGCTCTCCAATTTCAACTAAGGCCAAAGGACCATCAACACCTTAACTGTCATGAATCACGATAGAGGTCCACAGTACTGAGAACTAAGTGATATACAGCCCTAAAGGAGGAGAGTCAATAGAGAGGGAAATTTTCCTCCATGCTTCCAAGAGAAGCCATGGCTGAGCAAAGCCTTTAACTTACCATAGAATATGTAGAGACACTAGGAAAATGAAGACAAGAGGAGCCAGGCAGGATCTTCAAGTGCCTTTGACAGCAAAAATTCTACTGAAGTAGAGAGGAATTTCATCACCCAGAGAATTTCTTTTCATCTCTTTAGTTAATCTTGAACCACTACTTCTACCAATATTTGTAAGACAAAGTTTGCAAACTAGAAGATACTGAAATTATTCCTACATTAGAAAGTGTAGAACTAAAAAAAAAAAAATGAAGAAAAAAATCAGTTGATAGGATTTAATTCTGAAAATTCCGTAATTTTGGTTTGTGATATTTTTCATTATAACAGTCTTTTAGATCCTAATTTAATAAGATAAATTTAAGTTCTATAGTGGTATAACAAGTTGAGAAGTCAAATAATATACATCTATTTAAAAAGTTTACAAGTAGAACTTACTTATTGAGTAGTCTTGGAGAATATCTGATAATTTGATGCTTCACCACAAGTAGAAAGAATACTTTTTCTATTAAAACTAATATTGTCTTCAAGAATACATTATTAAAACTGTCAAATATTTGATAATAGCTAAACTATAAATAAAAAATGTTGGATTTACTTGGTTAGAAGAAATTAATACTATCTGAAAAAATAGAAAGATACTAATGAGTCTGTTAGAAAATAGTGAAGTTTGGAATCTGGTTAAAGTAGGTAAGTATGTATGTACCAAGTATTTAGCTCATGGTATTTTTAATATTTGACAATTAGTATTTTAATGTGCTTCAGTGTGGGTTTATGTGTAGAATTCTCATTCTAAGAGGAAAATTATGAAAATTTTACATGAGCATATGGTAAAATATAATTAAAACAATTTCACAATCAATAAGAAGACATATAGGTAAAATAATTTTTGTTATCTTCCAGTATGCAAACTTTGTCTTATAAAGACTGATAGAAATGGTGGTTGGACATTAACTAAAGAGATGAGAAGGAATCCTCTGGGTAATGGAATTACTATATACTTCAGTGAAATTTATATTTATACATATACACACAATTTGGTTGTTTTAGCATCCATTTCATTTTAAGTGTGCTAATTGAGGAAGTATACTATACCTTTAAAAGGTGCTATGTGCTTGGGGGTTATAGATTGTCTTTCTAAGGGTGTGGAAATATTGTCTGTAACAGTAGTGTTTTCTTGTTTAGATCTCTCTCCTCCTGATAATGTAGATCATCACAGGAATTGGAATTTTCAGTCTCATTCTTTTTTTATGGTCAGCAGATAGTATATGCTAAAAACAACTTCTCATAAAAGGTATGTTGTTAATAAGGTAAATGAATTTTCATCACAACTAATGGGAATTTGCATTGCCATAATAACCACTTATAGAAAGAAAATAATTAATGAGATGATTTTTATTGATGTTTGGCCATGTAAGTAGAATGAATTTCATAATTTTATTACAGCATGTAAACCCTATTTTTCCCTTAGAAGGGTGATATGATATGATATATATGTATACGTGAGTTTTTAATTTCAAAATTAAAAGCATATTTGTAACTCCCTAATAACAATAGCTACAACTTCACATTCTCAGAATATTATTGTAAAGTCAAATGTGAAGTATAATTACCCCAGGTATGAAAGGATTTCTGTTCATACAGGGTCCTATGAACATAAATGACATTCATTGTTACCACCACACTTCCAGATTCCATCCTACAGAATCTTCATTCCTACAAAGCTTAGCCTAAGAGTTCCAGGGTAAGTATTTATACATTTTAAATTGGAATCCATGAATTTTTTTTTACCCATAAGGAATAGCAATATAAACTATTTTTATTCCTTAATTATGAAATTTATTTTGATACTTTTGGGGATAAAGAAATCTAAATGAGAAGGTAAAGCAGATGTTTCTATGATCTGATCTCAGTTGCCAATTCTGATGTTAACACTGAACCAGGACCTAACAATTCAAACTAGAGCGGTTTGTTTGTTTGTTTTGCTGTTTTTCTTTTTTCTTAGAAAATTTTATATAATATCCAATGAAATATGATCATATGTACTACTGTTTTTCTCCTCTAACTTCCTCCATATCCTCCTAACAAATCTCCATCCCATTTCATATCTTTGTGTTTTTGATAACTCATAATCTATTTAGTACTGCCAATATGAGCATGGGTGTGGGACCATCAGTGCATCAGTGAGCTACATGTTAAAAGATTTTCTCCATTCCCAAGCAGGTATTGACTGCCAAAGTCTCCTCTAATAAGGGGTAGAACTTTGAGATCATCTCCCCATCTATTTCAGAACTTTTACTGGCTTGATCCTGTGCAGGAAACCACAGCTGCTGTAAATTCGTGAGTGCTGTAGTCACATCATGTCCTGAATACAGCATTTCATAGCATCCATTTCTGTTCTCCAGCTCTTACATTCCCTCTCCCTCCTCTTCTATGATGCCTCTTGGGCTTTGAGGGGGAGGATACTAATTTAGGAGTCTCCCCTCCAAAGCTGAGTACTCAGTTTCTTATTCTCAGCACTTTGATCAATTATGCATCTCTCTATTGAGTGCCACGCACCTCAACGACAAGCTTCTCTGACCAAGGTTGAGAACACCTTCTGTCTATGTATAAATATATTAATATTTATAAGGTATAATGGTTGGTTATAAGTCAACTTAATACAATTTAGAAACATCTGAGCAGGAAGCATTATTGAATTGTTATTACCTTGATATGGAAAGACCTACCCCAAATCCTAGTTGCTACCTTGACCTCTCTCTTGCCACTGACTTAACCTATTATTATTGAAAGAGATACCTTCAGTGATATTAGAACCTGTGTTTCCAGATTTCCAATGTGGATTGAGGACCCATAATGGCTGTCCAGGAATCCTTTAGGACTTCAGGGCCAGATCAGAGTTGTGGAGACACTCAGCCTTAATGACTGAGCAACTACTGGACTCTTTTCCTTTCAGATGTGAGACAGCTGTTGTTACTATTTGACCACATTATGTAAGCTGATTTAATAAATCTGTATACACACCACACACACACCACACACACACACACACACACACACACACACACACACACACACACCCTTTCCATCAGGTTATCCCTCTAGAGAACTGTGACTAATACAGTAATTTGAGAGTATGACCATTTAGCAAAATAACAATAATGGGTACTCTCTCAGGCCTATGAGTTCACTAGCCATGAGTTTTTGACAGGAGTATAGTTCCAGGCATGAAATTCCCTCCTGAAGATCAGGACTCCAATCCAATTAGAAAGCTATTAGCTACTCCATAGCAGTCATGACACTGTCTCTCTATTGGGCATTTCTTTCATGGCAGAACAGTATTGTGCAGTGCACAGAGTCCTGCATTGTGTAAGACTGTTGATCCCTTTTCTCCCAGCAGCCTACATAGTGCTTTCTGTAACTATGGAAGATAAACAGTATGGAGGGCATTTCTCGGTTAGTGTGAGCTTGATTTTTCTATGTCCAGTGACAAAAATATGTGTCTTTCTCAATAGAGCCTTATCAAGGTAGTTGTGATGTGCAACCAAGAACAACAAAATAACGTGTTGTCTTAAAGACTTCTGGGACCTTCCTGGCCAATAACTCACAGGAAGGTTTCCTATACCTTGAATTGTAATAATATTTACAGTTAATAAACCATGTCTTTTGGAAGTAACATTGTCCAGTCATGTTTTTATGCCAATATCATGCTGCTTTATAACTATAGCTTTGTAGTATAATTTGTGGTTAGGAATAGTGAGACCTCCTGCAGTTCTTTTATTATTCAGGGTTGTTTTAGCTATCCTGTTTTTTTCCTTTCTTATTTTTTTATTCTTTTCTCATACAATATATTCCCACAGCAGCCTCCCTCCCCTCCTCCGAGTCTCCCCTACCTCTCCTTCTAGTCTTACCTACCTCCCCTCTCCCAAGATCCTCTGTGCACCCACTTCTATATGAAGTTGAGAATTGTCTTTTCAAGATCTATGAAGAATTGTGTTGGAATTTTTATGAGAATTGCATTGAATCTGTACATTGCTTTTGGTAGGATGGCCATTTTTACTATGCTAATCCTATTGATCCATGAGCTTGGAATAGTCTTTTATATAATAAAAATTATCTTTGGCTGACTTGTGTACAATGCACAATCTATACTTGTATTAATGCTAATATGTATGTTACCTTTAAAAATTTATGTACTTCCAGAGCAAGGGTACCAGACACCAATGAAAAGAGATAACCCAGGTGATTCAGCATCCAGAACAGTTTCAAGGCTGCTGGCTGAGATGGAACAGCCTAATAAACTATTCCAGCCAAGACCTAACATTTATCCTGATTTTCTCAAGGTTTTTGCAAAGATTACCAGCACCCTCAAACAACAGTAAGTAGTCTAGAGAATGATGCCTATGTTCCCAAAATATGGATTATGGATATTTATTATCATTTAAAGGGAATTGGTTACAAGTTGCTTTTAGTAATGGTCAGGAAAAAAAAAAGATGAACAAAGGAGATTAGATATAATGATCACTTTCTGAAAAGAAAAAAAGGGGGGGTACAGAAAGGATAAAAGGATAGATTATTGAATCTACTTTTAGACCAAGAAAGCAACTACTAGTCTTAAATATTTTATATTGTTATGGATTTTTGTATAACAATATGAATTTAAAGTTAATTTTGTTATGCTGTATGTATGTTTCTACCCATTTAGGGTATTTGGTTTATGCAAAAATGTAATACATAATTAAGAGATACAGATTAATTGTCATCTATAGTAGTCAAAATTATAGTCATGTTAGATATGTTTTCAAGGTTATACACAGATATATTTAGATAGATTAATATTCTTCAAACACTTCAGAGACCTACAGAATATGGCATTTAATATGTTTAATAACCTAAGGCTTTTCATAACAGTGAGAAATGTCTGCTCCTGGCAGCACCAATCTACTTCAGAGAAGATGATGGGCATTGAGGAAACATTATATAGAGTTTGTTTTCTTTTTTCTTTATGGTGAAAGCTAGCCATTGAGGCAAAGAAAACTGCCCTTGTCTCAAAAACTGACAATATACTGTCCAAATTGAACCAGCAGGACATAAAATAAAGTGACTGCCAAACTTTGCCAACACATGATAGGACAGTCCTTCAAAATAATCTGCTTCTCAAAAATTCTGTCAGATATGCCAGTCCTGTAGGCCAAAATTGGATTCTCCAACGTTACAGATGTTACAATCTAAGATGACTGTCTGGTATCCAGATGTCCATATCATTAGGTAACATTTCACCCCTCCTGGGGTCTTTGATAGAGTTAAAGACCAAATAATTAGACTTAAAGTTTTCCTTAGTTATGATAAAATGTAAACTAGGTATAAAACTTTAGACTCTCAAAGACAAGATAGTATTTTCTCTAAATTTGCCAAATAAACTGGATATTGTGACTGTAATTCTTACTTGATAATTGTTTTTGTTATGTATAATTTTACTATGTTAAAGTTAAAGCCTTTCTTTTACCTAGGCAAAGAGAGGGAAATGTGGAATATCCCTTCATATTGTGTGAATATGTCACTGTGTTTGGTTTAATAAAGAAGCTGACTGGCTTATGGCCAGGGAGAATAAGATTAGGTAGGAGAACCAAACTGAGAATGAAGGGAAGAAGTAGGGTAGAGTCAAGAGTTGACAGCAGACTCAAGGAAAAGCAAGATGGGCATGCCGTACTGAGAAAAGATGTCATGTCACATGGCAGAGTGTAGATAAGAAATATGGGTTAATTTAAATGTAAGAGTTAACTAGTAATATGTCTGAGCTATGGGCTGAGCATTTGTAATTAACATAAACCTCAGCGTGTTTATTTGGGAGCTGCTGACAGGACAGACAGTTCTGTCAACACATGAGCAAGGGGGAGCTTTTTGTCTTCTTTTTTTTTTTTAAGCTTATTTAACTTTATTTTATGTGCATTTGTATGAAGGTGTCCAATCTCCTGGAACTGTAGTTACAGACAGCTGTGAGCTGCCATGTGGGTGCTGGGAATTGAACCTGGGCCCTCTTGAAGAGCAGCCAGTGCTCTTAACCGCTGAGCCACCTCTCCAGCCTCCGCTTTTTGTCTTCTTATATCTTTTTTAACTTATTTTTTCAGAGACTTAAACATTTATCATATAAATCTTTCACTTGCTTAGTTAGAGTTACCCCAAATTATTTTATATTATTTGTGGTATTGTAAAGAGTGTTGTTTCCTTGATTTCTATTTCAGTCTGTTTGTCATTGGTATATAGGAGGGCTAGTGGGTTGCTTCTTCTTGTTGCTTTGTTTTGTTTTTTAGTTAATCTTATATCCAGCTACTTGGCTAAAAGTTTTTATTGGTTGTAGGATTTCCATGGTGCAATTTTTGGGGTCATTTATTTATACTATCTTATCATCTGCAAACACCAATACTTTGACTTCTTCCTTTCCAATTTGTATCAGTTTGATCTCTTTCAATTGTGTATTTCTCTAGCTAGAACTTCAAATACTATATTGAGTAGATATGGAGAGTATGGATAACCTTTGAGTTTTTCTCCATATGAGTTGATTTGGCTATGGGCTTGCTGTAGACTGCTTTTATTATGTTGGAGTAGGCTAGTTGTATCCCTAATCTCTCCAGGAATTTTATCATGAAAGGGTGTTGGATTTTGTCAAAGACGTTTTCTGCATTTAAAGAGATGATCATGTGGCCTTTTTCTATCAGTTTGTTTATATAATGGATTACATTTATTGGCTTTTGTATATTGAACCATTCCCACATCTCTGAGACGAAAACTACTTGATTGCGGTGGATGATCTTAATGTGTTCTTGGTTTGTAATAATTTTATTGATTATTTTTGCATCTATGTTCATAAGGGAAATTGGTCTGTAACTCTCTCTATTGGCTCTTTGTGTCGTTTAGGTATCAGGGTAACTTTGATCTTATAGAATGAATTGGGCAGTGTTTCTTCTGTTTCTATTTTGTGGAATAATTTGAGTAGTGTTGATGTTAACTCTTCTTTGAAAGTCTGGTAGAAGTTTGTTACATCAACCATGTGACTGTGTAAACATCTGATCCTGGAAATTTTTTGTTTAAAAAATTTTAGGAGAATTTTTAAAAAAAGATTTATTTATTCATTATGTATACAGTGTTCTGCCTGTGTTAGGAGAATTTAATCAGTCCTTGTAGTTCACTAGGGGTTATAGGTCTGTTTAAATATATTATGTGATCTTAACATAGGTAAGAGGTATGTATCAAGGAAATTATACATTTTATTTTTTAGATTTTCCAATTTTGTGGAGTATAGGGGTTTTTTAAATTATATTCTTATGATTCTCTGAATTTCCTCAATGTCTATTATGTCCCCTTTTTCATTTTGTGTCAGAAAATTTTTAGATTTAACATTTTTTGACTGATGTATCCATTTTTTGCCTGTCATATCTTTAATACTTGAGAGACTTTTTTGTCCTATATTCTGTCGGTGAAACTTGTCTCCGTAGTTCTTTCTTTTTTAATTCTTTTTTTATTTTTTTCACTTTCATGAGTCTGTCAGTTTGGGCTTTCTCCATTGATTCTACTTCCATCTTCAGGTCTTGAACAGTTTTATTCATTTCCTTTGTATTTTCTTGGATTTCTTTAAGGGATACTCATTTCCTCTTTAAGGGCCTGTATCGTCTTCATATAGGCTGTTTTGAGGCCTCTTTCTTGGTCTTTAGCTATGTGGGAATACTTAATGCCTGCTGAGGTAGGGTTGCTGGGCTCCAGTGGAGATACACTGTCCTGCTTGTTATTGTGTTTTAACGCTGATGTCTAGGCATGTGGGGTTGGGATGGCTATAGGTCTAGGTGCTGATCTATGGTTTTGTTTCTGTTGCGTGAATGTTTTGTTTCTTGGTTTCCACTTTCTCTCTGGACTTTAGGAGAGTGTGATGGCCATGTGTTGAATATTGGAAATTTTTGTGTGGACCTGTGATCCATTGACGATGAGGTGAAAGAGGGGAGATGTAGACGAATTTCTAAACAGTCTTATTAAATAAGAAACACAGAGCCAAATACAAAGTTAATAGCCAAAGAGATCAGAGAACTAGCCAAGACTACCTTATCTTACCACCTCTTCACCTCACTTCCCCAGAGAGAGAGCTTCTTCCTGTCTGACTTGTGTTTTTATTGCCTTTCTGTTCTGCCTTCTCATTGGCTCTAAGCCCAGCCACATGACTTCCTCGTCACTGCCTATCTATACAGACCTCCAGGTCTCTATGGTGGGTACTAGGATTAAAGGCATGTCACCAATTGGCTCTGTCCTTGACCACACAGAGACTCTGCCTGCCATGTGATCAGATTAAGGGCATGTGCTACCACTGCCTGACTTCTGTTTATGGCTGGCGATGACCTCTGATCTCCAGGCAAACTTTATTTACTAACATACAAATAAAATATCACCACAGAGAGAGACCGAAGCAGGTTTTCTGCTACAGATCTGGGGGTGAGACAAGGGGTTTGGATCTCATGAGGAGCAGAAAGAAAGGTGAAGATCCAACATCAGCCTACTTGTTTCCCTGAGAGGAACATCCCTTGGTTTAGGAGGGGGTGCTTGTTGGGGTTGGGCATTGAGAAGGAGCAACTAATGAGGGGAAAGAAGTTAGAAGGGGAAGATCTGTAGGATCCACAGGAGATGGTAGCAGGGGGCAGAGAAAGCTGCTACAGGTGTTCTGTAGCAGAGCTGGGCATGAGACTGGGTTATTGGACCTGGAAGCACACAGAGAGAAGAGAAGATCTGCAGGCACCCCACTTCATTTTGTTGCAAGTGTGCATGCGGGTTAGCAGAGAGTGCTTACTGGAGTTGGGGTCTGAGATAAAGTGGCAAGTTAGGGGAGGAAGGTTAGGAGGAGATGGCTTATGGGATATACAGGAGGTATGGGCAAGTGTTGGGAGATGAAGACTGCAGCTGGTATTCTGTTGCAGAGCTAGGGATGAGAATGAGGCATTGAATTTGGAAGAGAAGGTGGACTAGTGAAGGTCATCGGTAGGCTTACCTCTTTCCCTGGCCTGTTTGACAGGTGGGCCAGTGTGTTCCCAAAGAATGACTCCTGGTATTGGAGGCTGGGGTAATGGGATGAATTATGGGAAGGAAGGTTGGGGGAGAAGATCTTTGTGATTCCTTGCAGATGGTGTTAGAGAGGAAAGGGAGACCATAGCAGGTTTTCTGCTACACAACTGGGGACATTGGATCTGGAGAAGCAGAGGGAGAGATGTGGATCTACTGTCAGCCTACTTGATTCCCTGGAAGGTATGACCCTTGGGTTAACAGGGAGTGTTTTAATTTTTTAAATTGTACAGTCTTTCTAATTATCAATCTCTTCACCTAGCTTTTAATTTGTCTGAAATAGGCCACTGTTCCACATTAATATATATTTGAGTTAACAATCAGCAACATTAGAAGCTCTCAAGTAACATATTTGCTACTTAGATATTAGCATATTATAATGACCAGTGTGATGAGTAGCTAGAAGAATAAGCAGTCAGAAATCATTTGACTTATTTCCAATGATTGTGGGTTTCTTGGAAGCTGGGCTCCATAACTTGCAAGTACAGAATCATGTGATCAATATTCAACAAGAGGAAGAATCCCCAGAAGGCATGTCAGCACTCCAGGCTGCTGCTCTGCAGACAAAAGATAATTCCAAGAGAAGCTATGAGACTGAGAAGATGAGCCATGTTCTTGATAGCATGGTAAAGCACCTATAAAGCAAAATAATAATGATAATGGTGTTAATAATATTAAGTTTCCTTTAGAGGTTTTACTGACAGATTGGACAGATGAATGCAGCTCATCTCTTTAGAATATTTAGTGACCCATTCATATTACAAGCAAGCAATACACACTTCATTTTAATTTTTCTGTGTAGTTTCCTTAAGATGTAGGGGATCTTCAGGCACTTAAATTTATTTCAATTAGCTATAATTATTTTCCTTTTGAGTCTTACCTTATGTCAAATTAGTTAATGAAAATGCTTTCACACTGCCTTCTTTTCTTACCACAACAGACATTCTTAGGGCACTTTGCTTTCCATCAGAAAAAACATCTCAAATACTTTTACTTTTAACAGTTACTTAGCCAAAAGCATGGATCAGCTTCTCTTCAAAAGGAGAGAATGTAACATAGTTTAAAATATTTGCATCACCAGCCCCAATGGATACATCTACAACACAACTCTTATGCCTAAGGCTCAGGAAACATTGCAGAAGAGGGAGTGGAAAGACTTGAAGAGCCAGAGGACCAGGAAATCAGCTGTGATAGGGTGTCTCCTAGAACAGACGGGAAGCTTCACCAATGTTACGTCAACCATGTGACTGTGTAAAGAAGACCTGAATTAGGACATCACCAACAGACATGCTAGCATGGGAAGAGGAAATCTCACAGGGTGCCAACCATAAAGAAAGAACTACAGGCAACTAAGGACTAATGAGAGCGGGAGAAATAGTCTACCTCTGGGATGAGCTCCTTAGTTGGTTATCCAATACCAAATGGTCCGCCCTGAAATCATATACAGATCAGTAACATTGGACCGAGCAGGTTGTATTTATGTATTTTTGCACATGTATATTTGTGTGTATGTTGTGTGTGACAATGACAATTAAAAAAAGAGGCCATCATTTTGAGAGGGAACATGTGAACTGTTAAAAGGAGAAAGTGAAGTAGAAAAATGATTTAGTTATACTTTAACTTCAAAAAATTTAAAAAAAAAGTAGGTAACGATGGTTGATATATTGTGCGCAACCAATAAACTTATCTGGGGGTCAGAGAACAGAGCAGCCACTATATTAAACCTAGGTTTAGGCAGTGGTAGCACACACCTTTAATTCTAGCATTCAGGAGGCAGAGATTCATCCGGATCTCTGTGAATTCAAAGCCACAATGGAAACAGCCAGGCATGGTGACTCACGCCTTTAATCCCAGGAAGTGATGGCAGGAAGTAGAATGGTATATAAGACTTGAGGACCAGGAACTAGAGCCTTTATAAGCTTATAGCTTTTAGCAGAAGTACAGCTGAGATTCATTCAGATAAGGACTCAGAGGCTTCCAGTTTGAGGAAACAGGATCAGCTGAGAAGTTGGAAAGGTGAGGTTGGATGTGGCTTGTTCTGTTTCTCTGATCTTTCAGCGTTCACCCAAATACCTGGCTCTAGGTTTGTTTTCATTAATAAACCTTTTAAGATTCGTGCTATAGGTAACAGATATGAGTACTTAATATTTTCCCCAATGAACATAGCTAGTATTGACACTTGCTGAGTCTTTTTAGTGACAGTACTAAGGACAGTGATAAACAGTTCTGTCTTTGTTGACAGTCTCAGAAACTCACCCTGTTATTTTTTTGTGTGTGACAGAAGAGCATTTCATTGTCTTTATAGGACATGTTTTTTAACCCAGTTTTCCAGTCCATGTATAACTTCTAGTTCTTGGTTTTGTGAAGAGTGCTGCAATAAACATTCATCACATACAGGAACTTATAATATCTGATTAAATCTAAGCAATAGATCCCCTTCTTCCCACAAGAGAATACATATAATGAAATGACCAATGAGTATGTAAAAAAAAATGTTCATCATCACTAATTACAAGAGAAATGCAAATTAAAACTGCAATAAGATATACCCTCATTCCAGGAACAATGGCTACTATTGAAAACACAAATAGTAACAATTACCAGAGAAGATTTGGAGGGAAGGGAACTGTGCACACCATTGGTTTGAATTAAGCTAGTACAGTTATTATGAAAAACAGTATGGGATGGATGTTCCGAAGAAATTTAAGACTAGAACTACATGTGATCCAGCAATCCCACTCCTGAGTATGTATCCAAAGGAAATGAGAGGTAGGAGAAATAGGCCCTCCATGTTCATCGACTTCTATGGTTTGAGTAGAACTTGCTCTGACCAACACTCATGCAGAGACTTACTTCCTATATGAGATGGAACCTGGGAAGGAGCTCAGCAAGAGGCTGAGCCCTTAGGAGTACAGAAGTGCTTTTTCACCCTAGTTGATAACAACTCCAAGACTGGGTTGTTACAAACCAATTTAGGAATGTTAACTTTCCCTCGCTTTCATCTCACTGTGGACCTTTACTTTGGGCTCTTGGGCCATGCATGGAGCAGCAGGTGGTCTCAGCAAAAGCCACTTGATCTTTGGTTTCCAGTCTTCAGAAATGTGACTGTTACTACAGATAAATTTCATTTCTTTATTAATATCCAGTGTCAGGTATTTTGCCATAGAAACATAAGATGGAATAAAACATGGCCCTGTCAATTAATCTACAGTTTCAAAATGTCCAAATTTGATTCCATAGAACTGAAATTTTTTAAGTCATATTATTTATTCAGAATTTCTTGGATAATTATAAATGGAGTACCAAAAGGTGGAACAAGGACATCAGGAAACATTTTTGCTAGCAACATTATCTGCCACCGTGTATCATTAAAAAATAATAAAGTGTGAGTTTATTGGGTGAATTTAAAAGAATCCAAAAAGAAAAATTCTGACAAACATTGCCATGCTTACTAATAGTTGGAATATGTTTTATAGAATTCCCAAAAAAAAGTTTGTGGGAGAATGTTACCCTTTCTGTCCCCTGCTGGCTTGTGTTCTTTTCAGTTATTTTAGCCAGTGTTTTCTTTTTCCTCCCAGCCTAATGATGCTGTTTATTAGTCTCTTATGTGAAACCCAATGAGTTTAGATGCCCTCTGAGACATCTGAATGGAAATTACAGTAACAGTCATCATGTGAAATTAGTAGTGACATCTTGACATGTTCTATTTGCTTTTTTTTTTTTTTTTTTGTAATGCGCTCTCCTTACCACACATAACTATTACCCAACATGGATTTGAAAACAAAGGAAGCTGTGACTGAATTGCATAAGACACTGACAGCAAAGCTTAACGGGGTGGTCACCTTGATAGCCAGCACCTGCAAAGGCTAAAGACTAGTTAAGAAACCGCTGAACTGCTGGAAGAGGCAGAGCCAAGGCTTGTGATCATCTTATGTAAGATTTCTTTTTTAAGAAATATTTTAAACTGTTCTTATTTATTTGTGCATGTGTGTGAGAGGGTGCCCATGTTTATGCGTGGAGGGGCGAGGAGAAACTGTGGGAGTTGATTCTTTCTTTCCCCATGTGGTTTATGGGAATTGACGTTGTAAAGGTTAGGAGGAAATGCCCTTCCATGCTGAGCCAGCTTTCCAGTTCCTGCACAGTATTTTTAATGTGAGCTGAACTAAGTAAGCATGGATTGTCTCGATAAATGCTGATCTCCTTATTTCTGATCAACACAGCCAAGATTTTCGAGTTTTCAATATTATAACATAAATATGGGACTTCTCAGACAGATATTCACTGGATAAAGCACCCGAAGGGGGTTTGCATGTGATGATATAGGACTTGCAATTCGTGAAGGAACTCTCACCTTGAGTATCATGCATTATCAACTATACATGGAGAACAGAGCACCAAACAAAGAGTGAAGGGATGGAGGAAAGCAAGTAGAGAGGATGTGGTGCCTGAAGTTTTTAAAATGTGGTTTATTGGTCGCTCAGTACTTTTTGAGGGCACAGATGTCTGTCTTTTGTGCTTAAATGAACTTTAAAAGCTAAAATTCAACATGTCTGCCAATTGTTGTGGTCACTTCTTTCCTGACACTTTTCTTGCTAACATTTACATGGGAAAAAATATAAACTCAAAGTAAGAATTGGCAACAGTAAGTTTACTTCCATGGGTTATATTTATTTTTATTGATATGTTTGGAAGTTTGAAAATTGACTGGCTAGATATCAAAATTGAATATATTAAAAAGTATAGGGATGAAGAGGACATTGTAAAATTTTTTATTAAATTTTTGCTTTCATACAATATATTTTGATCATATTCTTTTCCATTTCCCAGATTTCCCCTACCCAACATCTTTCTCTTTCAAAAACAAACAAACAAACAAATAAGCAAACAGGAAAAAAACAACAAAGAAGCAATAAAAAAAATGAATCACAAAATAAAAGAAATTTAAAACACTAAAAGCAGATTTTGAAAAAGTCAGTAAGACAAAAATTACCAAAACAAAACAAAAACCACATATGCATTGTACCATGGAATTTGTTTGTGGTGATCAACTTCTCCAGGGTAAGGGACCTGCCCTGGAGTGTGATTGATATATCCAGTGTCACTTCACTGGAGAAAACTGATATTTCCCTTCCCAGCAGGGGTCAATTGTAAATAGCTTCTTGGTTAGGGATGGGACTTTGTGTTCACTTCTTCTGATAGAATACTTTAAAGGAACAATTTCCAAACTAGAGTAAAAAGCAAACAGAAAACTCATTGAATCCGTAAAAGGCAAGATTAACAACATACACCTTGACAAACAGTATGTCCTGATAAATACAGTGTCTGTTAGTTAGGATATGGCAGCCTATTTGGGCACGATTCGTGGTTTCTCTCCCTTCTAACCGTCTCTTAAGACTCCATTAAACCATAAGATCAAGGCATCCACTGGTTCCCTTTTCCTGGCAAATAGCAAAGACTTGCCATTTTGTCAAAGTTTGGAAATCAAAATTGGTGTTTTTCTTATAATTATTGTCAGGAAGCATTTCCTTGAGGACATTGAACTGCCAGCCACTGGAAGGCCTCAGAACACTTTTGTCCTTTTATTAATGCCCCCAGAGATTGTGTCCCTCGGCCACCTCTGTAGCTGGCTGTCACAGAACAAATTAAAACTAGCAATCTGGGCTGCAGACACCCCGTCCCCTACAGAGCAGCCTGAGGAAGTGCCACTGGTGCCACTGGTGCCTTTGGTAAAGTTCAAATTTAGCTGCCATTAGACTGAGACGCCTGTTTCCTATGCTGACATTTGGTATGCAGCTGCTGTCTGCTGAAGTTCCTCTACTCCAGCATACTGTTTATTTGAAAGGCACCTTGGCAATTGTTCCAAGAACCCATCATTTTCAGACTTTTCAGAAGCAAAAGGGCTGTTCCTCTCATCTCTTAATGGTGTATCTCAGTCAAAGGGGGCAAACAAAAAATTCCAAAGATAGCAATGGAAAAAAAATTGAAAGGGTGTTTAAATAGAAGTATTTCTCACGTAGGTGGGTTTTATTCTTCTAAAAATAATTGAGAACTGGATAACTAAGACATAAGTGATAGGAAAACCCAACCTGATGGCCTCTACTTTATGTCTCAGGGAATAAAAATGCAATAATTTGACTATATGACAGAAGAATTTGACTATCTAGCACAGAAGGGAACACCAGCTCCCATTGACTAAGCATTGAACTGAATGGAACTTAGAGGCATGGGAGATGGAGTAGCTCAACAAATATTATTTATTATTACAATCTACTGGTAGGTGGACAGGAGATTGCAAGTCAATATCAGACAAATTAAACAAACTCAAGCCTTCCAGGCAAGGTCTCTGAACATGTCTCAGTGGGAAATGAGAAGTCCTCATAGTGGCATGCTGCCCTTAACCTGATGGAGAGGACACACAAGAGGCTATAGATTTTATAGATAGATAGGAAATGTGTATGGAAGGAAAATAACATCCAATCATCAATGGTTTGTGTTATAAGTGTTGTGAAATCCTGGAGTAGATGAAAAGAGAAACTTCTATCCCTGATGGTGATAGCATGTACTTCCCAAAAGGACCATGGTATATAACAAGCAGGCCTGTGGTCTGTCACCCAATGGATTCACTCTACATACCTACATAGAGTTCGCTTTTATGAAAAGGAAAACTAAATAATAGAAAGCCCCAATTGCCCTTGTGAATTTCTTGAGAAAAGGAGGTGCTTGCTAAATTTAGAGTTGCAGAAAATGTTGTACTGTCAAAATATTAAGCTAAGAAACTGGCACACAAGCCTTTCCACTCAATATTCACTCAAAGGGATCTGTAGACAGAAGTTTGCCCAAGTGTTCATGCAAATTTTCTGACATGGGTTTTTCTCTTACTTGATTTCTTTCACCTATAAATTCCAAGTCGTATAATAAACTTTAGTTTGATGAGATGCAAACAGCCTTAGACCCCCCCCCTTGATTAGTGAAAAATCTCCCATTTCATCCCTTTACACTCATTTTTCACTTCCCTGTTTTTACTCACTTTGTCTCAGTTAGCTTCTAGCTCATTTCTGCTCTGTTAGCCTGTATTTAGACATGGCAAACACAGTCAGGTGATGAACAATTAGCATCAAAGGATGAGGATGCTTTAAAAAAAATGGCTAGCTTCTTTTTTTAACTAATTGGATTATTTATTCACTTATTACTTCTCCAATAGCTATACTTCACCTTTTCAATGAAGCCTTCAGTCAGAAGATAGTTCAAGGATACATACTAGTACTAATACAGTAGTAAAGGCAAAAATGTACTAGGTGTTTTACTTCAGAGATAAAACCATTGACACCAGAGTTTAGTTTACTTAAGTTACCAGAAAAAGAAATAACCCCCAAATAACACATTACCTTTAAAGTGGAATTTAGTTTGCTCCTTTCTTTTTTATTTCTTTTTTTTTTGTTAAGAAATCTTTAATTCATTCCACATACCAACCACAGATCCCTCCCTCATCCCTCCTCCCGCTCTCCCTCAGCCTTCTCCCAAGC
Source organism: Peromyscus leucopus (assembly GCF_004664715.2). NCBI lineage: Eukaryota > Metazoa > Chordata > Mammalia > Rodentia > Cricetidae > Peromyscus > Peromyscus leucopus. The sequence goes on along the minus strand of NC_051079.1, from coordinate 47,017,478 downwards.
CCACCCCCCATCCCCTCCTCTGAAAAGGTATAGCCTCCCAGGAAAAGTCAGCAAAGCCCAGCACATTCAGCTGAGGCAGGTCCAAGCCCCTCCCTGCATCAAGGCTGTGCAAGTTGTCCCACTGTAGTGGGTAGCCATTCTAGCTTTGATCTGGAAGTTCCAACCCTCATTGAGGCTTCGGTAACTGTCATGCCTACAAGTCGGGGACCAAGAGAGGACCCGAAGACCCTAGATCCAGATGTGCCAGTGCTCTTGGTTCCTGGACCCAGGACACTGAAGATAGAACAGGCAGAGTTCTCCAGAGAACACTGCCGGACTGTGCCACACCTTTCCCAGACTCTATAAACTATCCATTCACTTTTGATATCCTGTGTGTGTGGCTAAACATTCCATGGGTACTTATTCTCTATATTTTGACCAGTTGTGAATATCTATGTTAACCACGAATAATTGCACAAAGAACCTTCTCTGAGGAGGTCTGAGAGCTGAACTAATCTGAAGGTAGAGAGATGAATTTAGAGAGCATTTTGATATTATGTTCATTTAGCAAACTAATGTTTTATTAGTTAGGTTAAACCTTTTGGTCTATGAGCTCCTCAACTGTAGCTGGAGAATTTTCTCTCTGGGTCCCACCAAGTCCTGGCAGTCTGGCAGCCCACTTATAAAATAAACACACAGATGCTTACATTATTTACTTACACATTACTTACTGTTTGGCCTAATGGCTCAGGTTTCTAGCTATCTAGTTCTTACATCTTAAATTAATCCATTTCTATAAATCTATACCTTGCCACATGGCTTGTGGCTTACCAACATCTTCACAAGCTGCTTGTCATGGTGGTGGCTTGGCAGTGTCTCTCTTCATCTTCCTGTTCTCTCAATTCTCCTCTCTGTTAGTCCCGCCTATACTTCCTGCCTGGCCACTGGCCAATCAGTGTTTTATTTATTGACCAATCAGAGCAATTGACATACAGACCATCCCACAGCACTCAAACATGGGTTCAGGGACTGATTTGTAACCAGCATGTGTTTTCCTCTGTGGAGCCAACATTGAATCTAACCAGAAAGCAGTTGGTTACCCTATAAAATTCATGCCACTATGACAGACGTGCATATCTTGCCACATGGGTCATTTTTGCAGTTCACAGAGTTCATAGATAAGACTGTTGATGATCTTTTGTTTTATTTCCTTCAGCAGCATGCATAGCACCTTTCCACACCCTGTGACCAGCAGGTGTGGTATCTTAAGCAGTCAGGTCTTACCATCAAATTCTGGTAAGCATCCAAGAGTAATGTTGATAGCCTTCATTATATTGGAGGCTCTGGGACACCTGTAACCAATAACTTGAGGATAAGTATCCCAGACCAGGTATTGAGTTTTTTTTTTTTTTTCTCTTTGTATTAAAAACAGATTTCTTTTCTCATATAATATATCCTGATAACAGTTTCAGCTTTGGGAGTTAACATAATTCCTTGTATGGGCTAACTCTGATTTATTTTTTTATGTGAATACATAAAATAGTAGATTTCTATATGGGTTTTTCAAACACCTTTAGAATTAGTTATGCCCTCCCCAAGCACCTTCTCTGTGCCACGAATGGCCCATTTCTACTTTTCTGAATCACGGGTACTCCAAATTAAACACAGAAATGAAATCTAAAGATTCATTGCTAAGATCTACATATGAGTGAGGATGTGATATTTGTCTGTCAGAGTCTAAGTTACTTTGCTCAGATTAATGTTATTGAGCTCCATTTTTTTCCTTGCAAATTTCACAATTTCATTTTTCTTTATAGCTGAATAAAACTCCACCTTCTATAGGTATCACATTTCTATTATCTGTTCATGAGTTGATGACTGTCTAGGCCGTGTCCATGTCCTAGCTATTCTGAATAGAGCTATAAACATGGATGACCATGTATCTACATAGTAGGAAATAATTTGTTGGGTCATTTGTTTTTCCATATGAAATTTAAGATCAGGTTTTCAATTTTTGTAAGCAATTATACTGGAATTTTGATACAGATTGTATAGAGTCTGCAGATTGCTTTTAGTAGGATGACCATTTTTACAATATTAATCTTGCCAATTCATAAGCATGGGGTCTTTCTATCCTTTCATATTATCTTCAAATTTTTTCAGTGTCTTAAAATTTACATTGTACTTTCACTACCAACATTTTTTTAGTGCTATTCTGAAGAGATTGTTTATCAGATGTCTTACTCTGTATGTTTTTCATTTATTTATAGGAAGACTAGTTATTAATGTCTGTTTATTTTGTATTCTGCTATGTTGATAAATATTTTTACCAGCTGTAGGAGTTTTCTGGTAGCCTCTCTAAGGTCTTTAATATATAGAAGAATATCATGCGCAAATAGGGAAACTTTGACTTTTTCCTCTCCTATTTATATCCCCTTATCTCTTTCCCTTAATTACTATTCTAGCAAAAATTTTAAGCATCATGTTAAAAATATTAGCAGCACTGGAAATACTTGTTTTTTTAATTTTTCTTAAATGGAAATCCTTCAAGTTTTTTCCATTTGGCATGAGGTTGGCTTGCTGAGGTATGTCTCTATATACCTAGATTCCTTAGGAACTTTATATCATGAGACAATATTGGTTATCATTAAAGGAGAGGATCATGTAATATATGTACTCAAATCTATTCATGTAGTGGGAAGCATCTATTGATTTATGTATTTTGAACCATCTCTTAGACAAGACCAATTTGATCATAGTGGGTGGTATTTTTGATGTGATCTTGAATTTGGCTTGTAAGTATTTTACTGAGAAATTTTGCAACGTGTTCATCATTATCTTTTATTGGTTGGGTCTTTGTCATGTTCACAATACATTATTATAGGATACTTTATGATAGATCTCTAGAATTGACTTGTCCTGAAGTTGCACCCAACTACTCCCATTTTACTACCTGTTGTATCTGACCCCTTGGGAATGACATTTTAAAATCTTTGCCTCTATGAATTTAACAATTTTATATTTGCTGTGCACATGAGATTATTACTTTACTGCATATGGTTTATTTTACATAACACAATGGCTTTCATATTCACCCATGTTCTACAACAGACTTGACTTAGTTCTTTCTAAGACTGAATGACATTCTATTATGCATATATACATATCACATTTTCTTTCCCCATTTATTTGATGATGAATATCAAGGTTTATTCAAATATTGGTTGCTGTGATAAGGCTACATTAGACACAGGAAGGCAGATGTCACTTAGACATACTAATTTTATTTTATATTAATTTATTTTGATACACACAGACCTGAGAATGCTGTGTTATATGGTATTCTATTTTTAAGTGTTAGGAAACTCCTTATTGTTTTACAATGGTGTACTCTAATTTATTTTCCCAACAATTGTGGTCAAGATGTCTCTTTAACTGACCCTACCTCCACTCCACAATACTCTTATTCATACAAGCAACAATATTTAAATTCTGTGAGTTAAAAAAAAAAGACATCAAAGAAGGAAGGAAGTGGGAAGAAGTGTTTCTATGGAAGGGGGCAGCAGTTAGAAAGGGTGATAGGCTTCAAAGTGACCAAATAGTCAGTCTATATACATATGAAATGATCAAGAAATTTTTTTCCTTTTATTTTATTTTACAATACCATTCAGTTCTACATATCAGCCACGGATTCCTTTGTTCTCCCCCTCCTGTCTCCCTCCCCTTCCCCCCAGTGCACCTCCCATTCCCACCTCCTCCAGGGCAAAGCCTCCCCCCGGGGACTGAGATCAACTTGGTAGACTCAGTCTAGGCAGGTCCAGTCCCCTCCTCCCAGACTGAGCCAAGTGTTCCTGCAAAAGCCCCAGGTTTCAAACAGCCAACTCATGCAATGAGCACAGGACCCGGTACCACTGCCTAGATGCCTCCTAGACAGATCAAGCCAATCAACTGTCTCACCTATTCAGAGGGCCTGATCCAGTTGGGGGCCCCTCAGCCATTGGTTCATAGTTCATGTGTTTCCATTCGTTTGGCTATTTGTCCCTGTGCTTTATCCAACCTTGGTTTCAACAATTCTCGCTCATATAAACCCTCCTCTTTCTCGCTAATTAGACTCCTGGAGCTCCACCTGGGACCTAACCATGGATCTCTGCATCCAGATTCTTCAGTCCTTGGATGGGGTTTCTGGCATGACTATTAGGGTGTTTGGCCATCCCATCAAACATCCCAGAGTAGGTCAGTTCCGGCTGTCTCTCGACCATTGCCAGCAGTCTATTGTGGGGGTATCTTTGTGGATTTCTGTGGGCTTCTCTAGCACTTTGTTTCTTCTTTTTCTCATGTGGTCTTCATTTACCATGGTCTCCTATTCCTTGTTCTCCCTCTCTGTTCTTGATCCAGCTGGGATCTCCTGCTCCCACAGGCTCTCTTTCCCTCAACCCTCACCCTTCATTACTCCCACTAAAAGTGTACAATGGAAAAAAGAAAGCATCTTCAACAAATGGTGCTGGTATAACTGGATATCAATGTGTAGAAGGCTGCAAATAGATCCATATCTGTCACCATGCACAAAATTTAAGTCCAAGTGGATCAATGACCTCAACATAAATCCAACTACTCTGAACCTGCTAGAAGAGAAAGTAGAAAGTAGTCTTGAACGCATTGGCATAGGAGATCACTTCCTAAATATAACACCAGTAGCACAGACACTGAGAGAAGCAATCAATCAATGGGACCTCTTGAAACTGAGAAGCTTTTGTAGAGCAAAGGATACGGTCAACAAGGCAAAGTGACAGCCTACAGAATGGGAAAAGGTCTTCACCAACCCCACATCTGACAGAGGACTGATATCCAGAATATATAAGGAACTCAAGAAATTAGACATCAAAATGACCAAGAGTCCAGTTAAGAAATGGGCTATAGAACTAAACAAATTTTTTAAAATTAAAATTTTAAAATAATTTTCTTTTCTCTCTGTCCTCACTAACACTTATCCTTCCTTCTTTTCTTCCCTTCCCTTTCCATTTGCTCTCCCTTCTTTCCCTTCTTCAACTCCTGTCTTCTCTTTCCTCCTCCCCTCTTTGGCCCTCTGCTCCTCTCTTTCTTTTCTTAAGACAAGATATTGATGTGTGCTCTGGTTGGCCTGGTCCTTACAATGCAGCCCAGGCTGACTTTGAACTTATCACAGTCTTCTTGTCCTAACTTCCTAAATTCTGAGATTACAGGTGAATTGCCTTTGTAAACCATACCAGGTAAATCTCACCACAGTCTTAATTTTAATTAGTGACATTGTGCTATTCTTCATATTCTGATTAATGTTTTGTATGCCCTATAGATATGTGTACATTCAACTTCTTTGCCCACTTTAAAACTTATCTTTTCTGGTTTGAGTTATTTGAATAATTTGTATGCCTTGGATGTTGACACTATATGACACATATGATTTAAAGATTTTCAGTCTTTAAGTAGGTATCTTTTCATTCTCTCACTTAGTTCATTTGTTATGTAGAATTGCTTTAGTTAATATATTCTAAGCTCTCTATTCTTGCTTTTTGAACCTAATTATTTTAGAGCTACTTCAATGAAAATCATGCAACCCAATGCTGTGAAATTTCCATCTAATAGTCATTTCTATTTTTCTAATAGGCTACTTGCTTTTTGTTGTTGTCACTGGTGCTTTTAAGATGAGGTCTCTTTTTGTTGTCCAGGTTATCATAAAATTCCTGGGCCCAAGTGATCGATCCTCTTACTTGAGAGTAAAGGTTTCAAGTCTATGTCAATACACTCAAGTTTTCCCATAAATACATGGCTTCACATTTTATGTTTAAGCTTTAATCCAGTCTAGTCAGTTTTTATGTGGTGTGAGATCAACATCTACTTTCCAGTCTTTTGGATGTGTGTCCTTTTGCCCTAAGAGCTCTCCCTGAAGTAACTCTTATTTCCTTAGCTGGTATTAATGGAAACCCTTTGTGCATGGATTCATCTCTGGCTTCTATATGCTTCATTTTATGCCAGTGCCATGTTGTTTTTTCATTATGGTTCTGTGGTATAGTTTGATATATAGCATTTCTTTTTACATAGTATTTCTATGATATTTTGGGTCTTTTGTGATTCCAAGGACAATTTAGCATATTTTCTACTTCTCTGATACTAACACTTAAAATATTTTATTTAATATTCATACATGTATATAATATATTTTGATTTTGATCAAATTCACCCCTTCCCTTTCTTCCACATCCTTCCCCTCTCCCTACCTCCACTTTTTCCTCCAACTCCATGGGTTCTGTTCCTGATTTTCTTTTGTTTTCCTTTTTCATGTCTTTAATCATTCTCTAACAAGATGAAAATTATATTAACATTGTCAGTTCTTCAGATGTTGGAAGAGTCCTACCCCCTCCTAGTCCACCACACTTCCTCCAAGGACATCCCTATTAACAGTAACACACCTTGCTTCCTCTCACCACAGCCTTAATTTAATACCCACTGAGTTTCATCCAGTGATGCCTATATGGGTACTTGGGACCATCTAACTAGGACATAGGTAGCCTCTCATCGTCGTCATCCCCATCTCTGAAGAAAACTAACTTTCCCTCCCCCAGGAGCTGTCAACAACCCCCACCCAGAAGTCTCAGGATTCATCACAGAAGAGGAAGCAGAAAGATCGTGAGAGCCCAAAAGCATCAAGTGTGCACGTTGACAGGATTTTCAGGACATGATGGTGTCATTGCACAAATGAACTCAAAGCAGCTGGAACGACGTGTGCAAATCAAGCCAGTCAAAAACACCAGTATGGACAAGAGGCTCACGAAGTCACACCACTATCTCAAGAGCTGTTGCCAGTTATCACTAACATTTTCAACAACAGCAGACAAAACATCAGGTGTAGTGTATCATGATGGCAATCTAAAAGACAAACTTTGTATAATATCTAGACTCCTGAAATGATCTTCTGAATAGAATAGCCAATTCACACTGGCAGATTAGGGTACATTTTTCCTCATCATTTTACATAACATTTCTATGAATACTGTAAATTAATTAAATTTCCTAAGCACTAACAGGATATCAGAATAAAATTGTCCCGATAGTTCTTTCGAGAGGGATCATTAGATTGCAACACCATTAGATTAACAGCTTCATTGTGTGAGAGGAAGAGGGAAGTCATTTAATTTGCAAAAGTGATAAATTACTCTGATTTGAATTTCAATCCATCAGTAAGCACACATCTGAGAAAGAATATAGTTTAGGTCTTCAAGATTTAGAACCCTTTCTTACACCAAGGCTGTTCATTTTCTGCAGTTTAATGGAACATCAAGTATCAGCAACAGAATACTATGTCTGCTAAAATTATCTTTTTAAAAATGTTTGGCTAAGCAAGTAGTTCTTAAAATCTGTAAATGTATGTTCTATTACCACACGATTAATGGCTATAGCAAAATGCTGATTTAGTTAGTTCATGTGATAAGCTAGACATAACAATCAAATATTTTTGAAAACACATTGATTAAAAACAGTTTTACCTCTAATAAAATATACGACAATGTCCTTTTCCTTGAAACTATGTCATTTCCTTATAGTAGGTACTTATTTAGAGGTGCTTTCGTGAATTTCTGATTGCTTGTTCCAAGTAGCTTGCTGGTACCTGGAGGTGGTTCTGAAGAGCCTGGGGCCATGTTCTTAGCTTTGCTGTACACTCTTCATGAGTTGGCAGCTGAAAGGGGCAAACAGCTGTGAACAAACATCTGGTAAACCAGAGATGTTGATAGAGAGGGGGAAACAAGCCTCACCTGCACACGGTCCTTCCCAGCAGCATTCTGAAGGGCTTGGACATACAAGGCTTTGTAATTGGACTGCATGTGCAATTAGACGTAATTGCCACAGGATTTTACATTTGGTTTTGTTTCTCTTCTGATTTTCTGGTGGCTCGTCAGATGAAATAACTGCCATATGGCATCAGTCTCAGCAATAACCAAGCCTGGATTATTGCAGGGATCTAGAAACAGAAGGACTTTTGCCAAAGTACTTGTAATGATACAGCCCTGGGAAAATCATGTTATGGCACATTCCAGGTTCCTCATTGGCTAGCACCCTCCCTTCTTGAGTATATCCCATTTCCTCAAACTCTTTCCTCACCTACTCAAGCAGGCTCCTGCCTTCCTTTCAGCTGATTGCCCGGGAAGGCTTCCTAAGGTGTTCCTCACAGTAGCTCCATTAAGAGGTAAAGCTCCACAGAAAGTCCTTGTCTGACCTTCCATCCACAAAGGGCCAGCAGTCTGGATTTTACAAGTTGGCGTCTGCTACCTCTGGCGCTGCACCAGCTCAGCCCATTTGTCTTTTTGAGGTGACTCCAGCTTAATTGCTGTCTTTCTCCCCATCCCAAAGAAGGAAAGAGAAATACTTGTTTTCTAGTCACAGAGAACAAAATAAATGAAGATTGCAACCTCGCTGATTTTTTAAACAAATCTAGCTACCTTCATTTAAGAAGGAAACCCATCACTTGGTGTGACAGTCCATCACACTGACCACAGTCCACCACACTGACCACAGTCCACAACACTAACCACAGTCCATCACACTGACTACAGTCCACCACACTGACCACAGTCAGCACACTGACCACAGTCAGCACACTGACCACAGTCCATCACACTGACCATAGTCCACCACACTGACCACAGTCCACCACACTGACCATAGTCCACCACACTGACCACAGTCCACCACACTGACCACAGTCCATCACACTGACCACAATCCACCACACTGACCACAGTCCATCACACTGACCACAGTCCATCACACTGACCACAGTCCACCACTCTGACCACAGTCATCACACTGACCACAGTCCACCACACTGACCACAGTCCATCACACTGACCACAGTTCACCACACTGACCACAGTCTATAACACTGACCACAGTTCAGCACACTGACCACAGTCCATCACAATGACCATAGTCCACCACACTGACCACAGTCCACCACATTGACCACAGTCCAGCACACTGACCACAGTTCATCACACTGACCACAGTCATCACACTGTCCACAGTCCATTGCACTGACTACCACTTGTCTTAGAACCAATGTCACAGCTCTCAGAAATTACTGAGGCTAAATTTAGAAATGCATTCATTTGTCTAATTTTCCTTGGTTGTTTTAATAACTTAGATGCAGTGGAGCAAATGATTCAGTGTTTCAACAGAATGTGCAATGGGGAATATTTTCTGTGGCCTGGACTATGTCAGCTCAGTCTGGTAGCAGTATAAGAAAAGCTATCTGTACAAAAGTACACTTGCTCTGGGATGGGTCTGTGCACATGCATGCAAGCAGTGGTTATGAGTTTTGTGTGTAATAACTGCCACATTTTTTCATTTTAACATTTTGACACTTCTTTATTTTTGTTTTATGTGTATGCATGTTTTACATGCATGTAATCTGTGTACCATGAGTGTGAAGTGCTGAGAAGGCCATTAGGAGGGTATTTGATCCTCTGGAAATGGAGTTACAGATGGTTCTTAGCTGCCAAGTGGGTGCTAGGAGAAGAACCTGGATCCTCTAAAAGAGCAACAAGTGCTCTTAACCACCAAGTCATCTTCTTTCCAGTCCTTCATATTATTTCATTCACATTTTGAGTCCAAATTCTGCTGAAAATGACTGAACAGTTTATCACATGTATTCTTCCATATATAAGTTATAAACTGTAGAACATTAAATCAACTGAAGAAAGAATTAGACTCAGTGTGAAAACTTGTTCTAAATATTTTTAGCCTTTAAGATAATTATGATAGTAACTAGATTTTATCTACATATACATGTGTCACTTACTAAGTGGCATGTATCCAACAGCTCATTTGTCTGTCTCAGAACTTTGTGCGGTAGATTATTGCATTATCCTTACTTTTAAGATAAAAACTTAAACTCAGGAGAGTGAAATCCCTGCCTGAAGCATAACAGGGATGGGTTTAGGATACTAGACTGCTTAACTCCAAACACACTGGAATCAGCTTGCCTGTCCGTCCACTTACTGCACCACTCCCGATTCTCTTTACCCCAGTCACTTGCCTTCTGTTTCTCTTTTGGCGCCCTCATACATCATGCTCTCTCTAAAATTTTCTGGCCATGGTAATAGTCTGTAGTAAAATACTTTGGTTACTTGATTCAAGTTTCTTTTTCTCTCTCATGGCAAGAGCAATTACCATGTCTAATTGACTCAAAATTATTCCAGAAGTGAAAGTATTGAGTAGTTCAAACGTTATGGCTTCCCAATTTTATGTTATTGTGGATGTGTTACTTAACTTTTCTTACTGTCTCAGCTTGCTATACGATAAGAACAATAATAGCATTTATTTCATGAAGTCATTGAACATTAAATGAGTAGAAGAAAAATAATCGATTTAAACTTTCTTAGTAGCAACAAGACTTAATCACTAGCTACTATTATTAGTTACTTAATTATTGGCTAATTATTATGTTTACCAGTTACTGACACCTGCCATAGTGGCTGCTAAGCAATAGACTAAACTACTTTTTAAATAAATGCATGTATGCACGAACAAAAGAATTGGTGATGTGTTCAACTATCTGAGTTATGCTAATACCTTCTGTGGTTTCATTATGAGCACTAGCTGCTTGCTCTTCCTGAGGACCTCAATTAAATGCTTAACACCTACTTGTCAGCTAACCACTACAACTTCAGATACAAGGGACTGCCTGTACTCTTCTGGCTTCCAGAGTCATTGCATGTATTTGGAATTTTATATATATAACCTTTTTACACATACAATTAAGTTGAAACAAACAGAAAACCTAAATGAAGCTTAAAATTTCAAGACGGGGTCAAATGGTGACTCAAACACCATCAGAATTCAATTCTGACAGGTAAGAGTAAACTGCATCAGGCCTCAGAAGTCCGCTCAATAGGTAAAGAGCTTTCTGTGTAAGTACTTAGGCTTAAGTTCAAAGAACCTCCAGACTATATTTTAAAAAAGCATAGAGCTGGGCATAGTACCTTTAGCCTTTATCCCTAATGCTAGATGACAGAGACAGACAGATCCCTGAGACTTGCTAGCTGATAGGTCACCTGAAATGATGAGCTTCAGGTTGAATGAGAGACTTTGTCTCAAAAATAAAATAAGGTAGAAAAGCAATTGAGAAGGACATTCAAATGTAAACCTCTGGCCTTCCATGTTGCAGCATGTGCAAATACACACACACATGTACACACACACACACACACACACACACACACACATACACACACACACACACACCACCCCACATTGAAAGAATAAATTGCCTCAACTAAGTGGAAAAGTGAATGAAAACCACAAAAAGCTGAATTGTCCTTATTTCTTCTAAATCAGTCAAGTGTGCCGGGGTGCTGACCAATGAACTGACCAAGGTGGTCTGTGGTTCCCTTTAGCTTGACTACAACATACAGACTCATTCCTGACTACAAGTCCCTGACCACCATTTTCTCAGAGTATTTACTTGAAAAAGGCTTCAGTTGCATTGATCTTACCCAGCTGTAAACCCTGCATGCAGACCTTTGAGGCAAGATGTATCCATTAGTACATAATTGGCATTATGGTGTTTGCTAACCAACTTCTGCTTAGATTGAGCACTTCATAGGAGAGAATTCATGTCTTGTAACAAACCTGGTCAACATCCCATGGCTGGGGATACCATCAGCTCTAGTGGGAAAGCTACTTCTGTTGTTTTATTAAATGGATATGTTCCCAAGCTCCCTTCTACATTTTATTTTAACACAAAGGTTAGAAAGCAATCAAACTCCCTTCAAAACATTTATGTGTATAGCTATGGATTAGTTTTGCTTTCAACCTTACCTAGAGATGTTTCTTTTTGCAGTGGTCAGTGATTAATGCAAAGGTTCATAAAGGACTATGATGTTCCCCACTAAACAAGACATTCATATCACGTTCTCCAAGGACTGAGAAACATTGCTTGGAAAGAAAAAAAATGGGGTGCTGTGAAATGTCTTCTGTACAGGACAGAGCTGATACATTATGAACTTATAGCTGTTGCATGAATTCTAAACGGTCTTATAATAAAAACCCAGAGCCAGATATCAGAGTGAAAGCTGAAAGATCAGAGAAACAGAGCAAGCCACAGCCTGAAAGGACCAGAAGGCAAGCCAGTTCCTGTCTCCTCCGACCTTATATTCCTTCCTTTCTCTGCTCCAGGTGTGTGATCCTAGTGGAATTAATGGTGTGCATCACTTCTGTCTCTAGACTGATATGTGCCAGTGCCTAAACTACAAAATCCAATGATCTTGCTCTGCTTCTGAGTGCTAGAATAAGGGTGTGTGCACTGCTGACTCTATGACTAACTCTGTGCTAGCTCTGTCATCTATCTTAGGCAAGCTTGTTGATACACAATATATCAATTCATAGCAGTAGGGTTATCTCTACAAGCTGAATATGTAAAAGCATTGTCTGGATGGAAAGATGAGCTTTACCACCATGAGAAACATGAAATAATGGTATGGGATGAATAATTTCTTCAGTGTGAAGCACTGAATAACAAACGTGCAAAACAACCATAATTGAACTAAGTGGGTTTCACACAAATAGGAAAGATATGAAAGGTAGCTTGTTGGGAGAAAGGAGTTCAGTGGAAGTAGGAGGGAAGAGAAATGGAAATGGAAAATTTTGAGTACAATATATTAAATATATGCATTATATCCTTAATAACAAGAAAGAGAAAGTTGCAGTTGTAAATTCTTTTTCTTCCCTTCTGAGATACAAATAACTTAGCTTATTTTCAGCTTTATACCTCCAAGGGGACTTGGTGGTTATATCTTTGAGATGTATTATCAAGAAAAATAGTTCCCCATCTTCCAATTTGGGTGGATAGTATCCATATAACTCTTGAAAGTATCAAATGGTGAACACAAATGGCTCCCCATCAGGATCCTGTAGTCCTTTCCCCCAAATTCACTTCAATGTTTAAAAACATCCTCATCTTTACCTCAGTAGGAGTTGAGGTCATTCTCTTGAACTTTGCTGCTATAGATTTGAATAAAATATTTCCTGCTTATTTGACTCTGTCAGATGTAATTTATCTTTCATACCACAGACCAAATTCTTTCAGAAACATATTGCTGGGTGATCAACTTTATTAAATCTCTAAATTCCATTCCATACCACATTTCCAAATGATCTGCAATAGTACTTTCAGTCAAGGAAGACATGCAGAAAAGGTCATGCTTGTATACCACTGGGAGAATGTAAGAAATTATACCCTTACAGAAAACAGAAATACCTTGTGCTCTAGCAATAATTCATCCTGAGTATAATATAAAAGAAACGGGTGTGACCCAAGGGAAATCAGTTTGCTGGTATCTACACTTCTGTGCTTAATGCAACATTGCTAGACATTGCAAAGCCAGGAAGTTAACCTATGTCCATCAATACACGAATGGATGAAGCATTGTTTTGTTTCATCAGATTTTATTAGGAAACATTTTGAAGTCTAGTTTCTTTTTCTCTTTCTCTCAAGCTCTCATGATCTCTTGCTCCCTTCTACCTCTCCTGTATCCATCTATCTATCTATCTATCTATCTATCTATCTATCTATCTATCTATCTATCTATCTATCTATCTACCTAACTGGATATCTTTTCTGATAATGTTATTTTGGTAAAACTAACATTTAGAAGTTCTGTTCTCTCTCATTAACTGGGTGAAAACAATTAAATCATGACTATAATTAACTACTTCAAACAGTTGAAGATACTGACATAAATGAGCATAATTAATCAATTCCATTTTGCCAGTGCATAGTTAGCCAGTATTTTATTGTTTGTACATATACAGGGAAAGCTGCAATCATGAAGAAGATTAGTATAGACAAATGCTTTGTTTAATCTTAATGAAAAGTTATGCTTCTATAGTGATTTCAAATTAACCTCTGTATCTCCATGTTCATTCACTGTCTTTGATCAAAGACCTATAATAACAAATAAGTTCTAAAATGTAAAGCTTTTAAAACTGGATTGTTTCTCTGGATGGTGTACTGTCAACATTCTTTCTGTTATGTCTTTGGTGGATAACAAATGTCTGTATATATTTTAAGTTAAGATATAAATATCAGTATTATCGAGAAACAAAAGTACTATATTCCTTTTACATGAAATATATGTGTTTGTTTTTTATACTGCTGTCAAGATATGTTAGCTCAGCAATAGTAGAGAGGGTGCCTGACTGAACTGACTTGCCCCAGTAATCAGATTGGTGAATACCCTAAATGTCGTAATAGAACCTTTCTCCAGTAACTGATGGAAGCAGATGCAGAGATCCACAGCCAAACACCAGACTGAGCTCTAGGAGTCCAGCAGAAGAGAGAGAAGAGGGATTCTATGAGCAAGGGCATCAATATCATGATGGGGAAACATACAGAGACAACCAAACTAAACTAGTGGGAACCCATGGCATTTAGAGCAATACCTGTGGAGCCTCCATGGGACCGGACTAGGCCCTCTGCATAATCGAGACAGTTGTGTAGCTTGATCTGCTTAAGGGGCCTCTGGCAGTAGGATCAGGATCCATCCCTGGTGCATCAGCTGGCTAATTGGAGTCCACTACCTATGATGGGACGCCCTTGGCCCAGGCTATGCCCTACCTCATAGCCTTCTGTTTCTCTCAGACATGAAGTGTATGCAGGAGCCACATTGCCTCAACACTTCTAGGGGACATCTTTCATAAAACAAAGACAGAATTATAAATAAAAATAAAAATGCATAATTACTTGAAATAGATCTGTATAGGTGAATGACATTGTATCTTAAGGTTGAAAGTTTTTGGTAGGCCAGTTGTACAGATGTGGCTTACATTAGGATGAGGTGAGAAATATGTGCCATGTGGAGGAAATAGCAAATACCAACACACTGAAGACTTGGAGAGAGAGAGAGAGAGAGAGAGAGAGAGAGAGAGAGAGAGAGAGAGAGAGAGAGAGAGAATGAGAGATGGTCTATTTTGCCTCTCAGTTTTCTCACATTAAAAAAAAAAAAATCTGAGTCTTATCCAGCTGTGAACCCTGTAAACTTCAGTAATGACCAGCATTGCCGGATAATCCCATGGCTGCAATTGTGACACAAACGTTGCTGAGATAACCAACTGTTTTCTGATTGGCTTTAGAACCAGCTCCACATGGAGAGTCACATGCGTGGCACTGGAAATCAGAGCAAATACCCAAGGTTTGGGAGCTCTTCGGCCCCAGGGGTAAACCTACCACTATTACTTTGCTAAATGGACCATAATATCAAATTGATCAAATTTCATATCTCTGTGCAAGCATCTCTCATTGTCAAAGGAGCTTCTCTGGGCAGTGGGTACAAGTGAATGAAGAAAATCATGGTGTGCGAAGAATAAGTGTCCATGGAATACACAGTCATAAAGAGTAGATCTTTACCCCTTTTCTCAGGCTTGGAGACCATTACAGAAGAGGAGCTGGAAAGACTGTAAGAGCCAGAGGTCAGTGAGGACCAGAACAAAACTGTGTCGCCTGGACATGATACAGGACTGCTAGACTCATGAACCCACAGAAGCTGTAGTTGATGGCACGACATCACATCAGACACCATCCTCATACGGAGTGTGCTGTGCATGCGCTGGGGATTTTCCTGAGCCACTGCCCTTGACTGAAGAGCTACTGACTGATAGTTTCTAAGGGAAAGATAATTCAGTTTTCTATAAGAATGACCTGGCAGATTGACCATGCTCTAGTGAAAGACCCAAGCCCAGGAATACATGGCTTGCACATATTGAAGTTTATGGATTATTTAAAAACAAAGAAGGTGGCATGAAGTTGGAGTAGGGAAGTCAGTGTGGATCTGTGACAAGTTAGGGGGATGACTGAGAAGTTAATATGATCAAAGAATATCATATGAAATTAACAAACAATTAATAAGATATTATATTTTTAAAATGTGAGATGGAATTTTCTATTAGTTATGCCTTTAAAACAGTGATTCTCAATCTGTGGGTCATGACCCTTTTGGGGTCAAACTACCCTTTCATAGGGGTCACATATCACATATCTGTATATCAGATATTTATATTACAATTCATAACAGTAGCAAAATTACAGTTATAAAGTAGTGATGAAATAAATTTATGGTTGTGCATCACCACAATATGAGGAACTATATTAAAAGGTTATAGCATTAGGAAAGCTGAGAGCCACTGCTCTAAAATTCACCTACATATTTATTTGAAGATATTCTCTCTTAATTATACTGAATTGGGAGTTGATGGTAAGATTTTCTATAGAGCCTAGCCTCTGGAGGTTATTTTAGTATGTTTTTTTTACACAATCATTTGTTCTTTTTAATTTTTATTTTAAATTTTATGTGTATGGGTGTGTGTGTTTTGCCTGCATGTATATCTGTGCACCACCTCTGTGCCTAGTGCCGGCAGAGGCAAACGAGGGCATCAGATCCTCTCAAATTGGAATTACAGATAATTGTGAGTCATCATATGGGTACTGGGAATTGGCCCTTGTCCCTCTGGAAGAGCAACAAGTGCACTTAACTGTAGCACAAATTCTAACTGGTCTTAATAATAAAAATCCAGAACCAGATATCTGTGTAAATGCTGAAAGATCAGAGAGACAAAGGAGCAAGCCACAGCCACCTCTTACCTTGCCAACTCCTTGACCGAAAAGGGGTGAGCTCTTGTCCCTTCCTGCTTTATATTCCTCTCTCTGCCCAGCCATACCATTTCCTGTCTCCCCCTCTCTGGTGCTGGGATTAAAGGAATGTGCCTCCCAAGTACTGGGATCAAAGACATAAGATCCCAAGTGCTGGGATTAAAAATGTGTGCCACCACTGCCTGGCTTCTATGGTTAACTAGTGGCTATCTTCACACTCTGATCTGCAGCAAAGCTTTATTTTTTTTAGAGCATGAACAAAATATCACTTCACTTAACCATTGGCCATCTTCCCAGAACCATGAACATTTGTTCTTATAACAGTTTCATACAGTATTTATGTACTGACTTCTCTCAACTACCATCTTGGAAAAGCTGACAAGAGAGTGATAAGAACTCATTCAGACACTCTAGAGCCATGTACAGTGTCCAGCATATGTCTACTGATTTATAAAGTCACCACAATGCCCGGTCTCTACAACACATAGAGGCTAAGACAATAGATATCTATTTATCACAATTCTGAGCACTGTCCTGATGCTCCATCTCAGCTAAGCATCTAAAATGGCCTCACTCACTTGTCCCATGGTTAGCATGCTACTCTGTCTAATAGATTTCATCCAAGAGGCTGGGGTGGCCTCATTTCTTGTAGTCTCTTGGCTTCTGGGAAGCTAGCCTAGGCTATGGTATATGGTGGTTGAAATGTTCCCAGCAGCAAAAGGGAGAGTGTGGATATACAGTCACTTTCCAACCTGGTAATAATGTCCAATGACCATGCAGATTCACAAAGATGAGCAAGGTCACCTCCGGATGGGATGGACCCTTTGCTCCCTCTCCTAATCTGTTCAACAACTGGTGGTTTCAGTGTGTGTCTTATATTTCATCCTGAAGGTGACACTGAAGGAGTTTCTCCTGTTCACTGTTCCTGGCTGAGCTAGAGATAAGTCTAGGGAAGGTAAGAAGGAGCAACGGTGAAGACCAATACCCAAGAACAGGAGAGAAGATGCTCCTTGTGACTATCTCTGGTTTTATAAAAATTCTGTAATGGAACAGAAACTAATAACAACCAAAAGTCTACACTATTTTAACTAATTGAAGTTTACTACACCCTATTTCTTCTTTTTTTGTTCCCATCTCCACAAGTCCCCAGTCCACCTATGAATTCTCTTCTGTTTCTCCTTCCCAGGGAGACCCATGCACCCCATCTAGAGCTCTCTTTGTTGCTTAGCTTCTCTGGGTCTGTGAATTGTAGCATAATTGTCCTAAGTGAGTACATACCATATTTGTCTCTCTGGGTCTGGGTTACCTCATTCAGGATGATTTTTTTTTTTCTAGTTCCATCCATTTGCCTACAAATTTCATGATGTCATTTTTTAACAGCTGAGTAATATTCCACTGTGTAAATGTACGGCACTTTCTTTATCCGTTCTTTGGTTGAGGGATATCTAGGTTGCTTCCAGTTTCTGGCTATTGTGACTAAAGCCACTATGAACATAGGTGAGCAAATGTCATCGTGGTAGAAAGAATTTAAATTGGCTGATTATATACAACCAAGGTTTGTTAATAAGGGACACTTCAAAACACCCACATGTTAGTTCGTGTTTTCATATCATGCTTTGAATTCTATCTTGCCTGCTTAGTAACCTATAACATAGAAAAATTTCTTAAATACTTGAATGAGAAATTCATATACAAAAGATAGCTCTAGAGGCTAAAAACATATGTGTACTTCATAAAAGTTGAACAGCTAAGAGTTGGCCCAATACCTTCTTATTTTATATATTTTAATTTATGTAATTGTATACATTTACATTTAGGGAGAACTTAGTTTTATTTTTTTTAATTTCTAAAGTCTTAAAGTAAGTATTTATTATTGGCATTTATGAATGTATGTGTGGAAGTATATAATAATACCTTGACAACTGTCAGAAGTTATCCAGTGATATATTAAATATTCAATGAAAATAATTCCTTTAAGTCTCACAAAAGAATCTTGAGGCAGATACTATTATAGTTGCATATTTATTTACTTAATTT
This sequence comes from Peromyscus leucopus, assembly GCF_004664715.2. Classification (NCBI taxonomy): domain Eukaryota; kingdom Metazoa; phylum Chordata; class Mammalia; order Rodentia; family Cricetidae; genus Peromyscus; species Peromyscus leucopus. Next base: position 46,998,787 of record NC_051079.1, on the reverse strand, counting down.
TAGATTTCTTTTATTTTGTGAGGTGTGGTATTGCTCTAAAGCACAGGTTAGCCTTGAAGTTACTACGTAGCCCAAGCTGGCTTCAAACTCACAGAGATCCTCTTGCCTCAAACCTTGAGAGTCCTGAGATTGTAGGCTTAAGCCACTATGTCTGGATAGTAAAATGATTTGATGGACACTTAGAAATGCTCAGAGAAAGAAATTAGAAATAGAGATGCTGGTAAAACATAACAAAGACAAGATTCTGATTCAGAGTAACATGTCCCTGAATCTGTCCTTAGTGTGTGCCTACCAGCTGCTCTGGTATACAGGACTTTTGTAGTCATAATTCATAAAAACAACTTTAGAGATGAACCTATTGTGTTAGACACAAATGCAATTGCATTTAATTTAAAGAAGAGGGGGGAGTTTGTGTGTTTGCATTTATTTCCTCTGTCTTGGCACATGTAGGTGGCTGCAGTGTAATAACCCAGGTTTGCTAGTGCATAAACAGCAAAAACTTCTCCTATTTCTGTAGCCTGGAAGTCCACGACCAAGGTGCTGCTAGCAGATTTCGTGTCTGATGGGTTGATTCCTGGCTTCCTGATTTACAGAGGGATGTTTTCTCAATTTAATCCTAGGACAGAGTTATCTGACAAGGGGTATGGAGTCACTTTTAAAAAGGCTCGTTCCGCTCATAAGGTTTTATCCTTGAGCCCTATTCCCTTCCTGAAGGTACCATCTCTAATTATCTCTGCATTAAGAACAAGTTAGTAATGCATGGATTTGTAAGGGAACATAAATATTTAGTCTATAGTGGTCCTTAACCAAATTGTTTTGATCCCAAAAGAAAAATTTAGAAAAGAGAATAACAAGCATACTAAACTGCCTGTTCTCTCTCTCTCTCTCTCTTTTTTTTTTTTTGGAAGATGGCCTAAATCAGATAAATTTCCACGGTACTCTAATTTTAGTTGTCCTAGCCTTAAATGTGTGTCTTGCCAACTGCTGCCTTGGGACACAGCCATGCTGGCCACCATTAGCTTGCACATTAGAGGATCAGCCATAGTACCCAGACATGAGTTGTCCACAGAAAACTAATTGCTCCTTTCTCCTATCTTTCTTCCCTTGAAGAATAGGCTCTGACTGTATTTTTTTTCCATTTTATGATCAGGGAAATTCTTTCATGTCCCCAGAGAAATAATAAAATGAGGAGTCATGTAGTACATCTCAGACTATGTGATTTCCCTGCAACTCGGACATGCTTGCGTGCTACAGCCTTTCCTTTTAGTGCTGTCGTCCAAGTGCAGACTCCAAGTTTTCTTCATTAAACACAGGGTGTATTATACAAGAGTCTATCTCTCCCCTCAGCAAGACGTTTTCTAAAAGGGTAATTGTTTTGAAAAGGACACGAACACAGTAAAATCTTCAAAATGTCAAAGGCAGATTTTGTTGTATTTTAAAGAGCTATGTTTTATTTAAAAGTCCTGAATATCAAATAAGCTTTAAAAGTATACAGATTTTAAAATTCTATTTGCAGTTTTAGAGGCGAAGAACATATTTGATAAGGATGGTTATGGGTATGAGCAAAGCTTTTTTAAAAATAATTAAAAGACGAATACTTTTTTTTTTTGGTTTTTTTTTGAGACAGGGTTTCTCTGTGTGGCTTTGGTGCCTGTCCTGGATCTCACTCTGTAGACCAGGCTGGCCTCGAACTCACAGAGATCCTCCTGGCTCTGCCTCCAAAGTTCTGGGATTTAAGGCGTGCACTACCACCACCTAGCAAAAGAGGAATACTTGAAGGTAGTTCAGCTCACCATTGACTAGTAGAGATGTGCTAACATAAACTAGACATACACTTGTGTAAATGTAACCAACTGTCTTATTAAATAAGAAATGCAGAACCAATGCAAAGAAGAAAGCCAAGAGATCAGAGCTAAGAGCCTTACCGCCTGCTGCAGCTAGCCTCTTCAGCCAAGAGACCTCTCCGAAAAAAAGACCTACTTCCTGTGTGTTTGTCTTTATATAGTCTTTCTGTTCTGCCTTCTCATTGGTTGTAAACCCAAACACATGACTGCCTCATCACTGCCTGTCTGTAGAGACTTCCAGGTCTTTTATGGTATTGAGATTAAAGGCGTGTGTCTCCAATGCTGGCTGTATCCTTGAACACACAGAGATCTACCTAGCTCTGCCTTCCAAGTGCTGGGATTAAAGGCGTGCGCCACAAATGTCCAGCTCTGCTATGGCTTGCTATTAGCTCTGACCCCCAGGCAACTTTATTTATTAACATACAAATAAAATCACATTTCAGTACAAATAAAATATCACCATACACTTGAGTGTTGGAACTGCACTGGGAGAAAGTCCAGCCCCTTCCAGTTCACAAATTCCAGTCTATGTCATATGTCACATGACCACTATCCTGCTCCTTCACTTTCTCCTAATCATGCATGCATTCTGTGTTTCACATCGTTTGCTGATTGAGACAAAGAAGATAAAATTCTTTCGAACATTCTTCTTTATAACATACTATATATATTCTGTACATATTCCTAACATTTAATTCTAAATCACAAACTACAAACCAACTTCTTCAAGGCTTTGCCCAAGGCATCAATTACAGGCAAGGGGAAGGACATAATTGGGTATATTGATAGCAGTTCAAAAAGTAGTCAGTTGTAAGTGAATTCTTGCACTGGCTAAATAGTATTCTTTTACCTAATGCCCACATTTTCATGAAGCCAGATTTTGTGACAGATGTTGGTGATTCCATTCCAGCACATGGAAGGCCAAAGCAGGGAGACTATGGATTCCAGGTCAGCCTGGGCCATACAGCAGGATTATTTTCCCAGAAAAAAAAAAAAAAAAAAAAACAAGCAAAAAAGAATGAGGTGAAACAGTTACTATTTATCCCAACTCCTCATCCATGAGTTCACAGCTAAGAAAGTGAACTCATAAGGCATGAACAACTGAGTAACTCCCATCTTCAAATGCTGCTGGGTCTGTTTCTGCTCCGATGCATTTCCCTTTACAGTCAAGGGTGTCTCAACTTTAGCATGCACAGCACAAAGCCAGCGACTGGTTTTTATGCTTAGCTCTGCATTTCTTCTTGAGTCCTTGCTTTGGGGGACGAGTTGGCCCTATCTTTTTAATCCTTTTTTACTTTTAAATATCATATTTTATTTTATTTATTTTTTAAATAAATGTATTGATTGATTGATTGATTGATTGATTTTACATCCCTGCCTTAGTTTCCCCTCCCTCTTCTCCTCCCATTCCCTCCCTCCTCTCCCCCTCTGTTCCCACCTCTGGAGACACCATGATCGATCATGTCATTTTAATCCCTCTAGTCAATCCTTCACATAAAGAATAGGGTAAATCTACATCTGCAGCTACTTCTGAACAATAGAAAAGACCACACTTCCTCTATCCTTAAACCTTCTCCTTCTTAAAGGTTAAAGCAATATAGCGGTTTTGTTTGACTTCAGTTTTATGAAGGAACCAAGGTTTATTTTATGGGTGCCTTAAAGCTATGTGTTTATTTTAGTATACAATCAAACTTTCTCTTAGCTTTACGCTCCTATGATGGTTTCCCAATTACAAACTACAGATATTCTTTGCTGAAGGATCTCAAAAGAAATAAAGGAAACTCAGAAAAAGAAACAAAAACTCTTCTGCCTGCCCTTTGGGGGAGAAAAGGAAACTAGAGCCAGAAAGGCCACAGAAGGTCAGAGAGACCTTGATGCTTATTTAATGCAAAGCATTCAGCACGCCAAGATGCCATGCACCGGGACTTGACTTCTGAGTCCCAACAGTCACAGTCGTCAAGATATGATTCCTGCTCATGTCGTAAACACACTTTCCTTAAGAGAATTCACCAGTCTTTGTTCACTGCTCAGGTGTTGGCAGGAGCGGCCATTGTCACTCTGCAGCAGGGGGCCCTGCTTGGACACCAGGATGGTGTTAGCTCTTGTTCTCTGTCAGAGACTGGGTACCTGGCTGGAGTCTCCACCTGTATGCGTGCCTGCTTCACCTGCTCTTCCACCGGGGTGGTGCCTTCTCTCAGCTCTCCTTTTGTTTAGTGACTTGGCAACAAACTGCTTTGTCGTTTTCCCAGCTAGGGACTGTGTCTGTGTCTGAGGTTTTGCTTCCGTTTCTTCACCCACTGCTGTCTGAGAACGAGGAAATTGTAAGACGTAGTCCCAAAGGTTGAGACAAGAGGAAGAATTTCAAAATTCCATAAAAATGAGGAGTTTGATGCCTTTCCTGTTTGAAATAAAATGACAACAAGAGTTATTGGCGCCATTTTCATTAAGATTCACGATGGACTTGTTTGTGCTACGAATTCAGTCTGGTTCTAAGGAAATGAAGAAACAAAGATGTAGCCTGAGTTAAAAGTTTACTTCTAAGCTATTTATTGATATATTTCCAGATGTGTTTCCTCCTGCTCATGTTCACCTTCAATCCAACATAAGACGGTAATTTTTAGAGGCATATAAATATTGATGATATGTAGAAATTGTGAAACATTGATTTTATGTAAATGAATGTATGTAAAGTAGTAATACCATGAATAACACACTAAATGATCATGAGGCTTTTTGTTGTTGTTTCCAACTAAGAAGAAATACTAATCAGTGTTTTAAAACCAGTTGCATGAAGAAGCACCACTGTTAAGTCAAAGCTGGTAACTTTAAATTAATTTACTATGAACTCCTGAGAGCTGAAGTCTTTATTATTTTGCAAAGGTGATTCTAAAATCCTGTGCCTAAGCTATGGCCTAGAGCAAGAATTAACAAGCACTTGTTTCTTGCCAAGCTTCTTCTCTGTTATCCAGAGCTATCATCAAGTGCCCAAGGAAGTCAAATTTTGGTTAGAAAGAAAAGCAATTAACTGCGCCACCTTAAAGTTCTCAGAAAATGCTGAGAAAGGAAAGGGGGAGAAAGCAGGAAAGCAGGGCTCCAAGCTGGAGGAATCACAAGGTGTGGTGAACACTGTATTAGAAATAGACATATTTGTGTTTTTCTGCAATGTCAGAATGGGTTGAACAACAACAAATTCACAAGCTGTGTCAGTTCTCTTGACTAGAAGTTGTCAAGTCATCCTGCTTCCCTTGATATCTGGCTAAGGAAAATCCAGATCTACTTACTCCAAACTTGAGGATTAATGATAATGCTTGGGTGTCATGTGACATGCCACCTGGAAGCATATCTCTGCATTCTCAGGTTACAGGATGACTACAAAGGTTCTAATTGGCCAAAGCAGACTTAAAGGTATTGCAAGGACATCAAACCTGAGGGAATCACACAGCAGATAAGGATACAAAGGACACCTCTGTGGGCATTAGGTCATGCACCCTCTAGAGGTCTGCTGGAAACACTGCCCCAGAGCCAAGCACCAGAGTCATAGCCTGAGCTGAGCCTTTGGTTCAAGTCTAGCTGCAGAAGTGAGGTTTACATCAAGGATAGCCATAGAGGGAAAGTACAGAACTGAGTATTGATAGACAAGTGGTGCACTGAAAGATGAACAACTTGAACTGGCCATGACACAGTGGGTACAGAAGCTTCTGGGAGAATTGAGAGCTCTCTGCTACTCAGTCACATGTACATACCAGGTACTCAGACCACAGGTCAGTGGAAGCCATCATCATCACAACGTTGCATATTGTTGTCTTTATGGGGTCCAGATAAAGATTCTAAGCCCTTCTTTGGTCCAGTGCACTCAAAAAGTTCTTCAGCCTGGTTTCTCTGGTATGAGTTTAACACATACTCATATGGTTCCAATTTACTTTGATCAATTTTCAGGGCCGTATTCTCTCTACATTAGAAATGTGTATCAGGCTATGTTTCATGGGTGGTGATGGACAGGTGGTAGTGTTTATTTACATGCTTACCAAGCTGCAGTCATGTTGCCTCTTTTTGCACTCAAAATGGAGTCAGATCCTGTGTGTAGCACTCTTTTATACAATATATTGTAACTTTGAGCAGAACACAGACTGGTATCAGCATCAGGATCCCTTGGAGTTTTGTAAATGGTGATTTTTGTCTAGGAGGCATTATATCACTTAAATCCCTTCTTTTCAGGACAAACTAGGTCTAGTGAGCTATCTATATGTAGTCTGCTATCTACAGAGACCACATTCAGAACTGCCTTCTTTTCTCTGACTCAATCACTCAGTGACTTTAAAAGCTACTCTTTCTTTTGCATTATAAAATCATTTTTAGCTGAGCACCTCTCTTGTAAAATACATGCACACATGCATGTGTGTGTGCATGAATGTGCATGTACAAGGGCACATGTGTAAACACATCTATCTATGTATCTACACTATTAGTACAGTAACATGAAATTAGTCATATCATAGTGAGTTTAAACTTTCCTGACATATGTAGCATATTTCACCATTAAATTTGAGAAATGGTATTAGTGTTATCATCAAAGGATTTAAATAAAACATAAGAAAAATTGAGCCTGTTTCACTGGAATTTATTTAAAGATCAATTCTCAATGGTAGATTTGCCTAAGGATGGAAACAGCATCTTCAAGAGCAGTAATGTTGGAAATGTCTTACTTAGTGTTAATTAAACTTCCACTAGATCCCACTCACTTAAAAATTTGTCTTTGTAAAGGTTTTAAAAGCATTCTTTAGTTTTAGGCAACATAACCAAAGGTCCCAAAGGGATGTTTCATGATTAGGCCCATGCTTGGAGAACACACATTGTTTCTGGCAGATCTGTCCCTCCAGCACAGATAACATTTAAAACAAGATTTTCTTATATGGCTCATTGATTTAAGATTCTATGAAGAGTTAATCAGATGTATAAATTTCGTTTATGGAAAAAGGACTACCTAGGTTTTACAGTACTAATGAACTCAAGCTATTAAAAAGTGCTCCATGGATTTTAATGCCAGCATTTATGCATTCTAAAAAACATAAGGCAATCCTTAAAAGAAATCACTACACGGAGTGAATTCTCTTCTGAGCAGAGAGGGTTCCACATGGTCATGCTGTATAAAATGTAGATGTGCATGAAACAGGTGGATCATCTTCACAGTTGCCAGATGTCTGATAATTCATAGGGAGAGGGTCATGGTACTTGAAAATTTGCTTGCTCACATTTGAAATGACCATGCCACCTTTCAGTTCTGACTCCCCATGCTCAGATCTCTGTCATGAGCTATTTTCACTATAGTTGGGGTGTTTTCTCAGCACAGGGACTACAGAAGGTGTTCTTTTGGAAAGAAAACAATTCCTCCATTTTTATGATGTTCACTCTGCAACATCCTTTAGGAAGTACAAAGCAGGTTCATAATTCCATCTTCATTTAAAATCACAGTACATTTAGAAGACAAAACTGAAAAGTAAATGCACCTATCTCTTTCTGGAAAACTCCCCGTGAGGAACAACTCTTGAGACAACAAAGCCTTTTTCATTTTACCAATGATCATATATGTATCTCTAATTTATGCAGCCTGATTTTTAATGATACTTCCACCTGCTTTTCATTTTTTATCAATCTATGGCACAATGTGAATTTACCATTTACAATTACCCCACAATTTACTTTGGAATAATTCTTATGGAGTTGATTTCTATGGTCCCTACTCAGGGATCGGCAAGGTTAACACACTCTCTACCTCATTCCACCCTACATGCCCTTCACATAGAACTAATTAATAAATAGGTAAGTCTTTGTACCCTCGCTTCAAATTCCCTGGAAGAAGTATATGATTATCTTAGGTTAGTATAATTAAGTGTCTAGTGATTCAATCTATTCATTAAGGTTATATTACAAGAATTTGATGTCAGGACTCATTATAATATGAAGGTGTAATATTTCACAGAAAAACATACAGTATAAAGTCAACAAGTTTGATTTTTTTTAATCTCATGGAAATCTAAATATTTAAAGCAGTGTATATTGATCAGAACTCTTCTTTCTAGTGCACAACTGTTTCACTTGAGGAAACATTAGACTGTGTCATAATACTGTATTTATAACATATGTCAATTATCAAGGAGACTAAGAATTAAAATATCCTAGCAACTTTCTCATTGGGTTTTCTTGTAGTCCTTGATTAAGGAAGGACATCTATTTGGCCAGCTATAATTCAATGCTCATGGACAACTGTGATTTATCATGATATAAAAATAAATGATCATCATTAGTCACACATGTAATCACTGACTCCAGTTTGCTCACAGTGTCCCTTGAAAAATTAATGGAATTTTGAGTGGGGAAATCTTACTGCACATTAATGTGTTTTGCCTGACTAAATAAGCACAGTTTGTATTTAAATTAATAAAATTTTCATAAAATATATTAAAATAGCAAACAACATAAAAAATTAACTAATGAATTTATATTAGTCCATCCTATATAATCATCCTATCTATCCAATATTTGTGATGTTCTTTATTTACACGTGGTGGCCATATTTCAAATATATTTTGTAAGTTAACAGTAGTAGATTACTTCCAAAACCTAGATTATGAGAGAGGAAAAGACACTTCATGATGCAGAGCAGAAAACTGTTTATCCAAAAGACCATTGGTATATCAGATACATCATATATCTCCTAGTAGGCTTGAGAAAGACACTTTAGATGTTTGATATTCTTCCAAAAATGTCACAAGCCAGGCAAATCATAGAACTATGCCCTACAAAGTCAAGTTAAGATACAGTCTACCATGCTGTCTACAACCGTCAAGCTCATCTAAACACGGGCACTTCAGGACTGTTGGGTATACCTAAAGCAACTACGTGAGAGACTGGTACTAACCAGAGATGACTGAGGAGATGTGAAGGGAGGCACAGCATGGACATCTGGAGTTGGCCTGAGTTTAGATTGAATGCCACTAGGGAAATCGTCAACATGTAAACATCTCTTCAGTTACTACCAAGGTATAAATGAAAATGTTTTAATTTGAACAAATATGATGTGGTTATAAGATGTTAACATGAAGGGAAAACAACTGAGGCTTGTTTCCAGCTTTGCCACATTACTTTTAGAACTTTCTTATAAATCTCAAACTATTCCAAAACAAGAGTTTAATTTAAAACGTGCATATATAAAAGCAGTCTTGCTCAGTTTTCAAATTTTGTTATTTTGTACTTTATTGGCATTTTCCTGTTTCTTTTCATTGTTGAGGAAAATAAACATATGGGTGTTTGATATTGGCTGACAGAATTTGGCTATTAATTTATATGTAGATATCATAATAAAAATAAATGCCATGGATAATTTTTTTTGTACAGTATTTTATAACTTTGGAGCACTAAGTAATATGTTAATGGTATTTTTAGGATAGCTTTGAGTGTATTTGATAATGTACATTATTCAAAAACTTGTAATTGTTCAGTGTTCTTGAAAGCCTTTTAGACACAATGAAAAGCCTTCTTGAATACCTTGTTATTATTTTTCTTCTTTTAAGTTCATTGAAAATGTTATATAAAATGAATTATGCTGATGGCAAATACTGATAGTCTGTATTGGTAGAGGGCACACTTATCAGTGTTCCAACAGACTGTTTTCCCCTCAACATATATTTCAATGCAATTTAAAATATTTAAACATTTTGGGATCATGATCCGGTTTTTTTTCATTTTTATAAAATGTTAAGATAGGTTGCTAAAGCTGAATGGAGTAAAGAGGGCTGATGTCTTTGATGCATATACTGATTTCAAATATAAATTGTCTTGTTATTTTAAAGACATTTTTACTACACTACTCTATTCAGGCCTGATGAACAAGTGTGGTAGGAAGTTGGTAGAAAGAGTAAACATGCTTAATGGGAACACACTCCATGCATTTGGTACTTCTGTAAAAACAGTGCACTAGCAAAAGGTAAGTGGGTAGAAAGAGTAAACATGCTTGATAGGAACACACTCCATATATTTCGTACTTCTGTAAAAACAGTTCACTAGCAAAAGGTTTGTAAAACTGGTTCTACGTGCAGAGAGACGATGAAGTGTACCAACATATGCGTATACACACATGTTATATTACATATTTTTAATCATCAACCAATCTCAGTGAGATGGTCTGTCTTCTTCATAGCCCTCTCTGTCCTCTCAGGTAGATGAATCTTAAATAGACTTTAAATATTTTATGTGTTTCCATATTTCTATGCATACCTATTAAGTGGGTTGTATATCTACTCAATTATGTAGCCTACATGGATTTGATACAGGGATTTTCATATATTAATTAATAAACATTCATTTTAAAAGGAACCAGCATGATTTCAATTTTTCCCTGTTACATTCCTAGAATTACTTACCCCTGTGACAATGTCCCTGGGGGAGACAATCAGTCAAAATAAACACAGATTGAGAATCAAGGGATGATGATGCCAGGCTTGAACAGTGTTCCAACTTTCAAACAACACCAAAGTCAAAATATGACCAGAATAAAGTAACAAAAGATAAACTGAAAGTCATACACAACAAAAGCCTGGGTTTTTATCACCGCTGTGGATGTTTACCCACCTGTGAAATTGAGTTAATACTGGTGCTATTCTGAGCTTTGCTTTTCATCGTTTCATTTATTCTGTTACCAATCACTTACTGATTGCTTACCTAGTAAATAACATAATTAGATATGCAAATGACAATAATACAATGAATATTAATGACACTTGTCACCAATTTTTCTCATTAAGCTTTGCAAACTTGGGGAAGATAAAAATATTTCACCGAAAAAAATTAGACTGGATTTATTTTTTGTGGTTTTCTTCTTTTGCTTTTGAGATTATAATATAATTACGTGATTTTTCCTCTCAAAGTTCCTCCCTCCAAATCCTTCCATATACCTATCCTTGTTCTCTTTCAAATTTATGACCTCTCATTTATATACACATATTTTTGTGTACACATATATTCCTAAACATAACTTGCTCTTTGTGAATAATACCACTCCCATGCACATTCTTAGGGTTGATCATTTGTGATTAGACAACCAATTGTTGTGCTCCTTCTGGAGAACACTATTTCTTCCACTGTAGTTGGTTTTGTTTTTTTTGTTTTTTTTTTTTTTTACTCATTGCTCTTTGGGGTACAACCATCCAGCTGCCAAATAAATACACAGAGACTTATTCTTTCTTGTGAATGTCTGGCATGAGCTTGGCTTATTTCTAGTCAGTTTTCTTAACTTAAATTATCCCATCTACCTTTTGCCACTGGGCTTTTAGCTCTCTTTATTCTATATATCTTGCTTTCCTTCTTACTCTATCTGGCTATGTGGCTGTGTGGCTGTGTGGCTGTGTGGCTGTGTGCTGGCCCCTGGCATTCTACTCTCCTCCATTCTCACCGCTCTTCTTCTCCTTCTATTTATTTTCTCTGCCTGGCAGCCCCACCTATCTCTCTCCTGCCTAGCTATTGGCCTTTCAGCTCTCTATTAGACCAATCAGTTGTTTTAGACAGGGAAAGTAACACAGCTTCACAGAGTTAAATAAATGTAACATAAAAGAATGCAACACATCTTTGCATCATTAAACAAATATTCCACAGCATAAATGAATATGACACATCTTCAACTAATATTCCACAACATCCCACTCTCAGCAATTCTTTTTTAATGTTAAATATGATTTTAATTGTAGAATATTTATAGGCACACAACTTTTTAGTAGGCAATCAAAAAACAACAACAAAAAACACCACAAATAGAAGAGCAGTTGTTAGTCAACTTTTGTATAATTTTAGTAAATTTAAAGTGAGGATTATTTTATATTAGCTAATTTTAGCCAAAAATACTATTATAAAATATTAACTAATAGGATTTCATACCATTAGTTACTCAACAGACATAATTTTTAATGTATTTTGTAAGCACAGTCCAGTTTCATTATTATTTTTCTTGACCTGTCTAAACTTTAGGCAGTTTTCTTCCTGTAAAGTACTTGCAACTGTAAATTCTTCCTGCTGTGTCTTTGAGATACAAAGCTTTTCAGAGCTTTGCCCTTATAGTGCAGGAATATTTTTCTGTGAACGTTCTGGAAGCCGTCTCCTAAAGGTCTAATCATTCAGAAAGATGGAGTATCATACTATACCTTCTGTAGGAGGTCCAAACCACATTTTAAAAATTATTATTCATTATTTTTTATTGAAAATAGATTTTTATTTTTTTATTGGAAATAGACTATTTTATACAATATATTCTGAATATGGTTTCTCCTCCCTCTACTCCTCCCAGGTCCTCCCTACCTCCCTTCCCACCTGGATCCACTCCCTATTCTGTCTTTCCTTGGAAAACAGACTTCTAAATGATAATAAACTATAATAAAATAAGACAAAAACAAACATATTAGAATAGGACAAAACAAATAGAAAGAAAAGAGCCCAAGAAAAGGCACAAAAAAAAAAAAACAGATATGAATGCATAAATCCATTCCTCAGCATTTCGTAGTTGCCTGTAATTCTTTGTGTAGGGTTAAGCGTCCACTTTGACATACCTATTCTTGTTGTCCCTAACAGCTCATGTTTAGACATAGACTGGTTCTCAGAATAAGTGTCATATAATTAAGAACTTTCCTATATGATTTAGACAAATGAAGGCTAGTAATAAAATGAAGAGCAATGACAAGAAATGCTTTTCCTCTTGGCCTCTGCCCAGTCAATGGACTCAGAGGCTCAGGTGCATTCAAGATTCAGCTTCAGCAATAACCCACCACCACAGTGGAGGAGGGTATTACTGCTGGAAGTGTAATGGACTTTCACTCTGCTTTTAAAAAGTGCCGAAGTCAGCCATCATCCACCGGAGCCCAGCATGTGGAGTTCGCACAGTTGCCAAAGCTTAAACAAGTGCCAAGCCAATCTGTGTGTGCTGGCATCCAGTTGTGATAAGCCTGTAAATGTCAAGTTGGTGGAGCCACTTTGTGATAAGTAGCAAACCAACCTAACTAAGGTTTCATGACAAGAACTGATGAGAATGGGCAGGCCTCTATAAAAGTAATAGGGAGGGAGACCCCAGTAAATTAGGTACGTTTGTGTGGGATTATAGCAAATAATCTTAGGCCAGGAAAGTCACCAAAGACTCCTTCAAATGCAAGAAATGAACAGATAAAACTTAGGGCTCATTTAAGAAAATAAGAATAAGTGCGTTTCTTTATATCCCCACTCCAGTGCTCCAACTTTCACAGTATAAATATGGCACTTCTCATGAGCAAAACATCCAAAGACTCTTCTATATACAATGTAGAGGAAAAGACTTAAAAGATAACACTAAAGATGTTCAGCAGCATTCCAGAGGATTCTTGGAGCAAAAAGCCTTTTTGTAAGTAAGAAAATGTTGACAACTTCATTATTAATATGCAGTATACAAATCCCCCAATGGGAGTCAAGGCCAACAATATGTGTATAGCTTTAAAGGATTTATAAATACACTCAAGGAAGTGAAAATGTATCTTATTCATTTGAGTTTTTTCTTATAGAACAAGCTAATCCACTTGAAAATCAGCCATAAAGAATGCCCTAACAATGCAATCTTTATTCAGTACCATCAGAGATTTTTTTCCACTTCATGATAATGTTCTCTGAGGAAAGTTCACAGAATGCAGATCTAGAATGACTTTTCTCTAAAGCAGAAGAAAGTTGCTTTAAAATGCTAAATAAAGGTTAATAAAGGCTGTTATATAACTGGTGTGGTGCAAAACAATATATGACATTTACATGTCAATTTTCATATTTTTACCAACAACATGAAAGGTATTCTCAATAGCCTGTAGTACAAACCATGAACAATCAGTTACACTACTTTGATTTTTATATGCAGATATTTTCCATTAACATTTATAAAGAAATATTTTTAAGTATTATTGTTCCAGTTTTTACACACAAGTTGTGTATTGAATTTAAAAGGTATGCCCATATTTTGTTTCACCATTTACAGTGGGAGTAAAACCTTATAGCAGATATCAAGATATGTTTTCAAAAAGCAAAGTAGTGGTTTGAAACATCATATTAATTTCATAGCTTACCAACTATGAAAATGATACACTTGAAAAAAATAAAAAACTGTTTCAATAGTTAAAATACATTTCATGAACCCATTACAAGAGACCAGAATAGAATTGTCATCTACTACATTTATGATAGTAGCTTAGTGATCCCAGAATGTTTCCATTTATTTTCCCAATGAGTAGAGATCATCAATGTATATTTCTCAAATGAACAAAGATGAAGCAAAAATTAGTTTGTAGATATAATACACTCATTTAAAAACAGTTTGGAAAATGACCATTTAAGCCACAGAAATACAAACAACTATCAAATTCTCAATAAGTAAATAACTGAAATTTAGGCAAGCTATGTGAACAGACAAAATAAGAATGGCAAAAAAGCACTAGCAAGGATGATGTGTAAGATTAAACACTAAGGAAATGCATATTAAATTCAGTGATGCACACCACTGTGCCCAAATTAGACTAAGTACAGTATAACCAGCATAATAAATTTCAGAAGAAGCAACTAGAATTGCCCAGCATTGCTGATGAGATGGCAAATGTAAAACAGCTTGACAACCTGCAAATTAAATATACTGAACTCTATCCATGCCTCCCAAGCATGTATTCAAATGAAAAGAGATGTATACTCACAGAAAAATCTGAGTAAGCTTATTCATAGCTTTGGAAATTTGGAAGTAATACAAATGTCCTTTGGTTGATAGATTAATGAACCAACTTGTTCCTCAACAATGTAAGTGTACTGACCACTGATAAATATGATTGGTGAAAGCATGTTATGCTGAGAAAGCCTGAATTCTGTATAAATCCTTTTTATATGTCATTCTATGGCAGAGAAAACCATAGTATAAAATCTGATTAATGGATTTCAGAACTTGAGGATGAGGGGAAGGATCCACAAAGACACCTGCATTGCAATTTACAGGCCTCAGCACAGACACAGATAGAGTCAACATGTGATAGCATTTCAAACAATAGCCAGTGTTACTTAAAAAGCCATCACTTGGCTTTGTCATAGAATTATTACATGGAATCTTAACTTTACCACCCTGAATACACCCATTCTCATCTGAGGTCAGAAGAATTATTAAATTGAAATTATAGAGTCCATGTAATTAGCACATTAGGGGCTAAACCCTTATATCTAACATACTATTTTCAATAAAGAGACATAAAAATACATGAAAGGAATTGTTCTTAATTTTAAGCATTTGATCTTTTTTTTCAAACAAAACACTTGGTAAGAAATAATAAGCATGAAAAAGAAAGAGAGGGGAAACTGGGAAGTGGAAAAGATGGGGAGAGGAAGATATTATCTATTTTGAGAAAGCATCAGCATGCACATTTTGTTTCTCCATGCAGAGGACATAGTCACATGTTGAAGTTATATCAAAGCACACTTGAGCCTTTATTTAGGGGCAGCGTTCTAAAGATTATAGAACTATTAAATGGTAAACAACTGTATTGGAAAACCCTTATGCAAACTAAGGTATACTTTCAACAGAATTATTTAAAATACATTCTCTTGATGAGGAACTTAGCGAAATTAGTCTACCTACTGTGTTAGGATCACTCATGTACCCAGCACCAGTCTATCAAGCACCCATATTAAGACAGGAATTGTACAAGATGCTAAAGACAGGAATAC
Source organism: Peromyscus leucopus (assembly GCF_004664715.2). Lineage (NCBI taxonomy): Eukaryota > Metazoa > Chordata > Mammalia > Rodentia > Cricetidae > Peromyscus > Peromyscus leucopus. The sequence goes on along the minus strand of NC_051079.1, from coordinate 46,983,197 downwards.
ACATATCATTCAATCTCCTCAATAGACATTGTCTGAATCTAATGAAGAGGCATGCACATAAGTTGTATTATGGTAACTATAACTACACGTGGACTCATTTTCAGAGTTCCCAGAACACTCAGAAAGTGAGATTAACTAACACTTTCTACCATTGTTGCTCAGGTAGGAGAGCATTTCACAACAGAAGATACATGAGCTAAACCTGGGGAGGAAGAATGGATATTTGCAAGGTGAAGTGATTGGCTTTTAAAGCAGTGAAAACAGCTTGTGTTTTTATACACCCATGAAAAACAGACAGGCATCTTAAAGCCTCTAGCACTGTGCTGGAGGTAGAACAGTGACTGAGAATCTGATGTACAGATTTCCTGCAGAATATTTGGGCTTTGAGAGCATATGCACAGATGATAATCATTAATGGGTTTATATCAGAATCATCATATCTAAATTTATCTTAATATGGCAAATACTATTTTAAGACCTGGTAGTGGGCAAAGAATTAGGGTTTTCTGAACTTTGATGGGGGTAGTCGCAATTCCAGTATAAGGTATGGTTAGGGAGATGGAATGGTAACAATTTTCATATGAAGACCTTCATTTACCTTCAGATTTTCTGAATATTTATTACTTCTTAGGGGGAGAATTAGTAAGATACATTAAAGACAAGAGAACCTTATTTTTCTTATTTTTCTCCTGGTGACATAGCCAGGACTTGGTTCTGTATCTTTTGTATATATTTTAAAATGAGATTTTTTTTCCCAAGACTTGTAAAACACCCAGCCTCTGAGAAGCAGGCTTTCTCTGCAGTCTCAGTATGCTTTGCTCTCTGTTGCCATGATAGACACCAGCATCAAAAGCAAATTGGGAAAGAAAGGGCTTATTTCATCTTACCTGTTACAGCCCATCAGTACGGGATGATAGGGCAAGAACACGGAGCAGAAAACACAGAGAAATGTTGCTTGCTGGCTTGCTCCCAGGCTTTCTTCAGCTACCATTCTTAGAGAGTTCAGCCCCACCTGCCTATGATTGGTATTGCCCATGGTGGACTGGGCTCTCCTGAACTAATTTGCAATTAAGAAAACATGACACAGACACCTCCAGAGTCCAATCCATGGAGGAAATTCTTCAATTGAGGTTTCTTCTTCCAAGGTACAGCAAGTTGACCAACAAGATTAGGTGTCACCTCCACTATGAGAAAACGATTGGCGAAAACTGCTGATGTCGATATCTTGAGATTTTTGAATTAAATAAACACCTGAAGTTAAAGATTCTTCTTTTGGAGCTGAGTGTAGGGAAGTGAGAGAAGAGCAGCATGTCAATCAAAATGAGGGGCATGTGAAAACTATACGGAAATCTTCTAACCTGCACATGGTGGTTTGCATGAGAATACTCCCTACAGATTCCTATGTTTGCATGCATAGTCCCCAGTTAGTAAACTGTTTAAGAATGGTTAGGGGGTGTGGCTTTATTGAAATTGATACAGTCTAAGTGGAGGATGTGTGTCACTGGAAGTGGCCTTTGAGGTTTCAAAAGTCCATGCCAGGCCTGCTCTCTCTGCCTGTTGCCTGTGAATCTGGATGAAGCTCTCAGCTACTTCTCCAGCACCATGCATATCTGCCCGCCACCATGGTCCCCACCATGATGGCAACAGACCAACCTCTGAAGCTATATGCAGGCCCCTAATTAAATGTTTTCTTCTATTGTTCTCTTTGTTATGGTGTCTGCTCACAGCAATAGAACAATAGCTTAGACACCAAGGGGGAAATTTTAGTTGAAGTTGATAGCAGAACACAGAAGTAGTAAAGGGCAAAGGGAGAAGCTTGAGATTAAATTAGGCATGGTGAGATTAGGGAGATGAGAGTGTAGGAGGTAGATTAGCCAAAACAAGGACTATATGAGTAAATCTTATGGAAGTCCACTAGCTTTTAAGCTAATCTAAAAACAGAATTATTGTCAAGTTGTGGAAAGTATCCAGAGGCATTGACAATATCCTGTAATGTTTGCAGGGTGAGTCTATGGGAATCCATTAGCTAATGACTCAAAATGTGGCAATCCCTTTCTCTTACTGGAGATGTCATTTGGGAACATATGTCTAATTGGGTATTGTACCCCCACTATATGGTGACTCAACTTAAACTCTATATTTTAGGAATATGGAGTTTAATATATTTCTATATTTTAGGAAGCATCTATAGTAATAGGTTTCCATAGGGCTTTTCAAAGGGTCCTCACTGTTAGTTCTTCTTCATCTTTCCTCCTCTACCTCATCAGCCCATCCTGAGCCCCATTTAGTTCTCCTGTTCTTAGTTTTCCTTTATCCCTTTATAACACTACATTCTATTTTCTCTTTCTTGGAAAATTCCCTCCTCTCCCCTGGTCCTTTGGTAGCACCCTAACCTCTGTGGGTACTCTAAATAAAACACACACATCTAAAGCATAAAAGCTATTATCCAGATGTGAGAGGAAGCAATGTTTGTCTTCTGGGTCTGATTACCTCACTCGGGGTGATTGTTTCCAGTTGCCTCCATTTACCAGAAAATATCATTATAACTTCATTTTTCTTAACAGCTGAATAGTTTTTCATTGTGTAAATGTTTCAACACTTAGAGGACATCTAGTTTGTTTCTAATTTCTGGCTATTAGGAATAGAGCATCAATAAACATGGATGAGCAAATATCACTGTAGTAACATGTAGACTCTTAACTTACAATAGTACAGCTCTATCTTACGATAGAACTATTTTCAGCTTTGAGAAACTTCCACACTTATTTCCATAGTACAAAATTCTCAGAAAATAGATAAAAAATATGTTTAAATGACAATACCAATAAACATGTGTTATGGAATGTTTGTAAACACTGTGTGAAGATGTGATTTGTTTAATAAAAAGGTGAATGGCCAATAGCCTGACAGGAGAGGATAGGTGGGACTTCCAGACAAGGAGAAGAACTAGGAATGAATCTAGGCATATGGGAGACACCAATAAAATGCAGAACAAGTTAGACATATGGAATAGGAGAGAGGTAAAGCCACATGACAAAATGTAGATTAGTAAAAAGAGGTTTATTTAAGTTATAAGAGCCAGTGGGATGAACCTAAGCTAAGGCCAAACTTTCATAATTAGTAAGTCTCTGCACTGTTATTCGAGGGCTGGCAATCCAAAGATAATCTGACAAGAAATCTTGCTACTGATATGCTAATATGGAAGGGGGAAACCTCACAGGACCCCACCCCTAAACGAAGAACTTCAGAAGCAACTAACGACTTCTGAGACAGGAAAAATTAGTCTTCCTCAGGAAATGAGCCCCCTAATAGTTTATATAATAACAGCTGTCAGCCCTTCAGTCATGCACATACCAGCAATACTAAACAGATTCATCAGGTAGTATTTATATATGTATGAATAAATATATGTAACAATAATAAAGAAAAAGAGAGGAAATATGAGGGAGGACATAAAGGGGTTGGAGAAAGATGACACAGGAACGGTTGTAAGGGAAGAAAGAGAAGGACAAAATAATATAACTGTATTTTAAATAAAATAAAATAATTAAAATTACATATAATTATATGTGTGAGAAGAGAGATATAGAAGGTTTGAACTGAAGTACTCTGCAATGTTGGACAATACTGTCCCTATAGTCAAGGGTTATTCATTGATAATCCCTGCCAACACTGCATTCTTCCTATGTGAGTTATTTGTCAAGCAGGCTCCAGAGGCACACCAAACAGCCCAAGCTATTGCCATTGCTCTTGGTTTCCCATCATATACAGGTGATGTCTTAGCTAGGGTTTCTATTGCTGTGATGAAACCCCATGACCAAAAAGCAAGTTGGGGAGCAAAGGGTTTATTTGGCTTATATATCCATATCACTTTTTATCATCAAAGAAATCAGGACAGGAACTCAAACAGGGAGGAACCTGGGGCAAGAGCTGATGCAAATGCCATGGAGGGGTGCTGCTTATTACTGGCTTGCTCCTCATGACTTGCATAGCCTGCTTCCTTATAGAACCCAGGACCACCAGTCCAGGGATGGCACCACCCACAATGGGCTGTACCCTCTTCCATCAGTCACTAATTAAGAAATGCCCTATTACAGGATCTTATAGAGGCATTTTCTAATTGATGTTCCCTCCTTTCCGGTGACTCTAGCTTGTGTCAAGTTAATATAAAAGCAGCACAGATGGTAATGCCCTATTGCATAAACTACTTCTTATTCTGAAATCAAGCCATAGAGAAATAAATCTCAACCTGACCAGGAAACTCTCTCCCTGCTGTCTAGCTTCATAGAGCCAGAAGCGCAATACATGAGGATGAAAGACATCAATGGCCTTATCTAGCACCACACTCTGCATGTTACTATAATAACCTGCTGACAAGAGGTAGTCACTGGCTCAATAATGGCATAATGGTTATAAGGTAACCAAGTACAATCTAATTAGAGATGAGACCTGCTACACAGGAGGAATTTCATAACTGGTACAATAAATATGGTCAAAAGCCCATGACTGGAGAGACAATAGGCCCTATGGGGAACCTACTGCTGTTAATTTACTAAATGATCATGCTGTCAAACTGCCTTCTAAATATTCATGTTTATTCTGAGGGCTATTACTACTCTAAACCTTAGTCAGAAAAGCTTCCTTTTGGAGTGAGAAGTGATTAATGCAGAGACTCATATCTGGTCAAAGTGCCATGTAGAAGTAACTGTGAGTACCCTATCAATTGCCATAGCTCATCTGCTATGGGTGGGGTTGCTGAGGGAGAGAGTCATTCTTTTTTGAGGACTTGGCCTCTGGTAAGTTGCCTGTGCTCCAGTGGATTGTCGAACATCTATGCTCATATGAGAGCATGGATTTAATTTAAGGGCCTATTAATATTACCTTAAAAAGAAGACACGGAGTTAGAAAGATGGCAGGTGGAGGGAGGCAACGATGGATGAGTATTATCAAAATACATTGTCAAAATGTATAAATTTTTCAAAGCATAAATGCTGAAATTGTATTTTGAGGAAGGAAGTCCATCTACTCAAGAATCATCATTGCAGTTTTAAGGAAAACTGTATCAAGGAGGTTAGTTAATACTTGATTTTTTTCCAGACTTATTCAGATTCACTAAAGAAATGGTTTTGATGTAAGTTACAAGAGATGTATATATAACTGTAAGTAGACCCATTCTCATTTTTCATTCAAATAAATTTTGTATCCACAGTGACATGTTAAAGACTTCTTGCTTACTTGCCCATTCAAACAATTTACACATGAGATGTAGATTAGCTTTATCTAAATAGTGTGGATTTTACTTTAAATACTATACCTGTTAAGGAAATAAGGAGGTATCTGAAGTGCATTGGAATAAAGAGGGGTGGTGGTGAAGCTGTGAAATTGAAACCTGGATTATTTTGGAGACCCCAAAATGTTGGAGGTGCATGAGGAATGGACCATCTGCCAAAGAAAATAGAACACAAGGTGGATAAAGCCCAAGAGAGGATCCAGAGCAAACCTGGAGGGATGGAGCCATCTCAGCCCTTTGTTGTCAGACATGGAGCTACAGGATTTGGTGCTTGCCCTGCTTGGCTTCAGTCTTGCTTTGGTCCAGTATTTCCTCACTATAGTCTGGTTTGTCCTGTTCCATAATTTAATACATATTCTGTGCCATTGTATATTTGAAGTATTCTATTTCTTTTTTATATTACAAGGATTATGATTAAGATTGCCTTGAGTCTCAGAAGAGACTAGAGTTTTAAATAGTTGAGACTATGAACGACTGGATATTTGTAAAGTTGGACTAAATGAATTTTGCATTATGATATGACTGCTGCACCTACCACCTACAATCTCCTCTCACTCCACTGTCATGGACACTAAACCTCTGGAACTGTATGTCTAAAATAACCTTTTTCTTTTATAAGTTGTCTTGGTCTTGGTATTTTTATTACAGCAGTCGAAAAGTAGCTAATACAGATTTCTTCTTCAATTTTTTAAAGATGTATAAGAGACAGAATTATTATTAAATTTTCTTAATTGTTTAGAGGAAAACAGGCATGAAGCCCTTTAGGGCCCAGCCTTTCGTTATGAATAATACTGGCTTATCATTTTTATTTATTACTGGTCTGTTCAGGTTTTCTACTTCATCATGATGCTGTGATTCTGTCTTGGGAGGTTTTTGTGTATCAAAGATTTACCCATTTTTTTCTCTGTTATCAAACTTGTTGGTCTGTTACTGTCTGTAGCATGCTTTTATGCTATGCCCGGCTTCTACATTAGCAACTATACTGCCTCCTCCGTCATTTCTGAGTTGATTTGAGTCTTCTCTCTGGCTTACTTGGCTAAACATCTTAGTTTCATTGATATATCCTACTGTCCTGTGAGGTTACGCCCTGATCTTTATCAATCATTTGTTTCTGCTATTTCCTGGCTTCTCCTATTAACATATATCACTCGCACTGAATATTTAGTACTCATGGCTGTAGTATTAGGTCAAGATCAAGTAAATAATTCTTAAAACTATTGAAAAAATATGAATTTCAAGGTTTGAACATACTTCAGCTGGAAGCACACAAAGCAATATGAAGTCTCTCTGGCTCCACAGCAAGACAAAGCGGAAGAGGGTGGTAAGAACGCTTGTCTGAATATATGCTAAGAAACAGAACTATAAAATGTAATGATGACAGAAACCTGAACACGAAGTGATGAACTCCAAATGAGTGCTGTGGGAAAACAAAATAGTACCACCAAGTACTAATGTGAGCAACCAAGGAAGAAGACTGTGCCATTGTTTAATTTGATGAGTTTAACAGTAAGAAAGTCGTTGGTGATATTTTGCTATCATTCGTTTTATTTTATGTGCATGTGTGTTTTACCTGTGTGTATGTTTTCACAATACATGTGTGCATTGCCTTCAGAGGCCAGGAAGAAGTGTCAGCTCTCCTGGGACTGGAGTTACAGATGCTTGTGAGCTGCCCTCGGGGTGCTGGGAATTGAACGCAGGTCCTCTGGAAGAGTAGCCAGTGCTTTTCAAAGCTGCGCCATCTCTCCAGCCCAGTCACTGGTGAGTTTTAATTGCATTAAGTCTATCTTAAATTGCTAAAAATTATTAAAAGCATTGTCTTAAAGGACAGAATTAGCATTTGTGTCTCAAAGCCCAGAGAATTTAGCTTAACAGAAGCATTAACTAGGATCAGTTTTGTTTCAAACTAGCATAAATGTTTGTTTTACCTGAAGTTCCTGTATTAGGAAGTTTTGATATAGCCCAAATAAATCTAGTAAATTTCCTTATTATGTGCATGTTTTTTTTTTAATTTGTTTTGGTTTTTTCGAGACAGGGTTTCTCTGTGTAGCTTTGCACCTTTCCTGGAACTCATTCTGTAGCCCAGGCTGGCTTCGAACTCACAGAGAACCATCTGCCTCTGCCTCCTGAGTGCTGGGATTAAAGATGTGTACCACCACCGCCCGGCTGCATGTTTTTATTAAGCCATGGTTAGAAGTCCCAAATACAGTCTTCTCTCTTTAGAGCATAGACCCTGGGTGTTTCCCACACTTAGGAACAGAGAATCCGGTTCCATCACTGTAACGGTAGAAATGACTCCATTATTTATTTGGAAATCCTCAGCAGGCAAGACTTTTCTGCTTTGCCTTACCTATTAATCTATCAAATTATTTATACTAACAAGAACTCATTAATATGTATTTCATAATAGAAGCTATGCTATGTATTTTGTGATTTTATTGAATTGCTTTGGCTTTTGGCTTTTAGGAACTCTCCTAGTGAGTGGTTCCTGTGACACTGTCACATACTCTGTGATTTGGGGGACTTTTTGTTTTTCATAACAGTTCCTTAGTCCCTGGCATGATCAGATGCTCCAAGATGCTTTTTTTTTTTGTATTTCTTGTCACAAATAAGATGTAAGAAGTGACCATCCAGGTACAGGGTGGAGGGTCCCAGTTTGTGGAGTTTGCTGACATATATGCTGTGACTATTCCACCCTTATCACTGTCTAGTCCTTAGCATGGTGTCACTAGACACAGATTTACAGAGAGTTACCCAGAGGCTCAACAGTACAGAGCATTGCCACCACATGCCTGTGGTTCATGTAAGCAATCTCCAGCTTAGATAATATAAAGCATCCTAAGATCACTAGACCATGTTTCTTAGTACCTATTACACTTGGCAGTTTATAAAATTTATTAGTTTTTACATTTTAATGTTTCATTATGGCTTTGCTTAACAACTGTCCCACAAAAGTCTCGGAAATTTCACAAGTGTTTTCTGAAAGCCCGCTGTGCCTTAACCACTGAGTGGGCTCTAAAGCAAACAGGAGAATTCGCCGTGGTTATGATGATCTTGAAAAAGGGAAGGGGAAAGGAGGAAGAAACTGTGTGTAACAAGGATGAGCCCACCTTAGACGACTAGCAATAGTTGAGAGGGTGCCTGAACTGGCTTACCTCAGTTATCAGATTGGTGATAACCCTAACTGTCATCATAGAGCCTTCCACCACGGATGGAAGCAGATGCAGAGATACATGGCCAAACACCAGGCAGGAAGCTCTGGAGTACAGTTGAAGAGAGAAGAGGGATTCTATGAGCCAGGGGCATCAAGATTATGATGGGGAAACCTACATAGACGACCAAACCAAACTAGTGGGAATTCATGAAATTTAGAGCAATAGCTGTGGAGCCCCCATGGGACTGGACTAGGCCCTCTGCATAGGAGAGACAGTTGTGTAGCTAGAACTGATTAGAGGGCCCTCTGGCAGTGGGATCAAAATCTGTCCCTGGTGCATGAGCTGGCTTTTTAGAGGCCAATGTCTATGGTGGGACACCTTGTGCAGCCTTGGTGCAGTGGGGAGGGGCTTAGACCTGCCTCAGCTAGATGTACCAGGCTCTTTGACTCCCTATGGGAGGCCTTGCCTTGGAGGAGGTGGGAAAGGTAGAAGGGTTGGGGAAGAAGTCTGGGAGGCAGGAGGAAGGAGGAGAAGGGGATCTGTGGTTGGTATGTAAAATGAATAGAAAATTTCTTAATAGTAATAATAATAATAATAAAAGAAACTGTGTGTGATGACATGTTTAATTTTAGTACTTTTGAGGCTGATACAGAAGGATCAGCAGTTTGAGGCCCCCTGGCCTACATAGGAAATCTCTGTTACAGGACTAAGTAAGATGAAGAAATGTGTGGGGATCTGTTCCAGACACATATGATATATGGTGTATTATTTTGTTTAGAATTCAGATATGATTTCCCTGGATAAAGAGAAGTAAGGGAAAATGGAGGACTATAAAACTCCAATAGTTAGTGGCATAAAATGTAAAATAATATCAGTCCTCTGTCAGATGTGGGGTTGGTGAAGACCTTTTCCCATCCTGTAGGCTGTCGCTTTACCTTGTTGACCATATCCTTTGCTCTACAAAAGCTTCTCATTTTCAAGAGGTCCCATTGATTGATTGTGTCTCTCAGTGTCTGTGCTACTGGTGTCATATTTAGGAAGTGATCTCCTATGCCAATGCGTTCAAGACTACTTCTCTTCTAGCAGGTTTAGAGTAGCTGAATTTATGTTGAGGTCTTTGATCCACTTGGACTTAAGTTTTGTCCATGGTGACAGGATATGGATCTATTTGCAGCCTTCTACACATTGATATCCAGGTATGCCAGCACCATTTCTTGAAGATGATTTTTTTTTTCCTTGTAGAGTTTTGACTTCTTTGTCAAAAATTATATGTTCATAGGTGTGCGGATTAATGTCAGGGTCTTCGATTCGGATGGCAAACACCCTAATTGTCCTGCTAGAAACCCTATCCAAGGACTGAGGGAACTGGATGCAGAGATCCATGGCTAGGTCCCGGGTGGAGCTCCGGGAATCCAATTAGCGAGAAAGAGGAGGGTTTATATGAGCGAGAATTGTTGAGATCAAGGTTTGATAAAACACAGGGACAAATAGCCAAATGAATGGAAACACATGAACTATGAACCAATGGCTGAGGGGCCCCCAACTGGATCAGGCCCTCTGAATAGGTGAAACAGTTGATTAGCTTGATCTGTTTGGGAGGCATCCAGGCAGTGAGACCAGGTCCTGTGCTCATTGCATGAGTTGGCTGTTTGAAACCTGGGGCTTATGCAGGGTCACTTGGCTCAGTCTGGGAGGAGGGGACTGGACCTGCCTGGACTGAGTCTACCAGGTTGATCTCAGTCCTCAGGGAAGGCTTTGCCCTGGAAGTGGTGGGAATGGGGAGTAGGCCAGGGGGCGAAGGGGAGTGGGGCGGGAAGGGGGAGAACAAGGGAATCTGTGGCTGATATGTAGAACTGAATTGTATTGTAAAGTAAAATAAAAATAAATAAAAAAAAATGGAGACCACTGTGGAAAAAAGTAAAATAATAATAGTAATAAATAATAATAATAATAATAATAGTAATAGTAATAATGTGGAAATCAGGCATGTTATTTTCCTTTAAAATGACTAACTCGTCATTGGGATAAATATTTTATATTCTCTTCAGTATTTTGAATATTTACTACCTTCACATACGTGACTTTTAAAGTTTAAACCCTAGAAGTACAAGTGGTAGATTACTGGATTTTGCAAATTAAACAAGGAGGACAAGGATGTGGAACACCTATATGCTGGCACTCAGAAGTGACTATGATAAAGTGATGACAGTCAATGTAATTCAGTTTGAATTGGTTCCAGCCAGTCATACAGATCACATCACAGGCATCTTTAATAATTAAAGTTCTAAAATTCTGTGGTGCAGCATTTCTCAAATGGTTTGTGGGAGCTGGTATTTTGGATAGGGGAAGGTTAATGAATGTTACATAACAAAAAGAATAAACTAAGGATGGTGAAGCCATCTGGAGTTTTCGTACTAGAGGAAGATGTCTGTAACATTATTGCCACATGAATTGTCAGATTGTTGATCTCCACATAGAATGTTATTTGAGAAAAAATTTTCTTCTTAATATTTTACACGTAATGCCTAACACTGACTGTGCTGCGTGCACAAAAAGCCAGTTTGGAAGACAGCCAAGTCATTGATCCATAAATGTTGAAAAGCCAGTGGTGACCTGAGTGTGGTGATAGGACTGTCTTGGCTATTCTTCATAGGTGGGTTCTGGGGACAAAATGAAATAAACACCACAGAACCCCTCAGGCTGCTGCCTCTGCATAGCCCATAGACAAAGACTGTTAGGTGTGCTGTATGTGTTCAGATTGCTGTGGTTACTGGCATGTGTAAACTGGACACTGAAAGGCACTAGATAATCAATGATGAGAAACACCAAAGAAGACAGAACATTCTGTATAAAGTGCAATTATCACATTCCAGGCACTGTGCTGTGTGTGTAAGAATTATAATATTTTCTTAAGAAAAGGATATTTGATATCAGAAAGTGTTACAGGCTCAAAGAAACTCTCAGGACATATATTTATGGAAACATTAAAAAGGAACTTTTATCTTTTAAAGAAGCACTTCAAACACTTTAAAAATATACAATTTAAATTTTTAAATTTTGTGAACTGCAACTAGGAAAAAAGTAAAGATTGTTGATGATTTTTTTAAGTTTCTTTAGCATTTTACCAACTATGTGAGTTGAGAGACAATTTAAAAATCAGTTACCAACTGCTTCATTATTTCAGTGATTAAGTTAACTGAAGAAGGTACTTCTTCTTTTTAGTGAAGGATATAAAGAAGTTTCTATTAAAATTTCTTTGGAACCTAACCACTTAGATGGGAATGCAGTTAGCTTTTTGTTTCCATTATTTAGTGGATTATTTACTACAATGAAAATAGTTCATAAAACTGTACTTTTGTCTTAACAATTACATTCTGAGTGAGGTAACCTAGACTCAGAAGGACAAACATGGTATGTACTCACTCATAAGTGGATACTAGCTGTAAGGCAAAGAATAACCAGACTACAACCCACAGCTCCAGAGAAGCTAACTAACAAGAAGGGACCCTAAGAGAAATACATAGATAGCCCAGGGAAGGAGAAATAAATGAGATCTACATGAGCAAACTGGGAGTGTGTGTGTGTGTGTGTGTGTGTGTGTGTGTGTGTGTGTGTGTGTGTATAGGGGGTGGGTAATGGAGGGCAACGAATGGACGATGAGAACATAATTTGTATCCCCTTGATTTCCTTTGGTTGTTGTATTGCTCTATCTAGAACTTTGAGTCTATATTGAATAGATATGGAGAGAGTAGACAACTCTGGCCTATTCCTGATTTTAGTGAAATTACTTTGAGTTTCCTCTCCATTTAATTTGATGTTGGCTGTTGACTTGTTGTTTTTATTATGTTTAGGTATGTCCTTTGTATCTCTGATCTCTCCAAGACTTTTATCATGAAGGGGTATTGTATTTTGTCAAAGACTTTCTCAGCATCTAATGAGATGATCATGTGTTTTTTTTTCTTTCAGTTTGTTTATATGATGGATTGCATTGACAGATTTTCATATATGGAATCATCTCTGCATCTTTGGGATTAAGCCTACCTGGTCATGTGGGCGATCTTTTTTTATGTGTTCTTGAATTCAATGTGCCAGTATTTTATTGAGTGTCTTTGCATCAATGTTTATGAGTGAAATTGGTCTGTAATTCTCTTTTTTTTATTGAGTCTTTGTGTTGTTTAGTATCAGAGTAACTGTGGCCTCATAAAATTTGGCAATGTACCTTCTGTTTCTCTTTTGTGGAATATTTGAAGAATATTGGTATTAGCTTTTCCTTGCAATCTAGTAGAATTCTGCATTAAAACTGTTTGGCCCTGTGCTTTTTCTTTTTCTTTCTCTCTTTTTTTTTTCAGTTGGGAGACTTTTAATGATTGCTTCTATTTACTTAGGGGCTATCAATGTATGTAAATTGTTTATCTGATCTTTGTTTAATTTTGGTAAGTGGTAGCTATCAAGAAATTTGTCAATTTCTTTTAGATTTTCCAATTTTGTGGAATACAGGTTTTTGAAGTATGACCTAATGATTTTCTGTATTTCCTCTGAGTCTGTTGTTACTACTCCCTTTTTGTTTCTAATTTCGTTGATCTGGATATTATCTCTTTGCCTTTTAGTTAGTTTAGATAGAGGTTTATCTATTTTGTTGATTTCCACAAAGAACCATTTCTTTCTTTAATTGATTTTTTTATTGTTCTCTTTGTTTCTATTTTATTGATTTCAGTGCTCAGCTTGATCATTTCCTGTCATCTACTCATCTTAGGTATGTTTACTTCTTTTTGTTCTAGAGCTCACATGTGTGCTGTTATTGCTAATATAAGATCTTTCTGAATTCTTCATGAAGGCACTTAGTGTTATGAACTTTCCTCTTCGTGCTGCTTTCATTGTGTCCCATAAGTTTGGGTATGATGTACATTCATTTTCATTGAATTCTAGGAAGCTTTTTAACTTCTTTCTTTATTTCTTCCTTAACCCAGTGGTAGCTCAGTACAGAGTTGTTCAGTTTCCCTGAGTTTGTAGGCTTTCTTTGGTTTCTGTTGTTGAAATCCAGCTTTAATCCATGGTGGTCTGATAAGATACAGAGTGTTATTTCAATTTTTTTTTTTATCTGTTGAGACTTGTTTTGTGGCCAAGTATATGGTGAATTTTGGAGAATGTTCCATGCATTGCTGAGAAAAAGATATATTCTTTTGTGGCTGAGTAAAATATTCTGTCGATCTGTTGGGACCATTTGAATCATAACTTATGTTAGTTCCATTTTTTTTTCTCTATTTAGTTTCTGTCTGGATGACATGTCCATTGGCGAGAGTGGGGTGGAAAAATCTCCCACTATTATTGTGTGGAATTCTGTGTGATTTAAACTTTAGTAATGTTTCTTTTGCAAATATGGGTGCCCTTACATTTGGGGAATAGATGTTCAGAACTGAGACATAGTCTTGGTGGATTTGTCCTTTGATAAATGTGAAATGCTCTTCTCCATGTCTTTTGATTAATTTTGGTTGGAAATCTATTTTGTTAGATCTGAGGATAGCTACACCTGCTTGCTTCTTAGGTACATTTGATTAGAAAATATTTTTCCAACCCTTTACTCTGAGGTAATATCTGTCTTTGATGTTGAGGTGTTGTTTTTTATATGTGGCAGAATAATGGATCCTGTTTTAGTATACAATCCATTAGCCTGTGTCTTTTTTATTGGTGAATTGAATACATTGATATGGAGGGACACTAATGACCAATGATTTAGTTCCTGTTATTATGCTGTTGTTTGTGTGTGCGTGCATGCGTGTGCGTGTGCGTGTGCGTGTGCGTGTGTGTGTGTGTGTGTGTGTGTATGTGTGTGTGTGTGTTCCTTCTTTGGATTTTGCTGGTGTCAGATTATCTATTGTCTGTATTTTGTGGGTGTAGTTAGCTTCCTGGGGTTGGAGCCTCTAATAACTTCTGTAGGGCTGGATTTGTGGGTAGATACTGTCTAAATTTAACTTTGTCATAAAATATCTTTTTTCCCTACCTATGGTACTTGACAGCTTTGCAGGCTATAGCAGTCTGGGCTGTCTCTTAGAGTCTGTAGGATATCATTCCAGGTCCTTATGGATTTTACAGTCTCTGTTGAGAAGTTGGGTGTGATTCTACTAGGTCTGTTTTTATATGCTACTTGGCCTTTTTCCTTTGTTGCTTTTAATACTCTTTTTGTTATTGTTCTGTATGTTTAATGGTTTGATTATTATGGACAATGGGGTTTCTTTTCTGATCCAATTTATTTGGTGTTTTATAAGCTTATTGTACATTTATAGGCATGTCCTTATTTAGGTTTGGAAATTTTTCTTCTATGATTTTGTTAAATATATTCTCTGGGTTATTGAGCTTGGTTTTTTTCCCTCCTTCTTCTATTCCTATTATTCTTATGTTTGGTCTTTTCATAGTGTCCCAGATTTCCTGGATGGTTTGTATTAGGAATATTTTAGACTTAACATTTTCTTTGACTGATGAATCTATTTCATCTATCATGTTTTCAACACCTGAGATTCTCTCTTCCATCTCTTATATTCTGTTGGTGATGCTTGCTTTTCTGTAATTCCTGTTAGCTTATCCAGATTTTCCATTTCCAGGATTCCCTCTGTTTGTGTTTTCTTTGTTGTTTCTATTTCCATTTTCAGGTATTAGACAGTTTTCTTTATTTACTTGTTTTTTTTCTTGGCTTTCTTTTAGAGATTTATTAATTTCTTCTAATTTTTCTTTGTCTTTTCCTCAGTTTCTTTAAGGGATTTGCTCATACCATCTTTAAGGGCCTCTATCATCTTCCTAAAGTAATTTTAAGGTAATTTTCTTGTGCTTCAGTTATGTTGATTGTTTATGTCTTGCTTTTATAGGATAGCTGGGCTGTGGTTATGTCATATTGCCTTTTTTTCTGTGATTGTGTTCTTACATTGGCACTTAGGCATCTGGACTTGAGATAATTTTAGATCTAGGTGTTGATTCCCATGTTTGTCTTTGTTATATGGGCGATTTGTTCCTTGGTTTCTCTTTCCTCTGGTCTTTTGGCCTAAATTGCAAAGTGTTCTGGTGACTAACATGTCTTCAGTTCCAATAGAGTGTCCCATTTGGAATTTGGGGGCTAGGGGTCCCTAGATCCATCCTGGTCTCTGGTAAAGTCAAAGTCTTCTTCCAAAGTTGTAGACCAGGATATGGAGCCCAGGGGAGGGGGTGCAGAGTGGAGTCCCTAGAGCTAGTGTGGCCTCTGGGGTCCCTAGGACCAGCCTGGCCTCCAGTAAAGCTGCTGGTGCTGGGGTCCCTAAATCTGGCCTATGCACCAATAAAGCTAAAGTCTTCTTCTGAAGTTGTAGACCAAGATATGGAGCCTGGGGTGGGGAGCCATGCAGTCTGGGATTGTCAGGAAGGCTTTAAAGGAGTTTTGTGAGTAGTGAACAGTGTCTTCCATGGGGCTCTAGGACTACTCTGGCCTCTGATACAGCTTCTGGGGCTATTTATAGGTCTTAGTATGAAGTTTGGTGTATGGTATCTAAAATTAACTTTTATTAACAGTGTAGGAAAATGTTCTCAACACAGAAATGAAAGGCAAATATATGAGATGGTGGTCATGGCAATTAGTTGGAGTACAACAATCACTTTAAATTTTTTTACATATATCAAACTATCATGTTTGCACATATTCGTTGTATACAATTATATTTTTAATATTTCTCTCGGAAGAACTCAGAAAATTTAGAAATTTAATTTTAGAGGATATCAGTTTTTCAATTGTCAACAAAATCCCACCCTATGAGAAGAGAAAATAATCTAATTTTCTTGTAAATGGAAAAGGACATTTTCTTGTAGACAACTAACATATTATCAGGTAATCTTTCTTTCACTGTGACAAAGAGGTGAAAATAGATCTTAGAAATGCCAATAAATTCTCTTCCGTGTCAAAGCTTTCAGGCTGATGCCAGTCAACTCCCTCCTGATAGAACGAAGATTGAGCCTTTTACCTTATAAAACATGGGCTATCATAAGTTTTCAAAATTTTAAGAAGACATAAGTGCACTAGTCCTCCCATAATCAAAGTGTCTTATTTGAAATCCGATGGAATAAAAAGGAAGTCAGGTTGCTCATGGCCATGCTGAGCAGTGACTGCTAAAATAAATACCAGTGTGAAACGTATTTGTTTGGATACTATCCGCATTTCTCTAAATCTGATGAAACACCACAAACTTTTTTTAAATGAAGTGTTTTAAAATACTTAATTTTTAAATTCCCCCTTGTAAGGTCCAAGTTCTAATGCCAGGAACAGAGAAGGGTCTTGTGCACCCAGGATGTTGCAGAGAATTTGCAGAGTAATAGACAGATAAATACTTTATTTACCAGCACATGAGATGCTAAGCAGTCAGATCCTGGCAGACACCTAGCATATGCTGCCATACATGGGCTGTATTCAAACAGGCACAGACACACAGGGTGCATGTAGACACACACTGGCCTGCACAGGCTTCCTGACAAAGCTAGAGGGCTAAGGCCAGGAACTTAGCTCAGATGCAAAGTCATACTTATCCAAAATCATACAAAAGAAGCATTCTTCAAGGAATAGATTTATAACAGATTATGTCACTGTTTACTTTTAGGTTCCCTGGTCATCTGACGTCAGCCATGTTGTGCTGACTCATAGCCCACCTGATGTCCAGCATCAGCCATTTTGGCCTAGGCTTGGTATTTGTGTCAGGGCCATAATTTCTTGACAAACTTACACAGACAGCCTTTGTTTCTCTTCAATCCTCTTCTTAAAAAGTATTTTAAAGCTCATGAATGTCTAAGGTTATAATAAGCAATTGTATATATCTCTATATAAAATTGTATATAGTACTCTAGGCATGTTGCATATATTATCTCACTTAATGTTTAGTTAGAGTTCAGGACAGGGGTACTATTGTGGTTGATATATTGTGCACCCCAATAAACTTATCTGGGGGTCAGAGAACAGAATAGCCACTAGATATAGAGGCCAGAAAATGGTGGCACACACACCTTTAATTCTAGCATTCCTGAGGCAGAGATCCATCCGGATCTCTGTGAGTTCAAAGCCACACTGGCAATATCTAGGCAAGGTGACAAACACCTTTAATCCCAGCACTTGAGATCTCATGTCTTGCTTGGGAAAGACACATGCCTTTAATCCCAGGAAGTGATGGCAGGAAGCAGAAAGGTATATAAGGCATGAGGACCAGAAACTAGAAGCTTTTGGCCTTTTTAAGATTTTAGGCTTTTAGCAGCAGTTCAGTTGAAATCCATTCGGATGAGGACTCACTCAGAGGCTTTCAGTCTGAGAAAACAAGATCAGCTGAGGAACTGGCAGGGAGAGATTGGATGTGGCTTGTTCTGTTTCTCTGATCAATCAGTGTTCACCCCAATATATGGCTCTGGGTTTGTTTTTTATTAATAAGACCTTTTAAGATTCATGCTACATGCTGTTGTTCTAGCCAGTTTCCCAGTGAGAAGGCTGGGATGTAAGAGGTAATGCAGGGGTACAGGGTTACAGCTGCCAGATTCATCCTTCCAAACCAAACACTCCTGAACCTAGCTTATGATCCCAACTCCTTACTGTAAACAGGCTTCCCTGGAGACATGCTGATTCCCAGACTCCTGCCCAAGACAATTATTTCAGAGCCCTGGCATGTGGCCTAGGACCAAGTCTTTTTAGCAAATGTAAAAGTTTCATTTGTTTTGAGTGTTATTTTCACCTAGCAATGGGTCAGTTGGTTACATCTAGACTTGAACCCCTGTGCATTCACTTTCTGAGCCCTATATATACCAATTTTAATCATATCAGGCTCCAAATGGTAGATAACTAAGAGACAGCTCTGCTCTCCAGGCAAGCTTTATTTGTCAGAACACAAACAAAATGCCACACAACAGAGAAGCCCACTTTCGGTCTTCCTGTGTTAATTAACATAATCAAGACAATTCCCCACAGACAGTCCCATAGACCAACCTGACAATTCCTTGTTGAGGAACATTTTTCAGGTGACTCTAGATTATGTCAGGCTGACTATTCAATTAATCATCATTGATAGAAATTCCCAACACACCCCCACGGTCAGGCATGGTCGCCGCGCATGCCCGGCGGAACATTTAGTCATTTCTGCCTAGTCATTTCCTGGTCAAATGTCCTGCGTGACCCATGACCCCGTGGCCATGTGGTTGCATGAAGCGCCAGCCACGTGATCTATGCGCATGCGTGGAATAGCAAGCCTGTGTGCGCAGGCACAGCTCAGCCTTTATAAGCCTGGGCCATGTTTCCCCGGTCCCCTTCACATAGGTGTCTTTCCACAGGCCTGTTCGCATCTATCCCAATCTCCTTATTTTAATAAAACTCTTCTTAGTGGATTCTGTTGTGTTTTGTGACTTTTCCTCACTGGGTAAGAGCACCATAAAAACCAACAATCATAGCTCCTGATTCATGAAAACACAGACTTAATATTGAGTGTTATTAAAATTACTATCTCCACCTACTCTGTAACCACTAAGTATTTTGCTGTTATTGATTCTGTTAATGTAGTGGGCATAAAGTGTTTGTGCACACAGGTAAGAATTAGGTAAGCCAGGAAAGTTAAACTTGCAGGCGTCCTTCAAAGGAAAGAGATATTTATCCTGTCCTCCTACTGGAATGCGGGGAAAAGATGTAGCCTACAACTTGGTTTTCCTTTACTGTCTTATGAGTGAGGCTCCGCCCATATCTCCCAGAATTTATGTTTTACTTAGCCCAGATTCTTTCCCCCTAAAACCTTGAGCATTGTTTCTAGGCCATAAAACTCATCCTCGTGAGAAATGCCATTTGTAGTTGACAACATCCTAAGTGACTTCTATGTTATCTGATGTCCAGACATTATTCTTACCTCAGTCATTCTCCCAAGACGATTATCTTGAGCACTGTTTCTGAATCAACAAGAACCCATCTAATGGAAGAAGTCATATGCACTTGCAAAGTGTGTCAATGTAAACCTGTCTTAAGCTGTGTTGTACTCACAGGGCTGCATTAATTGTTATATAAAGACTTTTTTTCCAAAATTGTGTTACCTTTAAATATGGCAAAAAAATATACAAGTTGATGTCAGATTCCAAGTGGTCCTGGCCCAGCACTGATTATCTAAATCAGGCTGATTTGATTTTCATTCTTACCTCACCCTGATCATTGGTCCTTGCCGGCTGTAAAGTCTGAAGGGATACTCCACATGCTAATATGCTGTCAACAACCTCTTAATCACAGATACCATAAGGAACTCAGCACCTTTGACCCCACATGATGTATTTGCATAGTCTTAGTGCATCTAACCTCTATCCTACTCTGGAAATGTAGATGTGTGTGGTGATTTGAATGACAATGCCATCCATAGGCTCATATCTTTGATGCTTGATCCCCGGTTGGTGGAACTGTTTGGAAAGGAGTAGGAGGTAAGAACTTGTTGAAGAGGTGGGCTTTGAAGTTTAAAAAGCCCACACTAGGCCCAATCTCTTTAGCTGTCTGCCTCATTCTTATGGATAAACTGTAAGCTCTCAGCTGCTGCTCCAACACTACTACGTCTGCCTTCTTGATACCTTGCTCCTGACATGATGGTCATGGACTCACCCTCTGAAATATTAAGATCCCAATTAAATGCTTTGTTTTATGTTATTATGTCTCTTCATAGCAATAGAAAATAACTAAGACAATGTGATATTACATTGAAGACACCTTCTGCATGGACTTTATTTGATGAATTCATTCAGGACATACAAATCCAATACTTTTAAGTCCTTTTGGTTTCTGGAGGGTATGTGCCCCTTATTTATACATTTTCTTTATTACACTAATGCTGCTACTTGAGAATCAGTCCATCACTAATGAACCCTCCCCCAAAACAGGCCCTCACACCTGCCCAGAATTTAATAAACAGGCACTCTGTTTAGTGGTGTATCAGATGCCCTCAGAGTACAGGCTTTAGAGATTTGCTCTGCCTCCCAGAGTTTCTGGACCTGGGGTGTTTGAGATCCCATGCTTCTTCTATATTGGATAAAAGAATGCACCAGTCTGTTGATCCTAACTTATTGTAGATGTGTGATCAAATAAAGGTCAGAAGGGATCAGAATTGTGAAGCAGAATCAAAAGGTGGAGGAACCACTGCATTTTTAAAATCATAGAATATTCGAGGATAAGGATAAGTACATACACTTATGTTTAAAGTGAAACTGCATGAGGAGAGACACAGGTCAGGCAGAATAGGTAAAAATAGAGCATAAAAGGACTTTTTAATAGTCTAGGTAAAAGATAATAATGACCTCACTTAAGAGCACAGTAGAGATATAAAGTACAGTAGTTCCTGAGGTAAATTCTTATGAACTGAGTATAAAAATTGAAATTGAAACTCTGCTGTGGTATTAAATATCAAGCATGAGAAAACTGTGGATGGTGACAATTGTCAATTATAGACAAGGAACAAAGATCCTTTCCTAAGACCCTTAAGTTATTTAAGCTCCAAGTTTCTACTTTGTTCCAAAAAGACAGAAAAAAAAAAATCTCTTCAGCAAATCCCAACTGGGTGTTCAAAATTTGGCATGTAGAGGCAACTAAAATATAATTTTATTAGAAAAGAAAAAGAAAGTGATGATTTAGAGTCTTTGTTGAAGTCATCTACCACCTCTGGCTGCTACAATATTTTCATACTTTCTCCCACATAGATCCATGACCTTGACAGGAGGTGTGTAACACAGATATCCCATTTAAGGATGAGTACACATTGATTAGTTTTGAGTCTTTGTGTTAATTGCTTTACACTGTCAAAAGAATCTTTTCTGAAGAGAGTTAGGGGATATTTTGATCTATATTTATGACAGTAAGTCGTTAGGATTGGCTTTAGTGATGATGTGTCTATTTAGTGGGTTTTCTGCAAGTGCCCATAACCTAGCTAGAGACAGGTTATTGGCCTCACTGGCAGTATCAGATACCAACACTCTAACTCTTGGAGTGAGCATTACATCCAATAATTTAAAAAGTGGTTGGTTGTTCCCCTAACATTGAAGCTACGATTGTACACATGAGCATATCTTGCAAGGGAGGTCTTTATTGTAGTTTTAAAGGTTCACAGCTGGGTGAAACTGATAATTACTTTCCTCATCCAGTACCATGCATGGCACTTTCCAGAACTATGAATGCTTGCCGAGGGGATGAAACTTCCAGTTGAGTACCAGCTCACTATCTCCATGTTCTAAGACTCAAATATGTGGTGTCTTCAGCAATAGGGTCTCACCATAAAGTTTTGGCAAGTAACTAATAGCATTGGCAATATCCTGGAATGTTTGGTGGTGGTGGTGGGGGGGGTATGGGATCCCATTGAACAACTCAAAAAGAAAAAATCCATTTCTGGTACTAGAGGTTTTTATTTGGTTGCATATGGCCTCTAGTTGAGATATTGTCCCTCATTTTAGGATAACTGCATTTAAACTTTTAATATATATATATATATATATATATATATATATATATATAATATATATATATTAAGCTGGTATACTAGCATTTTTAATGTGGCTTTTTTCAAAAGTCCTGTAGTGTTAGTTATCCCTCATTATATTGCATAAGAAGAATTTATAGAAAGATCACTGGATTTGTCAATTAAGGGGTTTTTGTCATCTTTGTAAAATTAGTTTCATGTGGGATGTTACTCTGTAGTGGTGGATGGAGAGTTATTTTATTTGACATATTTTTTGTATCAGTGAAAAATATTTCAGTAAGTAGATGACAGGATGTAGGGTACACTGTCTTTCAACAAAATTTAATGGTACAGAGCAGTAAGAGGATGAAGGATAAGAAAAATACAGGGTTGGCTGTTTTCATGTTTTGATTTTTGTTTGTTTGTTTTGCAGATAGTCAAAAGAGATTCACAAGAAAAGTGATCAAATTAATTTTTAAGCAATATTGGTAGATCCAAGAAGAAAGGATTTGGTATTCATGGCTTTTACTAATTTATCAAATTTTAGACTTCAGCTCAGACCTCAATTGTAATTATATGAAGTAATTTTAGAAAATAGTCCAAACAGTCGTGTCAGTAAAATTAAAAATAATGCAAATAGGATAATACATAAAGGAAGAGAAATGCTCAGATGGATAATCATTTTATTGTTCTGAAATAAATCAGGATAAACAGTAAAAATACATAGGTGATCCTTTTCAGAATCACTGGTTAAAAATCAGTATTTATTTAAAAAAAAAACCACATTGATAACAATTGGATCATCAGCTCGAATTTCTAACTGAAAAGACACGATTATTGAAGTTGGTGAAGGAAGGAAACTAATTTAAAAGACATTAACCAACTGCTGCTGATGGAAACTGCATTTGCAAGTGCTAGGAAGTATCTGTTTAAATCACTGCTGCTGCATTAGTGGGAGAAAATGAAAGAAGAACAGCATGTGTGCATGCGGGAGAGGAAGAGAAGAGGAGTCCCCGATGAAACTCCCAGATCTGAAACAAGGAAGAAGCACAGCAGCAATAGCTTAGGGAAGCAAATGTAGCAGGAGAAGAGGTGTCGAGGTTCACAAACTGGGCAGGTCCAGATCAATAGTGCTTGACTTGGTACAATTCGTATTTCAGCAAACATTACCCAGTACCTGGAGATGTTTTGGGTGTTAAAATGAGAGGCTAATACTTGGGAAAAGTCAAGAAGATTCATCACCTCCTAACAGGAGGCCCTTCCCACAAAGAATTTTCCAGTTCAAAATATAAATTGTAATGAGGTTGAGAAATCCTAATGAAATTGGTTAGAAAAGTCTGACTCTGCTTTGGAAAGAGGAAAAGAACCACTAGAGCCATTGGTGGGTGGCAGGGATGATATCAGGTTAAGAATGGCTATTTTAAAGCTCCTGGGTTTGGGCAAGCACCAACAGAAATGTAAATGGTGATTGCCTTCCTGAGTAAGCGTGGTTTGTTTTATGGCCGTTCAAGTTATAAAGTTGTTCTCATATTGTAGGTAAACGAAATCTTGCTGTTTTTAAAGATCACTGTAACTTGAGGTTTAACTTTCTGGCACAATTTTATTAGTGTTCACTTCTGAAGCTAATAAGATAACAGAGTTTTCTATGTTACTCTCATTGTAACATCAATAAAGTGACTTTCAATAAAAGATTTATGTTCTTTTGAAAAAAAAATTAAAAGCTGTTCTAATGCAATTGTATCACTCAAAAAGAAAGCCGCTCTAGTGAGATGTGAAATTGAGAGGCTCAATCATGGTCTGCTGTGGAATATACTTCTCCCCCTGCTTCCCACTTTTCCTTGTTTTATGTGAGAAATGGAATCATCAGACAAGACCTCAAAAATGCACTCTGCATTTGATTTCTTCCACAAGTGTCCAGGGACACCATTTGTTTCATCTCTGTGTAGAATTGTCTTAAGTGCCCAAACTGAAGGGCCAGATTAGACGGCAATGGCCAACTCAGTTTATGTCTTCTGTAATGGTCCACTCTTCTGAAACACTTTGAAGATGTTAGAAAACCAATTTAATAAGGCAAAATTATACAGTGAAAACAGCGTTTATCGTGACAGGAAAGGATAGTTTGCTGATGACTCCATAAAACAGTCTCAGACAAAGGCATGGATGAGTTGAGCAATGTCTCCACATAGCTTAAGGCAATGACGGAAGGACAGACGGGCGACAGATGGAATGAAGTGACTTTTGAACAAGATCACTTTAAATGTGCACTGAATGTTTTCTGGTATTGAGTATATAAAAGGCTAATGTAATATAAGGTTTATTTTGACTACAAGAAAAGAGTTTATAGCTTTGGATGAAAGGTGCCTCATGTAAATATGCTTTGTAGTTATAGATAGCTATGTAAGCCCTGAATTCACAAGTGGCTAGCTATTGAACTGGTTAGCTGTCTCCCTGCCTGCCTTTCCTCATCCATTATTTTTTACCTGAAGTTATTACTGAAAATTAAAATCATTATCACGTGCCTTTTCAGAGAGATGGTGACTCTTGCTTGTAATCATCCACATATGAAACTGGATGAAAATATTTTGCTTAACTTGCAGTGATTTTAGAAATATAATAGCTGTAATGTTCTAGTCTGAGTATCTTATCTCCCATGTTTAAGCATTCTTGGAATTGTTTTGGGAATTAACAGACTTTAGTGTTGATGGTTGGTTTCAAGACATATGTATCAGCAGACTCACCAATATTGGCGTTACAGAACATTCCATCTAACTTAGTGTGACTTCATTCGCTGAGGTAGACAGAGCAGACTCAAGGGATCGGTTAAAGCACAGTGATTACTTCTTTTTTTTAATGCCTATTTTGAAGAGGAACTTTGAAGCTCCATAGTGGTTTCAGTCATGCAATTAATATTCATACTTCCCAGTCTACTGTGGTATCATCACTATGCAGAGAAGGGCAGTAATGTGGCCATGGATGCCCTTTCTCTTTCTAATACTCTCGGCATCATAGGACTGCAGATAGCCCAAATGCCTGAGATGTCCCATCCAGCTCTCAGGTTTCCAGCACCTCCCCTCGCCCTGCCTCGTAGGCGTGACAGTTACCAGAGTCTCAATGGGGGTTGGAGCTTCCAGATCCAAGCTGGAATGGCTACCCACTACAAGGGGGGGTCTAAAAAAAAAAAAAAGAATGGCTGGGCTAGAAGTGAGGTACAGGTACTTGAGGACAGGGAAGCAGGGACTGGGGGAAACAGATGTGGGGAAAGTAAGAGCAATCTGGAAATCGGTAACAAGAGGAATGAAGAGGAGAGCTTGACAGCTGGCAAACTCTGAAGAAGAACAAAGACAAACATGGGATGTCAAACTAACCTGGGTGAAAAGAAAATGCTTCCTAATATTAATGCCCAGAGAACTCTTAGAAGTCATTGCTGTGGTTGATTAGGCTAGCTCTAACACCAACAGGTATTGACTCTTTTGACTCAATATCCTTAATCTGGATTTTTAATCAAGGCATTTGAAAAGCTGAGACAAAGCTAGCTAAATGATTACACTTTTCAAGTTCCATTTTAAATAATGAAGGTGTTAACTGTCACACAGATTCACAAAGCAGACATGCACACAAATAGCTAATCAGTTTCTGCTTCTCACTTCCCCTTTTTATCCTGTTTTTGGAGTGTCTTAGAATGAAGAAAAATCATTACTAGGACACATAAGACACAGGAGATCTTTGTCTTACTGTTTGAACTCAGAGATTCTATATTTTTGAATCAATAAGAAAGTAAGGATTCTAGGTGTGAAAGTAGATACAGGAAATTGTTTACAAATACAAACATAAGTCAAAGAATATAAAACTATACAACAGGAATTAACTTAGGTAAACAATGTCTTACTCGTGTTTCTGTATTTTCAGAAATGGGTAAAAAAGGAGGAAACTGTTGAATTTGCACAGTGAAACTGAAAATTTCTTTATAAGTGGTCTAAATAACTTTATACCTCTAATACCTCTAATACACTGGCTTCTTTTATACTTGACTCACAAAAATTTGTCAGAGAAAAAACATGACAAGGGAAGCATTGGAAACATGTAAAAGCCCAGGTTAGAAAACAAACAGAATTCTCAGGTAACTCTGACTAAAGACCCTGCACATTGTGGGCTACTACATCAGATTAAAACAAAATCTCTCCTGAGGTTTTTTTTTTTAAGGACATATATTAATATCATGAGATGCTTAAATACATGGGCAAGTGGCTCATTCTATTTTGTTTTTGTTAGTTTCATGTTTATTTTTTAGTTTCTTTCCTGTGGATTATTACAGATATTGAATTTTTTTTCTTGAAACCACAGAATTTTATTGTTACATGGCTCTGGATGGTAGATATTTAAAATCAACGTATCATTAGGGCCTTGCTCCTCTGAGCCATGTAAAGGGGAATCTTTCTCTGACTTCGATAACTTCTGTTGTTTGATAGGATTATTTGCCATGCTTTCATTTGTAGATCCATCACCACAACCTGTGCTTCAGTGTTGCAAAAATATCCTGTCCTTGTACGTCTCTTAGCACATTCTCTGTCTCTTTCTTCTTTTTAGGATTAGAGTCATTTTGAGTTAGGGTCCCCCTTAATGATACAATCTTAACAACATCCACAAATATCCATTACCATAAAGCCTTATTCACAGATAAGGGTTAAAATAATATATCATTGAAGGCACACCATCAAAATCTAAACAGCTGAATAATTTCTTGCCTGAAGAATACTATGGAAATACGCATACACTTTGAAAATTCTTACTAAATTGCACATTGTTTTCTTTTTTCCATCTCCCTAGAGAAAACAGAGGTGAAGGCAAATTTTCAGTAAAGAACATAAAATACACAGCTAGAACATGAATATGGCCTCATTCTTTTGAAACCTCAAAGTCAGATATGGTGGTTTAAATGAGAATGGTCCCCAGAGATTTATATGTTTGAATATTTGGTCTCCAGTTGGTAGAATTGTTTGGGAAGAATTATGGATCATAAGGTGTGGTCTTGTTGGAGAAGGTGTGTCACTGAAGGTGGTCTTTAAGATTTCAAAGGACTTGTATCATTCTCAACTTCTTTCTCTATATTTCTCTGTCTCTGTCTCTCTATCTCTCTCCCTGTCTCTCTTTCTGCCTCATACTTTGGAACAAGATATGAGATCTCAGCTACTGCTCCAGCATCCTGTAAGCATACCACTTGGAAAGCAGATTAGAGACAGAGTTTTAGTTACCCCTTGTGTTACAGCCAGGGCATGTGTATAATGTATGATGTGGCTTTCCCAAGGGTTCTTCTCTTTAGGTCTTTTAGACAAATCTGAACAAAGTGAACCCCTTTTTAAAGTAATATGGTTGGAAGGTTTAGGGGGAAAAAAAACCGTAGCAAAACCTGAACTGGAGTTATCCAGCATTTCCTCACCCACTAGATGGATTAGGAGGTGTGGCCTTGTTGGAAGAGGTATGTCACTAGGGGAATACTTCAAGGTTTCAAAAGTACCCATCTTTTTAGTTAGCCCTCTCTTTGCCTTGTGAATCAAGTGAAATCATTCTCCAACCTCATTCCAGTCCACCTGTTACCATACTCCCTGTCCTGACAGTCATGGACTCTAGCCCTCTGAAACTATAAGCCTCAAATAAAGTTTTTCTTCTATAGGTTGCCTTGGTCACAGTGTCTTATCACAGCAATGAAAAGGTAGCTAAATGGATTTATCATTTTCTCATGACAGATTCTTGAAAGACATGACATTGTTAAGGATCAGGAATTTGACAAAAAAAGCTAAACTTTTATATGTTATGATTTTTATGTTCCTCTGTGTATATTGAGCAATCATATCATCCTTCTCTGTAACATTCAGATCAGTCTACTACGCCCAAATGCTTTTAACTGTTTTTTTTTTTTTTTTTTTTTTTTTTGGTTTTGCTTATTGAGAAAAGCTAATGGCACTTTTAAGAGGATTTTTTTTTTGTTTGGGTCACAATTTTACAAACCCAAGCTATTGTAACAAAGTAACTCCAATATAAAAAGACTTCCCTTAAATTAAACAAATTTATCTCTACCCCAGAAGCCATCATACTCATTACTGAGATCCTAGGGAATTTAGTTTAAAAGAAAAAAAGATATACTATTTAAATTTAAGTAATACTCATCTCCTATATTTTTAAATCAGCTCTCTATTATGTATAATACCATATAAAAATAAATGCCCTATAAAAATTGTCATGCTCCTTTGTCTTAGAAGGTATAAGAAGAAAAAGAAACATTCGCTATAAGAATATTTCTTATAAATTTTTGATTTACAGTTGGTTAAGTCTGTGAATATTCAGGGTGGCTGTATGTTTTCTTTAATTCTCATTTAATTACATTCTTGGGGGAAAATCCATAGTGGGAAAATATTTAAGATTCCATTATACTCAATAGGGAGTCTATATAAAGTCAGTGATCAACAACACCTAACAAAACAATATAAATAAAAAGGTAATTAATTTTAGTATCTTACCAATATTTGCAATATAGAGATGAGTAAGGACCCCAATATTCTTGGAATTTCTCTTAATAGAATGTACGAGTTAGTAGCTCTACAGTGTCCTGTAGCTAGAATTTTCTCCAATCCTTCCCAGCCTCATGGACCCCACAACTGCTTATAAAATAATCACTCAGAAGCTCATATTAATTAAACTGCTCGGCCATTAGCTCAGGCCTACCACTGTCTAGCTCTTACACTTAAACTCAGCCCATTTCTGTTAATCTATATGTCACCACATGTTCCATGGCTTTACCTGCTACCTTTACATGCTGCTGCCTGGATGGCAGGCTGGTGTCTCCTCTCCTCAGCCTTCCACTTCCCTGACTTCTCCTCTCTCTTTGTCCCGCTGATACTTCCTGCCTGGCTGCTGGCCAATCAGCATTTTGTTTATCAATCAATCATCCACAGCAGTGTCCAAAGATAGAAATGAGAATAATGTAGTCAGTCTTAAATTCCAAAACTCTTGCACAAAAAGACATGAAAACTGAAGAAAATTTACTCTCGTTCACCTTGTGTGTATTTATCAGTACTGTATTGGACACACCTGTCACACATAATGTTTAATTGCTAAGATCAATCAAACGTTTGTTATCTAACTTCCATAGAGGTCACTCTGTTAAACTTATCAACATCCAGACTTTTAAAAATTGTCTATCATAGAGAAATAGAATAGACTACTAATATGATTAAGAATTAACTTCACAAAGTAGAGTTTGAATGCATGAACAATTCATGTTGTAAACATGCTACCTATAGATAATAGATGTGATGTTTAAAAATAATTGGTAGGCACTGGAAATGTGAAGATCTATATAATTCACTTGAAATATTAAATACTTGAAGCATTTTTGTTGTCCTGTTAAAATTGTCCATTTAAAAATCTAAGAGGATTAATTTTATAGTCTCATGTGCTTATCCTTTAAAATCAGTATATACTGAGAGAGAAACTCACATATAATGATTATAATATAGAACTAGTATAAGAGTTGAAAGTTTCAATATTTCAACAAAAGAAATATTAAGATTTAATTATTCTTAAATTTCTTACATACATACGTTTCTACAAAAGCATAAATATGTATACCCAAATGCATAGTAAATCCAGAAAAGGATTGCAGAAGGCTACTCATTGGCAGATCATACCTCCAACATCTTTCATTTCTGTCCTGTTTTCTTTGTTAAGCTCTCAGCGGTGGTTGAGACTAATGCAGGCCCTGGGAATACAGCCAGAGGGTGAAAGCATGTCATGTACTGTGACGCAGGAATTCCATACGGGGGAGGAAGAGGGAAGAGTGAGCAGCACAGAGCAAAAGCCAACACATATCCATGACAATTCCTTATACCAGTGTTCCAGTGGATAGAGAAGTGATGCTTAGTTCTTCCCTTCTCCCTTTGATTCCTCCTTTCTGCATAGAGAGCCATATTTAAACTCAAAATGCTGGAGAACTTGCTATAAAGAGCAAAGTATGGTTGAAAGGGGATGAATTTACAGAGTCAAAGTGACCTTTCTCTAAATTCTATTGTAGAGCAGTGGGTGAATTGGATGATGCAATTACCAATCTCTGCTTGCTTCTAAAATTCTTACTGAGATAAAGGAAGTTAGCCAAGTGTGGTGACTCTCATCTATGATACTAACACTTGGGAGGCTGAAGGAGGAGGGTCAGGAGTTCAAGGACAGCTTTGGCCAGAAAGCAGAGTTGAGGCCAGTCTGAGACACACACATGCACACACACACACACACACACACACACACACACACACACACACACACATTATATATTTAAAAATGAAGTTCCAGAAAGTCTTACAGTTTTTAAATTGTGATAATAGTTTCCAGAAACTTTCATCCAACATGTTATTCATAATGAAATCCTAGGATTCAACATCAAATAGCTTGTTCAGATCATTTTCTCATTTTTATAATCTGCTTAGTCTTTTAAATTTTGTGTTCCTCATATATTCTTGCCATTAATCTCTTTTTGGATGATTAGTTTGTTCATACTTCCTTGCATTATGCAGATTGCTTCTTCCCTTTGCCAGGTCTCTTCAGCTGGGCATAAGCTTCTCAACTTCACATAATCCTTTTGTGGTAGTCATATTCTATGTTTTTGGAGCCACATGAAAATAATAATTGTCCACACCAGTGTTCTGAAGCAGTTCCTCACAATTTTCTTCTAGTTAGCTTCATAGCATCAAGTCTTATATATACATACAAATAATTAGTGTGCATATCACATTAGTCTTATGCAGGATGAGAGATGGGTTATGATTTCAGCCTTTTGCATGTGAGTATCCAGCTTTGCTAGTTCCAGTGACCAAGAGGGCATCTTTCTTCAAGTACATGTCCTTGGCATCTTCATTAAAAGCTATTGACTTGCATTTCTCTGATGACTAAGGATCTTGAGCATTTCTTTAAATGTCTTTCAGCCATTTGAGATTCTTCTTTTGAGAATTCTCTGTTTAGCTCTTTAGCCCATTTTTAATTGGATTGTTCAGTATTTTGATGTCTAGTTTCTTGAGTTTTTTATATACTTTGGAGATTAGTCCTCTGTCAGAATACATATATGGGGAGGGGGGATAAGATAATGAGGAAACAAATTCAGTATTCTCTTGGTGACTGTTATAAAGCAATGACCAAAACCATGAAAATCCTAAAGTGAGTTACATATTACCCTCTATGATATGATCTTGAAAAAAAAAAAGCAAAGGCAAACTGAGCTTCCTTTCTACTTTTTATTAAAATTCCTATTAATTTTCAAGAGTAATACCACATCAGCTGTTTTCATAAGCATTTGTCATAATATTTACAACTGACATTAAAGACCAGATAACGACAGTGAGTGAACAATACTTTGAAGTGTCACCCCCGCCCCCAGAAGCATGCACATTGGTCATCCAGAAAGCCTGAGGACCAGCTGGTTAATCTGGAAAGAGAGTAGACTTCTAGACATGAAACTAGTCGGCATGTGACTCAGTGATGCTTGCTGTACAGTGCCTGTAAGAAGAGCTGTCACTATGGGCCAGT
Organism: Peromyscus leucopus; assembly: GCF_004664715.2. Classification (NCBI taxonomy): domain Eukaryota; kingdom Metazoa; phylum Chordata; class Mammalia; order Rodentia; family Cricetidae; genus Peromyscus; species Peromyscus leucopus. The sequence continues at coordinate 46,951,746 of NC_051079.1, read as the reverse complement.
AAGATGGCTCTGCAGGTAAATGCACCTCCTACCCAGCCGGAGACCTGAGTTCAGCACTCTATCACCAGTGCAAAAGCCAGTCTCAAAGGAGGGTCTGAAAGTCAGCTCTGGGAATGGGAGATAGAGGAGTCCCAGGGCCCCACTGTTCAGCCAATCTAACAGAAACAATGAACTACAGTCCCATGAAATCTAGTCTCAGAGAATTAAGGTTGGAAAGCAGTAAACAATCATAACCTTGACCTCTGACCTCCACACGTGTACACACAAGCCGAAGCACCTGTGCACATATGCACACACAGACATACCCTCCCCCCCACATATATCTATATCTGTATCTGTATCTGTAACTCTCTCTCTCTCTCTATATATATATATATATATAGATGATAGATAGATAGATAGATAGATAGATAGATAGATAGATAGATAGATAGATAGATAGAGAGGGGGAGAGGGAGAGGGAGAGGGAGAGAGAGAGAGAGAAGAAAGAAGAGAAATATATTCCCTTACATTTTGGTCTCAGCTCAGGCTGTTCCTTGAAATTCCAGTGGGAGTGCTCAGATTCACCTCAGCAATGACCTCTGTCAGAGCTTGCCCTAACCTGCTCCATTCAGCCATAGCATTGGGCCATTTGGTCACTGAACCTCTCTGAACTGTTTTCCTTGTTTACCATCTTCATCTCCTCTATGCCTGCCCCTCCCTCACCTTTATACTTCCTATCCTTCCTTATATCTCACAGGCTACTTCAAATCAATGTCCTCTCTGGACTTTTCCTTATAAGTACTAGAATATTTTTAGTTCATCTTTCTACCTTCTTTATTCTCTGACCCTCATAAAATTGTGGACATCTCTGCCCTAAATTGCTAACTATCTAACCATTTCTACCTCTGCAATCTTTACTTTATGCTATCATGGTTGGTGGAGCCCACTAGGTTTCCTCGTGGCTTTACCCAGCAGGACTGCATAAGAAGATGACTGGACCACAGACCTGGGTACCAGTGTTTGTAAGGGTCTACACTTGACTGTAACTAGCAAGGGGGAGGTCTTTAGCTCCACCCCTTGGCATTGTTATAAATAGCCCTTTGGAATAAAATTCTGGGCCGGTGAATTAGGATCCAGGCCCTCTCGAGTCTGTCCTGTATTTTCTGTCTTTTTTCTCTCCCCTCTATTTTTCTAACGTTTCCTGCTGCTTCTACTCAAGAGTACTCTGGGGAAATGTGGGGATGAGGAGTGGCCCCCCACAGATGGTGCCTTACTATCTCCAATGTACATTGTACATTGTTTGCTGATGTCTCATAGACATTTATTTTTCAGAAGCAGAAACACACCCTTTTATCCAATGTGTGATGTTTAAAATCTCCAACTGAATTTGTTCCTTGAATAAAATGCAGAACCCTGCCCTGGGCTGTGACTCTTCTCTTCCCTAATTCCACATCGCCTTCATTTCCTCCATGTGGTGGTATTGTGTTCCCCAAAATATTGTGTACCTTAATAAACTTATCTGGGGTCAGAGAACAGAAAAGCCACTAGTTAGGCAGTGATAGCACACGCCTTTAATCCTAGCATTCCAGAGGCAGAAATCCATCTGGGATCTCTGTGAGTTCAAGGCCACATTGGAAAGAGCCAGGCATGGTGACTCACGCCTTTAATCCCAGGAAGCAAGCCTTTAATCCTAGGGAGTGATGGTAGAAAGCAGAAAGGTATATAAGGCGTGAGGACCAGAAACTAGAGGCATTTGTCTGGTTAAGGATTTGTCTGGTTAAGCATGTGGCTGGTTAAGCATTCGGCTGTTAAGCTTTCAGGCTTTGAAGCAGCACAGTTCAGCTGGGACCCATTCTGGATGAGGACTCAGAGGCTTCCAGTCTGAGGAGACAAGACCAGCTGAGAATCTGGCGAGGTGAGATAACTGTGGCTTGTTCTGTCTCTCTGATCTACCAGCATTGACCCCAATAACTCGCCTCAGGTTTGATTTTATCAGTAAGAACTTTTAGGATTCCTGCTACACCTCCAAACTCCTGGCTTCCTTACTGTATTCTAAATTAACCCCGAATCTCTCCTACCCTCAGCTTTTTCTCTTGCTCCCTCAGTGAATCTCTTCTGAAAAACCCCCACTGTCACTTCTTTCCATCTTATTCTGTTCTACTTTTTAGGTCGCTAAAATAATATCAGCACTGCCGGTGTTTACTGTTACCTCTTCAAATAAGAATTAAAAATCCATAAAGACAAAGTGTTTGTCTCTGTATCCTTATCACAAGCAGAATGTGAGTCACATAAGAGATTCTGTTTATTTTCTTCTTTTACTTTGAGATGTAGGCTCAATCTACAGTTAAGGCAGCCTTAAACTCAGTATGTCGCACAAGCTGGCCTCAAATGTGTTACAATCTTTTTGCTTCAGCTTCATGAGTCCCGGGATTACAGGTGTGAGGCATCATATCCAGATCCTAGAGCATATTCTGATTTTAAAAAACTGTTTGATTATTTTGGTTAAAGTTAACAATACATTTTAAGGCATTTACACATGTGTAAAGCCAGAGGAGGCTAGAAATTCAGGTGCTCTCTGTTGAACCATACCTTCTCCAAAAAAAATGGATGGAGTTCTGACCCTGAGCACCTGAGATTGTATCTGGAAACAGTATTACAGCAGATGCAATTAGTGTGACTGGAGTCTTTGTAAGAAGATGAACACATACACACACACACACACACATACACACATGCACACTCAAGGTAGAAAATGACATAGGAGAATGAAGTCATAGATTAAAATTACATATCCATAAGCCAAAGAAAGTCATATTGTTGGCAAATCACTGTAAGTTTGGAAAATAATGAATCCCAGCCAGTACCCCAATTTTGGTTTGAAAACCCTTAGAATGGTGAAGCAATATTATTTCTTGAAGACAGCTAGTCTGTAGCACTCTGTTATGACACATTGGGAAGCTTTACAGACAGGAAATCTAAAGCACTCTGAGCTTCTGAGAAAAGCACATCTATGTTAGAAATGCAACGACATGTGTACTCCTTCTATTTTTTAAATTGAAAATAGACTTTTTTCATACAATATGTTCTGATTACAGTTTTCCCTCCCCCAACTCCTTCCAGATTCTCCTTTCCTCTCCCCTCCCCAAATTCACATCCTTTCTTGCCCTCTCTTATTAGAAAACAAGTAAGCATCTAATGGGAGAGGGAAGAAAATTAATAAAATAAAACAAATTAAGATAAATTTTTAAATTGAATAGTGAAAAACAAACAAACCTGAGTAGTGAAAAACAAACAAACAAATAGGAAAGCAGGAGCCAAAGAAGAAACACATATAGACGCAGAGGCACACGTGTTCATACACAGAGAAATCCCATAAAAACAAAATCAGAAACCATACTGTATAAGCAAAATAATTGTATGGGGAAAAAAATAAATGTCCAAACAAAGCATTAAGAGACAAAAATCCTCCCAAAATAGCATTGAGATCTTTTTGTGTTGGCCATCTACTATGGGGCTTGACACCTTCCCTTAAGTGTGTCTTGCATACCCTGTGAGACTCTATTGGAGAAAACTATTATTTCCTTTGTGAGTGGTTTTCAGTTGGAGAAGGTGTCTAGGTTAGGAATGAGGGCTTGGGTCCACCTGTCACTTTCATGACTTCATTTTTTAACAGCTGAGTATTAATCTATTGTGTAATATATGACATTTCTTTATTCATTCATCCATTAAAAAGCACTTAGGCAATTTCCAATTTCTGTCTATTATGAATAGAGCAGCAATGAACATAGTTGAGCAAGTGTCTCTGTAGTAGAATGAAGTATCCTTTGCATATAAGCCTAACAGTAGTATCTCTATATCTTAGAGTAGATATATACCCAGCTTCCTGAAGAACTACAGCATTGAATTCCATAGTGGCTGTACAAGTTTGATTGCCCACCAGCAGTGGATGAGTGATCTCTTTATTCCATATCTTTGCCAGCACAAACTGTTACTTATTTGTCTTGGGCATTCTGAATGGTATAAAATGAAATCTCAAAGTAGTTTTGATTTGCTTTTCTCTGATGACTAAGCATATTTAGCATGTATTTAAGGGTTTCTCAGCCATTTGTTTTCTGTCTTGATAATTCTGTTTAAACCGGTATATAATTTTTAATTGAATGATTAGTTTTCTTGATTTCAGTTATTTAGTTCTTGATATATTTTAGAAATTAGCCCTCTATTAGATGTGTAGTTGGCAACAATCTTTCCCATTTTGTAGCCTGCCTCTTGATCTGAATGATTTTGTCCTTTGCCATATAGTTTTCCAGTTTCATGAGGTCTTATTTATTAATTGTTGATCTTAGTGCCTATGATAATGGTGTTCTGTTCTGCAGGCGAATTTCTAAGCGGTCTGAAATGTGGTGATATTTTATTTGTAGATAAATAAATAAAGTTTGCCTGGAGATCAGAGGAAATAGCAAACACATTTCAGACAAATAAAATATCACCACACTGTTCAGAAACTTTTCTTGTGTAAATGAGTTTAAGACTATTCCCAACTTTCTCTCCTATCACATTCAATGTATCTGGTCCTGTGTTGATGTCTTTGATCTATTTTGAGATATGTTTTGTGCAGAGTGATAAGTATGGATCTATTTGCATTCTTCTGCATACAACCTTCCTGTTTGACCAGCACCATATATTGAAGATGCTGTCCCTTTTTTCCAGTGTGTGTATCTGGCTTATTTGTCAAAAACCAGGTGTCCATAGATATATGAACTTACATATGGGTCTTAAATTTGGTTTCATTGATCAGAATGTTTTTATGCCAAAAATTTCCTCCTTTTATTGAAAATAGATTCCATTTATCATACAATACATCCTATTACAATTTTCCCTCCTTCTACTCTTCCCAGTACCTCCCCACCTTTCCTCCTGACTGAATCTATCCCCTTTCTGTCTCTCATTAGGAAAGAACAGGATTCTAAGAGATAGCAGCAAAACATAAAATAAAATTTAATAACAAAAACTATCACTTCTATTGAAGTTGGATAAAGCAAACCAACAGAAGGAAAAGAGCTTAATAGAAGCACAATAATCAGTGACCCCACTTATTAACATCTCAAGAGGCCCCCAAAAATACTAAAATGGAAGCAATAATATATATGTGTATGTAACAGAGGACCTGGTGCAGACCCATGCAGGCCCTGTGCATGCTGCTTCAGTCTCTGTGAATCTATATGAGCTTTGGTCAGTTGATTTAGAGGAAACTCCTGTAGAACAAGTTGAGCATGGGGGTGGCCATACCCTACAGCAGTTCTATTATTCAGAAGTGCTTAGCTATGCTGGGTTTTATGTGTTTCCATATGAAGCTGCAAATTGTGAAGAAAGAACTGTGTTGGAATTTTGATGGGGATTGCACTAAATCCATAGACTGTTTTTTTGGTATGATGGCCATTTTTACTGTATTAATCCTAGCTATCTGTGAACATGGGAAATCTTTTCATCTTCTGATATCAATGTAGATAAATTTCTAAATGGTCTTATTAAATAAAAAACACAGAGCCAAATATAGGGGTGAAAGCCTTAGAGATCAGGGAAATAGGGAAAGCCAACAGCCAATCTTACCTCACCAACTCTGCAGCTTCCAAGTTCAAGTTACTTCCTGTCTACCCATGTCTATATACCTTGCTGTTCTGCCATCTGATTTGCTTTCTCCATTCAACTGCATCACTTCCTCTTCCTACACAGATCTGTCATATCATCTTTAATTTCTCTCTTCAATGTCTTAAGTGTTTTTAATCATATAAGGCTTTCACTTGCTTTGTTGAAGTTACTTCAAGATATTTTATGTTTTTGAGACTATTGTAAAAGATATTGTTTCCCTGAATTCTTTCTCAGTCATTTATATATATATAGGAAGGCTATTAATTTCTGTGTGTGAATTTTGTATACAGCTACTTTGCTGAAAGTGTTTATCAACTGTAGGAGTTTCCCAGTGAAGTTTGTAGAGCCATTTATGTATTCAATTTTATCACCTGCAAATAAATATACTTCGACTTTTTCTTTTCTAAATTCTATACCCTGGTTTCCTTTAGTAGTCTTATTGCTCAAGCAAGACATTAAGAACTATATTGCATAAGTATATAGAGTGAACAGCCTTGTCTTGGTCCTGATTTCAGTGATAATGCTTTGAGTTTCTCTCTGTATAGGGTGATGTTGGCTGTAGGCTTACTATAAATTATCTTTATTATGATGAGGTATGTCCTTTGTATCCCTAGTCTACCCATGACACTAATCATGAAGCAGGGTTGTATTTTGTCAAAGGCCTTTTCTGCATCTGATGATATGATCATGTGGTTTCTGTTTTTATGGTGGATTATATTTATCAATTTACATATGGTGAACCATCCTGCATCTCTGACTTTAAGCCTACTTGATCATGATGGATGATGTTTTTGATGTGTTCTTGTATTTGCAAGTATTTTATTGAGGATCTTTGCATCTATGTCCATAGGGGAATTTGATCTGTAATTCTCTTTTTGTTGGGTCTTTATGTGGTTTGGGTATCAGGGTAATTTTGATCTCATACTAAGAATTAGACAATGTTCCTTCTGTTTGTATTTTGAGAAGTATTGGTGTTAATAATACTTTGAAAATCTGACCCTGGGCTTTTGGGGGTGGAAGACTTAATTATTACTTCTATTTCACTACTAAGACAAGTCCTCAGATTGGTGGCAATGTGTGATAACTATGCTTACATCTAGTTTCTTACAAATCACCTTAGGAATTCATGGCTGTTAAGATCTATTTAAATTTCATATCTGATCTTGATTTAACTATGGCATGTGGTATATATATATCATGATATATATCAAGAAATTGATCCAGTTCTTTTAGGTTTTCCAATGATTTGGTAGAATCAAGACTTTAAAGTATGTCCTTATGATTCTCTGGATTTCCTCAGCATCTGCTGTTATGCCCCACTTTTTGTTTGTAATTCTGCTTGTTCTTCCTATCATTTTTGCCTAGCAGTGATAGCCATGACAGCCTATCAAGGATGTTCACACATATTTACTTGGTGATAGAACTGTGCTCTGAACCTTTCTGAATCATATAGTTTGGAGACAGGCACATGATTGACACTGATAAATTCATTTTACATTCTGGTATCTTGAACATTTTGGATGCCTTCCTTAGTGATACATTAAAGCACTTTTGGAACTCAATGCTTTTGTTTGTTTGTTTTTAGTCAGGGCCAAGTTTGTTTCTAAGTCTCAATCAACCAGTCAGGCAAATTTTTAGAGTAATTTTGAGATACACAAGTTGAAACATTAAATCCAAAGTCTCCATTTAGCGCATCCATATTAACAAAGCCATCCAAGTCCAACTTCCTTCAGGTTCAGGATCATTTAGTGTTTACTCCTGTGTATTTTTTAGCCTTGTTACAAAATGACATGGAAAAGATCATAGGTTATCTAATGTACATGGTTATTCCTCATGGATCATGTTTTTGACTTTATGCTTTATGGGGCCTTTAGTTTGGCTTTAAGTCTAGGGTTCGCTCAAGGCGTGGTGGATGGATTCTGAGGAACACTGTCCAAAGTCAATTTCTGGAACAAAAACTCCTCAGATAGTAAAGAGAATCTGTCTGCTGGCAAACTGATTTTGTCATTGCTGGGTACTCAAGATCCTAGCATATCTGGTGCCTTCTCCCCTGGCCCTCCTACTAAGACAAGTCCTCAGATTGGTGGCAATGTGTGATAACTATGCTTACATCTAGTTTCATACGAATCACCTTAGGAATTCATGGCTGTTAAGATCTTTCACCTCCCAAATCTGTCAGTTGCTGCTGTAGCCAACCTCTTTTCAGAACCAGTAGTAAAATGAAATTCTTGAAAGTGTAGTGTTAATTTGCCACAGTAGAAACTACGGCAGTGAAAGATTCAGTATCAAGCTCCCCAAACATGACATAGTACAAGGCATTGACCACACAAGCCTGCCAAGCCCAGACCCCTGAGGACCTAACCAATTCCTAAAGAATATAAATCAAAGACTGTTTTCATCTAATCCCTGAGGAGTTAGAAACTGTTACAGGAACCTTTCTGTAGATTGTTACCTGAGGACAGGAAACTGTTTACACCTCTGGAACAAGCTAGCCACTGCTTAGAGAAGTCACTAGGCAAGCATGTCATGCCCATAGGTCAACTGTACAACCTAGATTAGAGCATAAGCAAAATCTTGCCTGGGAATTGCTAAACACAAAGGAAAAATGAAAAAAAAAAACATCAGATGGTTTCATAGAAATTAAATGTAGAGCAAAATTCAGATACCATTTAGCAGAGTCTCCCAAATACTTGTGATTAATGGACTCTTACAGGGTATATCTGACTAAGTAACAAAACATCAAAACTGGGTAGAGCCACATGGAAGGACTCATTCAAAGTCACTGCTGGCCCATAGTGTCATAGTAAGGAAGAACTGTGGTTTGGGATCATTTTTCATCTATTACAATTTATAAATTATAGAGAGGGTGTTTAGCCTATATCATGTTGTTGGATCTAAATTCAAACTGTAGATTTTGAACTCTTAGTGATTTTTCTATCATACCATTTTGTGGTTGGTTGCATTTTGTTTCAAAGAAAATTTTGTTTGACCATAATCCTCACAAGAACAGGGTCATGTTGGAATTTTATTCAGTGTGTCCTCAACACAGCATTTACTGGGGTTATCAGTGAGATCAAACATACATGTTAAGTGAATAAGAAAACTTTATAGTAGGTGGAGTGTTTATGGTGTCTTAATTAGCACCTCTCAAAAAACATGAACACACACACACACACACACACACACACACACACACACACTTAGAATGGGACCTTGTTCTGGAATCATAAATCAAGTGACTGGTGTCTTCATATGACATCATAAAACCAAGTTAGGGGACTTAGATGCACACAGAGAAGCTGCCATATGAAAAAGGAGATTCTGGTATGATGAAGCTGTAAGTCCAGGAACACCTAAGATCACTAGCTGTCATAGAAGCAAGAACAAAGTAAAGGATTCTTTTCCAGCTTTCCATGGGATCATGGCTCTGCCTGTACCTTGGGTTTGATATTCTAACCATCAGAACTATGAGAGAATAAATTTCTACTACTTTATTCACAGTAGTTAGGAAATCAAAACAACCTAACTGTCCTTCAACTGATGATTGCAGAATGAAAGCGTGGTGCATATACACTGTGGAATACTATAAATTAAATAATGAAATTTGCAGGTGAATGGATGGAACTTGAAAACATCATATTAAATAAGGTAACCCAGAACCAGAAATACATACATCTCATGTTCTTTCTCATATGAGACTCCTAGATTCAAATCTTCAGGTGTGAGTACATATCTTGAAGTAGTTTCAGAAATAAAGAAAGTAAAAAGGGGTCGTTTGTTGAGATGGGACAGTGGGGGAGCAATAAAGATGGGAATAGCAGGGTACACGTGACCTGGTAAGGGAAATAGAGGAAATTAGTAGGGGAGCTTTTATTAGGGATAGGAGAGCACGATAAATACAGAAGATGGAGAGTAAAATAACAATAAGAATGTCTGTAAGTGCCATAAGGGTTAACTAATTAAAATGTCTAAAATTCACTCAAGTAGGTGTATATGTGTACATATATAGAACAAATAATATCTTCCCATTTGAGTTCACAATGCTTCCCTCAAGAACCAAACAAGAACCCTAACATCAGGTATAAAAAGCTCTCTTTACAGTTGGAACCTACTTCTTCAGGATTCCAATGTAGACCTAAGACCAGCAGCTCTTCCCCAAGACTCCAGTACCAGTTTGGGACTACTGAGCAGCCAAGTACTAGACAACTATCTGTCTCCTCTGTTTTGCAGATCTATATTTTGAATTGGGACTTCTAATCAAAGACTACTTATGCAGTTTATGTAATTGAAAGACATGAGAAATGAAGTTCAAAGAAGTTTGATTATTTTCTTAAATTGTGTTTGACTCCAGAACCAGAATTAATTTTATTTTCCTCCTGAAGTGGTAGTTCCAGTGTGCTAGCACACAGCAGCTTAAGTATAGATGATGAAAATCCACTACATGTTTCAAATAGAGAGGAAAAAATATTTGGAAAGTTCTCAGCATTATGGAGTGAGAACTCCATGAGGAAATTCATACACATACCCTAACTTGAATATTGCATGACATATACATATATTGCAACATCAGAAGCATCACATAGTAACATATGAATTCATATGTTCTCATGTTTATATCAGAAAAAAACTAAAAATAAAACTGAACCTTAAAAATGTGTAACAATCAGAGTTAAAGTGTTTTTAACTGTCTGAAATCTTTAATAGATCAAAACATCTATGGAAACTGTTCTCAGCATTTTTTTAGAGCGTATAACAGTTATTCTGTGGATATCTGCTTATATATTATCATTTGATAGCAATAGATGGTTCTTAAAAAATAGATAAGATTTTGTGTTCAAATGTCATGATACAGTTCTGGAACAGTGACTGCAGAAGTGATCCTCGTGTGTCATCCAAGTTCAGTAGAAGGTCAAAGGATGAAAGCCTTACAGCTGTCAAACTCCTCACTCTGCAGTCACACCTCAGCAGCTGACAACTCGCCAGGAACATGGAGTTTAATGCTGCGCTCCTGCATCAGCCGACAGCATGTGTTTAATAGCAATCTCCAAACGTGAAAGAAAGTATTCTAATAGATCACACAGAAATATTGGCCTTGTTAAAGCCAAAAGAAACAAGGAAGTAATATCATACTTTTTATTTGCATGAGTGTGTGCCATATATTATAAATATATTGCTAAACATAAGGGTATTTTAAAGACTAGATTCCATCATATTTATGTGTGCCTCAGAGGAGAACCCCTAAGGTGTGTTTGTATTGTGTGTGTGTGTGTGTGTGTGTGTGTGTGTGAAAAGAGAAAGATTTGTTAGTATGAGTCATAAAGGCTTACAAATCCCCTGCACTACAGTCAGCAAACAAAAGACGCAGGGATGCTGACAGTGTAGTTCTTTTCTAAAAGCTGGCAACCCTGAGCCCAAGGAAGAGCAGGAGTCTCAATTCAATCTGAAGGCATTAAAAACCTGATGTCCCAGCTCAAGCATCCAGGCAAGAGAATTATCCTGTTTACCCAGTGTTTTTTGTCCTAGTCAGCTCTTCAAGGGAGTCAGTGGTTTGGATAAGACTCATTCTGGGGAGGGGAATATGTTCTACTGAATCTAACTTCAAATGCTCATTTCATCTAGAAATTATCCTCACAGACTAATGTGCAATATCTGGGGATGGTGTTGTAAGTCAAATGACCATGTAAAATTGCCCTCATACTCACTAACTAAAGGAAGAACTTCACACACACACACACACACACACACACACACACACACACACACACACACACACACACGGAGGATTAAGAAAGGAATCCTTGGGGATGGAGAGTTTGCTCAAAAGATTGAGAGTGTGCCCTATGTTTCTAGAGGAGTCACATTCAGCTCCCAGATCCCCCATTCAGTAGATCAAAACTGCATGAAACTCCAGATACAGGGGATCTGGTGCCCTCTTCTGGCTTCTGTGGACACCAGCAATCACATACACATAGTCACACACAGAGACACATACATAGACATGTTAAAAACAAAATAAATATTTAATGAAAGCAATCTATTTCATAGTCCTGCACAGAATTTCTAGATAGTCTTAAGAAAAAAAATATTCATTTAGTTCTAGTACACATTAAAATAACACTGACAAATAACTCAAATGCCAAAAAATAGAGTATTTGTTCAAAAAAAATCCAGTTACCACACATGCAATCTCAGTATAAATGTTTTGTAAAATAAAGCACGAGTAATATTGGATGTTGTCATTTAAATATTAAATTTTAAATTTTCTTGAGCACGTTCCTCGTTATTGGCAGTCTAAGATCTAACATGTTTCAGTAATAGCAGATAAAAATTAGAAATTATTTCATTTTGCATCTTTTAATTTTTTCTTTTAGATTTATTTATTTTATTTTATGTTTATGAGTGTTTGCATGTATGGCTGTGCACGATGTATGTGTCGGGTGCCTGCAGAGTTCAGAAGAGGGCATTGGATCCCCTGTAATTGGGATTATAGAAAGTTATAGAAATTATAAGCCACCATTTCGGCTCTGGGAATGGAACCCAGTTCCTCTCTGAGAGCAAGTGGTCTCAACCACAGAGCTATCTCCCTAACCCCATCATTTTGTATCTTTTGTCTTTGAAAAATATTTTTTAAAATTTGATTTGTGAGTTCTGGGATTACCAAATAAAGGCACTCAGGATGATGGATACAATCTTGCTGAATTGATTTTATTTTTAAGGAAACAATTGCTAATGTATTTGTAGAATTCTACTTTCTAATATTGTTTTACTCAGTAGTTCAATAATATTCGCTATTAGGCTTTATTCTTCTGTTATATTTTATAAAATACATGAAGTGGAAATTTTCAGTTTAAATCATTATTAAATCTGCAAGCAAAGCAGTAAGTGTAAGATCCAGAGGAAATGGAGAACATTAGAAGAAGAAGACCCTCTAAATCAACTGAGCAAAACTCGTATGAACTCACAGAAACTGAAGCAGCAATCACAGGGCCTGCACAGGTCTGCACCAGGTCCTCTGTGTATGTATTGTGGCTCTCAATTTTGTGTTTTTGTGCAACTCCTGAACTAGTGGGTCCCTGATTCTTCTGCTTTCTCTTGGCCTCTTTTTCCTTCCTTTGGTTTGCCTTACCCAAATTTGGTGTGATGGTTTTTGTTTTATCTTACTATATTCTATTTTGTTATATTTTGCTGTTATCTCTTAGAAGCCTGTCCTTTTCTAATGAGAGATAGAAAGGAAGTGGATACAGATAAAAGTGGAGGTAGGGAGGAACAGGGGGGAGTAGAGGGAGGGAAAACTGCAATCAGGATATATTGTACCATAGAAGAATATATTTTCAATAAAAATGGGTGGGGAGGTACTTGGAGAAAAGAAAGAAAAAAGCTGGTCTTTAATTCTCAAATTTTTGTGTTGGGCTAAAGACATTGCTTTCATGTTGAAAACAACCTCAGCTCAGGAGAACAGACAGGCTTATTTATGTTCTGCCAAGTGGACTCATTAGTTACAACATTGCCAAGCTTATGAAAAATAAAACATACATTAGTATAACTTGTTTTGAAGAACTTTCAAAGAAATACTCAAGGATGTCAAGATGTTGCAATGTTCAACCAAAACTTACCTGCTTTTCCAAGACAGCTTCATCAGTACCTCAAAATGAAATCACCTACTACGCTCTACTATGCTAGACACCATGATGTGTTTGCAGTTCATCGACTCAGGCTTGGAAGCTGGAATGTTCTGTCTTTATAATGGAAACTTGTTAGACTTTGTCTAGCATAGCCAGAAACCTGCTCCATAATGATTATATAATGCAGAAACAAAAAAAATGAAATCATAATTTCTCTAACTCTCTCCTTAGGGAAACTTCTGCTTGCTAGTGCTAGCCTAAGTTGATCTGAAAGCTTATTAAGAGAAAATGAAAGATCTGTAACTGGTTTTGTTTGTTTTAAGTAGAAATAAGAATGTGTTGCTTTTATTCCCTGGGGGAAAAATATGCAGCAACTTGATTCTGCCCTTTCCACTGTAGAAGCCAGAAGTAATTTCCTCATAAACATTTCCATTCTTTTCCTCCAAGTCTTCCATAAAGTATTTTACCAGCAGAATGTTCTAGAAGAGAAAAGCAGGGAAAATATAAATTATGAGTAAAGATACATATTTAGATTATTTATATTGGAAAGGAAATCAGTGTGAACTACATGATTTTAACTTTTCTTTTAAACTCATTGAGATATATTCATTTGCAGTTGTAAGAGGTTTATGTGAATATGAAGGAAACCATGTTGCCTGTTGTCAGTGTTGTGTTTGAAATATATTGATTAGACTGACTGCATGATATATTGGAATACACAGTTTTACATACTTTTATCTACCTCATCAATCATGAACTGATGAGAGTTTATTTATATTCACCTACAGCTCTTTGACATATCACTAGATTTTTTTTTTTGATTAATGTATTTTTGTGGTGTGGTATTTGGAGAACCAAGTCACTTGAAAGTATTATTCTTGTTTGAGTTGCATGTTTTGTAATTCAAAGATGAGACTGTTTTTATTTGATACTTTTTTTCCTGAAAAAAAAATCATTCACCCCTTCTAATTTTTGCTCAGCATCCAAATACATTCTTCATCTATTGGTAACTACATCTACAGCTAAGTATTTCTATTCTTTTCATTTGAACGTAAATAAACACTAATATAAAGACAACTAATGACTAAATAACCACTACTAAAATATCTGGGTAAAATAGTAAAGGAAAGAAAAAATGTGGAAATTAATATACACAAATACACAAATAATAAATATTGCTACAGTTGCTTCTATAATTGGTCATGAGATTGGGGTAGGCATTTACAATCCATATGCTTCTCAGCTATTTAGATTGAGTGACACAAGGTTTTCTTCCTATGGGGACAGAATATTTGTAGTTTTTCTTAACTAATACTCTTTGAAACAGTATCAGCATTATTATATCCAGCTGAATGTGGAGGTTGGATAAAAGAACTCTGGATTTCATAGATGCTGACTGTCCTTTCTGTGCTATAGTATTAGTCATAGTCACACTGTGAGATTTGTCACCAAAGTCTATCAAACCCTTTTCTACTCATTGGTTTAGAGATATGAAGAATGCCAATGGCTAATCAGCAATCTCAGCAATTAACCATTATTTTAGCTCTTGAGAAAGCATTGTTACTTTGGAACACGAGAATTTTAAACTATCCAAAAGCAATAAAATTGATGAAAGAAAAATCTTGTGTAGAAGAATCTTCAGGGACATAATAAAAAGTGCCAAGTTTTGTATTCTACCTAAGGAAAGAAGAAATTCAGATGCAGAATGTTTTGATAGAGCACTCAATGAATAACAGCTCATTTGCAAATCAAATTGTTATCACATAGTTGGTGCAAATTATTTTTAATTACACAATTTATGATGAATTTCTCTTCTTTTGTTTGGGGTGGCATGATGATGAAAGGTTTTTCTATGTAGCTCTAGTCATCCTGTAACTCATTACATTGACTGGGCTAACCATGAGCTCACAGAGATCTGCCTGACTCTGCCTCCTAAGTGCTGGGATTAAAGGTGTGTTCCACCACTCCCAGCCAATTGTGCTGAATTTCAAAGTGATTGTTGTTGTTTTTTTAATTTTCACAGTAAAACTTAATTGTCAAGGTGATATATAAGGGATCTAGTCATGGGAAATGAAGCATTCAGAATTGTCTCAAGTAATGTGTAAATTTTTCCCATCTATGATAACTCAGCAGGCTTTTGTAACTGATGATCTAACTAAATTTCTGTCTGTGCAAGTAATAAACTTAGCAGTGTGGCTAATGAGATCAGCTTTTGTAGAGGGAAGCAAGATTGCTGAGCCTACATATGACTTCAAGCCTTGCTTCTGAGGCCACTTTTCCCATCTATCCATCAAGTAAATAGTGTCCTGTTGTTGCCTGATTATTGACAGTCTTGTTAGTAAGTTTCATTGCTAACATTTGGATATCGTGCTTATTTTCTTATGCTATGGGCCAATTCTAAAGTAACGTATATATAAGCAGTAAAATCTTGTTTATAATGTTTAAATCTTGTTTCTTCTATTTATATAAACATTCCACTCTCAATTAAGCTACTACATATGAATCAGTATACATTCATGAAGAACGACTAAATTAGTGTGATTATTTTTATATCATAATATGGCTTTATGTCATTCACTACTATACATATAGTACAATAGCATATGTAGAAGTTGGAAACTAGGAGCTAGATGAGGGAAGGGGAGAGACAGCTATAGAGATATGATAGATAGATAGATAGATAGATAGATAGATAGATAGATAGATAGATAGATGATAGATAGCTAAGAGTATATGACCTGACTAAAACTTTAAGTGTTTATGAGCTAATTATAATCTTTAGAAATTTCTGTCATCCTAAACTGGTGTATACATTTTAGGCAGCACTAGTTTGTCAGGGTAATAAACCTAAAGAAAAAAAAAACACTGAAAGTGTTATAGTTCTCATTTATGAGTTACTCATGGGTGATTGTTATATTGAATATGCTGATACATCACAAATCCAAATGTTCCACTAAACATTGTGTTTATATTTACCTTAGAGCAGTGGTTCTCAACTGCTTAATGCTGTGACATTTTAAGACAGTTCCTCGTGTAGTGGTGACATGCAACCATAAAATTATTTTTGTTGCTGCTTCATAACTGTAATTTTGCTGCTGTTATGAATTGTAGTGTAAATATCTGTGTTTTCCAATGGTCTTAGATGACCCCGTGAAAGCATCATTTGGCTCCTAAAGGGGTTGTGACCCACAGGTTAAGGACAGATGCTTTAGAGGGTTAAGATACCCTTTCTACTAATTTAGAAGGTACATCCCGTTACACAGAGGACAATTTTAATATTTAGAAATTATAGCTTTGATATAACTTGAATGAAAACATGTTATGCTTAGATACAATAATGAAAATAATATTATAATTATATAAATAATAATTTAATTATATAATATTGAAATTCTTTTTTAACAACCTTTACTATTTGATGTCTCTTAAAGTCAGTAGAAAACAATGGAGAAGAACCATTTCTATTATGTGTATATCAGGTAAAAACACTTTTAATAGCATGAAATAGAATGCAGAAGTTTGAACGTTTTGTTTAACATAGTAGACAATGATATAATTGTTTAATTAAACTTTTGGATATAGTTGCTGGTATCTAAAGTGAAAGCATCAACATTCTGTTGCTTTTCCAATGATGCTCAGTTGTTCCCTCTATATTTTAATTTCAGTACTATCAATTGTAAGTGATCTTGTTCATTTTAACATACCTACGTTGTCATTTTTTGACCAGTTATTGTAAGTGTGCTTGTGTGAAAGCATACAGGGTGTTCTGTCTTTGTTTCTTACCCCCGTTATTTCTGTCTGGCTGCTAAACTATTTTCACACTCTACATTGAGCTACATTCCCAGACACATTGGTTTGACTTCTAACTAGCAGAATATGTTCTACTTGTCTAGAGATCATGGCTGAATATTACATACTTCACGTGTCTGCATGCTTTTGCTTTCTAATGTCCAACTCTTCTTTACTTCTCAAATAATTATGAACAATTAGAACTTTGTCTCCAAATCATTTCTGGGGAATAAATGTAAAATGAGATAGAAGCTCCTGTGAGATAATTCACAGTGGACTGGAGAGTCTCAGGACAGTCAGTTTAGGTACCTTTAACATAGTTAAGTCCAAAGCACAGAAACTAAAATTCGAGCACAATTATAAGCCCAACAGGCCTGCTTACTCCTAAATGCTTCTCAGTAGCGCTCCATTTATAATAAATAATAAAATGGAAACCAAGAGTGTTTTGTCAGGAGAAATATTTGCAAAGATAAATTGCAGAATGGATCAAAATTTTAAAACATACCCTTTAACATGGGGTGTGTGATATTTTTATTTCTGTGTGTGTGTATGTGTGTGTGTATGTGTGTGTGTATGTGTGTGTGTCTGTGTGTCTGTGTGTGTGTGTGTGTGTGTGTGTGTGTGATGTATGCATGTGTATTAATGTGTATGTGGAAGATGGGTGCTTGTGTCTCTAGATGCTAGTGGAGGACTTCTTGTGTCTTGCGCTATCATTCTTCATTTTATGCTATTGTGACAGTTCCCATACTGAACCTGAATATCACTGTTTCTGGTAGGCTAAGCTCCTGGGATCTACCTTCCTCCACTCCCTAACACTGGGTTACAGACATGTACAGCTGGCTTTAAAAATAATCTTGGCACTAGGGATTTAAATTCATGTCTTGCATTTAAAAAAAAGCCCAGGGCCAGATGATTTTAGTGCAGAATTCTAATTTCCAACTATGAACATTGATGCAAAAACAGTCTCAATAAAACATTTACATACCAGATATAAGAACACACCTAAAGGATCATCCATTATGATCAAGTAGGCTTCATCAAAGAGATACAAAGATGGTTCAACATATGTAAGTCAATAAATACAACCCACCATATAAACAGACAAAAATACAAAAGCACATGGTCCTCTCATTAAATGGAGATAAGGGTTTTGACAAAATCTGAGACCCCTTCATGATACAATTCCAAGAGAGATTAGAAATATAAGGAACATGTCTCAATATAATAAAATAAAGGCAGTTTAGAACAACTTCACAGCCAGCATCAACTTACATGGAGATACACTCAAAACATTTCTACTAAAATCAGGAACAAGTCAAGATTGTTGACTCTCTCCATTTCTATTCAATACAGTACTTGAAGTCTTAGATAGGGCAATAAGAGAACTGAAAGAGATCAAGGGAATACAAATAGGAATGGAAGAATTCAATGTATCTTTATTTGCACATGATTATAATGATATACATAAATTACTGGACAAATCCCACCAGGAAACTCCTGATATTCACTTTCAGAAAAGTAGCAAGACACAAAATTAACACACAAAACTTAGTAGCCTTCCCCTGTACAAATAACAAGTGGAGCAAGAGTGCAATCAGAAAAACAGTATCTTATACCATAACCTCAAAAATATAAAATATCTTGGGGTATCTCTAACCAAACAATGGAAGACTTGTATAATTAAAACCTTGAAGACATCTAAGAAAGAAATTGAAGAAGATATCAGAAGATGGAAGGTCTCTCATGCTCAAGAACCTGTAGGATTAATATGGTAAAAATGGTCATCCTACCAAAAGCAATCTACAGATTCAATGAAATCCCCATTAAAATTCAACACAATTCTTCATAGAACTGAAAGGACAATTTTCAGCTTGATATCAAAATACAAAAAAAACCTAGGATAGCTAAAAATAACAATCATAAATAGTAAAAGTACTGCTGGAGGTATTACCAAACCCAATCTCAAATTGTATTAGAGAACTACAATAATAAAAACAGAATGGTGTTGGCACAAATAGAGACACATTAGTCAATGGAATCAAATTGAAATCCAGGCATTAGTACACACATGTATGGACACCTGTTTTTGTATCTCTACAAATAATCCAGAAGTGCACACTGGGGGAAATGCAGCATCTTCAACAAATGGTGCTGGTCAAACTAGATGGCTACATATAGAAGAATGCCAATGGATCCATGTCTACCACTGTGCACAAAACTCAGATCCAACTGGGTCAAAGACATCAACGTAAGACCTGATACACTGAACCTGACAGTAGAGGAAGTGGAGAATAGTCTTGAACTTATTGGCACAGAAAAAGACTTTCTGAACAGAACACTGAAAGCACAGGACTAAGTTCAGCAATTAATAAACAGGAACTCATGAAATTGAAAAGGTTATGTGTGGTGAAGGACACCATCATTCTGACAAAGCAGGCTACAGAATGGAAAAAATCTCTTTATCAACTACACATCTGAAAGGGGGCTACTGTAGCAATGGTATAAAGAACTAAAAAAAAAAAACTGAAAACAACTCAATTTTAAAAATGCTATACACATCTAAACAGTGAATCTACAAAAGAGGAAACTCAAAGGGCTGAGAAAAGCTTAAAGAAATGTTCAACATCTTTAGTCATCGGGGAAATTCAAATCAACATTACTTTTAGATTCCATCTTATAATGGTCAGAATGGCCAAGATCAATAATACAAATGACACCTCATGCTGGTGAGGTTGTTGAGTAAGACAAACACTCATTCATTGCTGTTGGAACTGCAAACTATTACAACCAGTGTGAAATCAGTGTGCTGGTTCTTTGAGAGACTCGGAATAGGTCTACTTTAATATCTTACTCTTGGGCATATACTCAAAAGACTCTACATCTGGTTACAGAGACACTTGTTCCACCATGTTCATTGATGCTCTATTCACAATAGCTATGAGGTACACTAAAAGTTAGGGCAATTTCAGGGGTTGTATGGAAACCTAACACAATAGAAGCTTCCTAAGATATATGCATATAGGAAGGTGATCTAAATGAAATTGCCAAATAATGAGAGAAACAGAACACTGACTGGACATCTCTTGTCACCAAATGAACCTTCTAGTACTGGGAGTGGGTTACATCTAATCAAGATGTTGGCCAAAGAGGTTCTGTAGGAACCCCCAAACAACCCAGGCTATTGCCAAAGGTATTGGTGCTCTCCACAAACTGACAGTAAGTACTGATTGCTGAAGACAATATCTACATACTCACTGATCTATGATCATGACTTGCTTGTAAGATATGAGAGTAACAACTCAATATCTAATTTGATTTAAGGTCTACTCCATTGTATGGAACCCATACCTAACACTGATTGGGTGACCATGGACCTTTGACTCTATAGGCCAGAGACCTAAGGGAGAACCAAATACTACTGTTCTGCTAAAGGAATAGAGCAACAAAATGACTCTTAATGACATCTGCTATACTCATAGACCAGTGTCTTGTTCAGCCATCATCAGAGAAGCTTCCTCCTACAGCAGATGGAAACAAATACAGACTCACCATCAGACATTATACAAAGAGTGAGAGACCTTACAACATTTAGTCCTAAATGACATGTCTTCAGCAAATTCCTCCCCTCAGGTCTCAAGGAAACCCTACAGAAGAGGATTCAGAAAGAGTGTAAGAGCCAAAGGAATAGAGAACACCAGGGAAACAAGGCCTTCTGAACACATTATTATTACTGTTGTTGTTGTTGTTGTTGTTGCTCACCTCTTGCAAATAAAAAATTAGTTTTCTCTAAGGGAGTCTCACTGGAAAAAACAAACCACTCTTAAGGGTAGGCCCCATACCAAGCTGTAGATGGCCAACACAAAACAAACTCAATGGCATCTATGGAGGATTTTTGTATTATAATGTATCAGAGCATTTTTTTTAAATCTTAAACTTATAGTAGGTCCTTTGCCTAGAGATATTAAGTTTTCATGTTTGTTTGTTTGTTTTTTAATTCCTCTGTGTGCCAATGGATAATGTGTGTGCCTTTATGTCTATACGGATTTCTTATGCTTTTCTTTGGTTCTTTGTCTTCTGTTGTTTCATTTCTACTCCAATTTATTTGTTTTTGTTTTATCTAATTTTACTATTATTACTTAGAAGCCTATTTGTTTTTCTGATGAGAGTCAGAAAAGGTTGGTTATGGGTGGAAGGGTCAGGAGGAAGAAAAAAGAGAAGTTGGGGAGGGAAACTATAATTAGAATATATTATATAAATAAGAGCCTATTTTCAATAAAAGAAAAAAAATAAACCATAATGTGTTTACCTCTTCCAGAGAATCATTTGTCAAGCCATGGCAGATGTGTTCAAAACCCACAGGTAATTGTGTCCTTCAGGGTAACAATATCCTGGGAAAATCTATGAAGTTCTTTAGTTAAAATTGTTTTCCTTTGATGAACAATACACAGAAATTAAACCCAGACCATGATAATACAGTGATTCTCCATCCACCTTGAGAACTTGGAGAAGGTATTTTCTCAGAAGAATCAGCCTCATGTCAAAGAGAGTGTTTGTGGAGAGAGGAGAAGAAGGATAGGTAGTGAAGGAAAGAGAAAGAGAGAGAGAGACAGACAGACAGACTCTGACCTCAGGGTATTGAAATAAGTCATTTAATGTTTTCCTCTGTTTAAGTTCTTTCATGGCCAGCTATGATGCCAATCATTTACAAATCCCATTGGGAGATGTCCTTATGGCAATTTGGAAGGATTTGTGGTTTATATATTTATGTAAAATATATAGCTCCTTTTTGCTTTAAAAGTGAGTTTATGATTTCTCTAGAAGTGACAATTTCCCCTTGTATCACTTCTAATAGCATTCCTCAACTAGGTCTGTGGTTAACAAGCAGTTTCTTCCTTAGCTCTGTGTGTGTGTGTGTGTGTGTGTGTGTGTGTGTGTGTGTGTGTGTGTGTGTGTGTGGTGCTGGGGATAAAAGCTAGAGCTTGATAATAGCTAACCAAGTGTGTTATAACTGAGCCAAGTCCCTAACTCGGAACTTTACTTTGCATTTTGAGTATGCTCTTTCTTTCCTGACAGAATCCTGGCCAGTAGGGCTAACATGCAGAGATTTTATTGATCATTTTATTCTCAAATATAATTGCACCAAAAACTACCCTGATTTTCATGTAATGAAAGATAATTATAACCAGAACAAAGACGTTAACAAGTGCTGAGCAGAAATGACAACCGTTATAGGTACAATTCTTAATTTCAGCAGTCAGAAAAAAAAAAAAAGTGTGTGTGTGTGGGGGGGGTCTGAATTCTAAATGAACTTCTCTTATCAAATGCCAAAGAGAAGAGAACTAAAAATACAGGGTCAATAACATAACACATAAGGTTGGAAAACATTCCAGACGATAATCTCAGCACAGGCCTTCTGCCAACGTGGAGGGAGGAAACGTATGCTGGATTCCTGGAGGAGGAGATGGTATTTTGGAGACAGACATCTGCTAGAAGCAGAAAGAGAGAAACACACACATGGAATTCCTGTCTTCTGTTCCTTGTGGGGCTGAGTTTCCGGTGCAATGACTGAAAGAAACTTTACATAGGTCTTTTGAGGACAGAAAATCTATGCATTCTATGTCTTGTACAGTCTGAGGTTCTTATGCCTTGGGCAAATACTGTGATCAGCATCAAGTCACAGCTGAGGCAGAGGTCTAGGCAGAGAGCTTATAGGGCAGATTCCTGGGTCCTTTATTCTCCATATGAATGTAGGAAGTGTAAGAAATGTTGAAAGTGTGAGGTCCTGAGTGGATATGTATTGTTAATATGGATACAGCTGTGATAAGGACCTAGGCCTTGGAATTATGGGAAATTTTCAAAGCCTTTGCCCATATGGGTCAGGCTGGTAACTGGCAAATAAATGGGACAGTTATTCCCCTCATTCCTTTAGATTCTTAGAAACATATTAGAGGAAAGGTTGCTGAGAGGAAAAAAATCTGTCGTGCATTATCAAGGTGACACTGTAGCCCAACTAACACTATATTTAAACTGAAGCTAAAATATGGACAATTTCCTTCAATCAAATTCTGATTCAAATAATGGAGTTTTCAAAGAGATGTCACCTTGGTGTGTTGCAGTTTGAGTTAATCATAGATTAAATCAATCCATTTCAGCTTCACCTTAGTTCTGCGTACGTCTATGAAGAGGAATCTGAATGACTAGTTTTTAATCAGGCTACTTGATACAGGAAATGAGTTGCACTTTGGAAATAAATAGAGTGTAAGTGTTTTTGTTTTCCAGTGTTCTTCTGTATGCAAGTCACAGAACATGAAAAAAAATGTTAAATCATGAAGAAGCAGGACAATGCCACTAAGAATCAAAAGGAGAAATGAATAGAAACAGACATATAGTCAATAAATATGTTACTGGAATTTAATACAAATACTAGCAATATGAAATAGTTTTAGTTAGAAATTTAATTGTCTAAATTGAGTATCTGAAATAAAATTCCAATGGATATTTTTCTCCCCATACTGCTACCTACATTTTATATCATAATTCATTATAACTGAGTGAAGGTAAGGAAAAAAATAAAAAAAGCTAGCTAGCATTTTAAAATCATTCAACATTCTTAGCAATCAGGGAAATGCAAAGAAAACTACTTTGAGATATCACCTCACCCTAGTCAGAATGGCTGAGATGAGGAAGCAAAGGGTAAAGGCGAAGATATGGGGGAAGGGAAATCCTTATTCATTCTTAGTGGGAGTATAAACTGAGAGTTATTATGGAAGTAAGAGTGGAGGGTTCTCACAAACCTGTGAGCAGAAATAGCATATGACCCAGTCATACCATTCCCAGGAGTATACCCCAAAGACTATATTTTACAGGGATACCTGTATATGAATTTCTAAACAGTCTTTTTTTTTTTTTTTTTTTTTTGGTTTTTCGAGACAGGGTTTCTCTGTGTAGCTTTGCGCCTCTCCTGGGACTCACTTGGTAGCCCAGGCTGGCCTCGAACTCACAGAGATCCACCCGGCTCTGCCTCCCGAGTGCTGGGATTAAAGGCATGTGCCACCACCGCCCGGCAAACAGTCTTATTAAATAAGAAACACAGAGCCAAATAGAGAGGTGCAAACCATAGAGATCAGAGCAATGGTTGCCAACTAACTTTAGCTTACCACCTAGCTGTAACTTCCAAAGAGAATCTCTTGGGATTGTTGCTCTGATCACAATAGCTAGGGGTTGCAGGATATTTGACCACACTATGAACCTTGAGATTGCATTATTCCCTGGAAAAATCTGTTTCTAGTTGTGGTATGGCTCAGCCCCAGCACACAACTTTAATCTAAGAGCTTTCTCCTTAATGTAAACAGGATTAAATAAAGTCAACCATAGGTCAAGAGACAGAGTAAGCAACTAGTTGACAGGAAGTGAACAGGAAAAAAAAATAGAGAGTAAGAGGGTGTCAGGAGAATACAGAGATACATAGAGAAGTATGTATACATAGTATACATCAAGAATAGAGAGATACATAGGAAGTAGCAGGGAGGGACATGGAGTTGTAGGAGTTTTGTTTGAGATAGTATAGGAGAAAGGTCTACCTTTTCTGGAATGTCGGTGGAGGAGAAAGGGCAGTTGGGTGCTTTCTCTGCCCCTCTGAGCTAGCAGGCTTTCACTCCATCGTCTGGCTCCAGAGTCTTTATTGTTAAAATTGAACTTTGAGATTTAATCAAACACAACATCTAGGTCACGGAAACAGCCTTGGTGCCCATCAAATGATGAAAGGGTAATGAGAGTGTGGTACACTTACAAAATGAAGTTGTATTTATCTGTAAAAAATACTGAAATAAGATTCTAAGGTAAATGGGTGGAACTTAAAAATACCATATTGAATGAGGTAATCCAGATCCAGAAAGACAAATGTCACATGTTCTCTTTCATATGTGAATCCAGCTTCAAAGCTTTGGAATAATATGTTTAACTTGAAGTACCAAGTATTTTGTTATAGTTATTCACTCTTCTTCCTCTTTGGAAGGGGTACAAACTCCTTTAGGGCAATAGGTTTTCAATCTTTTTTTAATGTGTGTGTGTGTGTGTGTGTGTGTGTGTGTGTGTGTGTGTGTGGTGTGTGTGTGCAGTATATATGTATGTTCCCAAGAGTAGGGCATAAGTGTGTGTAGGAAAGTGTGCATGTATGTGGAGACTTAAAGTTGACCTAAGGTGTCTTACTTCATAGATTGCTTTTTACTTTCTCGGGCAGGATGTCTCGCTGAATAACAATAACAATAACTCTCCTTTTGACTAGTATGGATTGCTAGATGGAAGGGGACATTTTCTTCCTCTGTCATTATGTCAATAATGCTGTCATTATTGGGGAAGGCAGCTTACACAGGTGCTGGAGATCCAAACTGGTCCTCAGGCTTGCACAGTAAGTGCCTTACCTGATGAGTCATCTTATTGTCTCCTTTTAAGGTATTTTTTTAAGTTAACATACAGAATACTAGGTACCATTATGGAATTTTCATGCACACACATCAATATACTTTGTTCTTGTTTGTCTCTTATTTCTCACTACTCTTCCCAGTTTCTCCTGACCCATTCTTGTTGACTCCCTTCCTGTCCCCAAGGCACTCCCACTTCTGTTATGTCACACATAGTTTTCTCCTACCTTTGTATTAGAAATGAGTGCATTGATTTAGAGAATGTGGTAGGCATCCTGAAGCCATTTACAGAGTGACAAATCTAGTATAGAATGAATAGAACACAGAAAAATCAGAGGATGCACAGCTGGCTGAAATAATTGGAATCCTCATGTGTTCTTCAATCCAGTTTATAATATAAGGGAAGTCAATCTTTGCTTGAGGGTTGTTGTGCACAACAATAGACACAACAACAGATTCAGGTATCCATTTGCAGAGTGATAGCAACACTTTAGAGTCAACCACCCAAGGTTACTTAAGGGAGGAAAGATGACTGTAATGAACTTTCTTTTTTTATATTTTATTTTCTTTTTAAATTTATTTATTTTAAACAGTAAAATATTTTCTCTGTAGAAAATAGTATAGGGCTGGAGAGATGGCTCAGTGGTTAAGAGCACTGACTGCTCTTCCAGAGGTCCTGAGTTCAATTCCCAGCAACCACATGGTGGCTCACAACCACTTGTAATGAGATCTGGTGTCCTCTTCTGGCCTGCAGGGACACATGCAGGCAGAACACTGTATACATAATAAATCAATAAATCTTAAAAAAAAGAAAAGAAAAGAAAATAGTATAAATGATGACATTTCCCAATAAGGCATTTTAAGCCAAATAATAGCTGAATTATACATATAAATATTGATTAGATTCTGTGATACAGAAGAGACCCAGCTTAATCTGTTCAGGGTGCTATATTTTACTTAAGTTGTGTAAGTGAGATTCCCATTCATCCTCCCCTTCACTGTTTGATTTACGGCAGATATTTTTCTATAGGCTAATGGATAATCTAAAAAGATTTTAGCCTCCCCTCCTGAAAGTACAGTCAGCATTTTTTTTTATTGATGAACTTTAATGGGCTCCTGATTGAAAACAAATACCAGTATTTTACTATTATGGAAAGAAACCAAATTATTTCTAAAATTTCATTACAGAAAATTAAAATTTGAGGTGTCAGCAATTTTGAAAATACACATAAATTAATACTATTCTTCCTATGAAAACCAAACAAAAATCCAGAGAGTAGTTAACATAGATTTAAAAAAAAAAAACCTCCAGAATTATTCACTGAAGTAACATTGATTTTGATTGGTTATAAGAAGAGTCTTATGGATGTGCTATTAATAATATTTACTATAAACTGAAGTTATTTTGGGGGGTTATTTTAGGGATCTGTTATTTTAAAACCAATGCTGGTTTTTCTGTGTAAAACTGTTAATGTTTTTTCAGTTTTCCTAAACAATTGCTAGAAACGTAATGCATCTAGTTAAATGCATTTTTGAGACTTATATGTTCTATTAACTTAAAACTTTTGTCTAATCAGACCTTTTGATAGGCAGATCCTCATACCACAGCATTTGCAACCTGCCGGGCATCCTTTGTTCCTATGAGGGGTTGACAGGTGACCTTATAAAGAGTTTTTGAAGGGCTATTTCAAACCTCTTTCCCTGAGCACATCAGCCCTTTGCTTGAAAATGAATGAATAAATAAATAAGCAACACTTAGTCCTTTTCTTCCACAGTTCAGTATCTCATTCTGCTTCAGTATTGTCTAATATTGGAACTGGAGTTTCAAGCTTTGAAGAGAGTCAGTATTTTTTTTTCATTTATTTATTTGTTTATTTTTGATGTGCGCACATGTGCATATTATGATACTCGTGTGGACCTCAAAGGACAACTTTTAGGAATCAGTTTTCTCCTTCTATGTTGTAGGATTGAGCATAGGTTGTCAGTTTTGACAGCAAGAACCTTTACCTGCTGAACCATCTCATTTAGCCCAAAAGTCAATACATCTAGATTTGCTTTAGTTCCCAGTTTTAGGGAGAAGAGAGGAAACAACTTGGTATTTATATCAAATGTTTGATACATGTGGTGGTTTGAATAGGAATGGCCCCACAGACTCATATGTTTGAATGCTTGGTCATTAGGGAGTGGTGCTACTTGACAGGGATTGGCAAGTGTGGCCCTTTGGGAGTGGGTGTGGCCTTGTTGGAGTGGGTGTGGCCTTGGAGTGGGTGTGGCCTTGTTGGAGGCGGTGTGCCACTGGGAGTGGGCTTTAGGGTTTTAAATGCTCAAGCCAGGTCCAGTGTCACTCTGCTCCCGCTGCCTGCTGATTTGGATGTAGAACTCCCAGCTACCTCTTCAGTACCATGTCTGGTTTTCTGTCGACATGCTTCCCACCATGATGATAATGAGCTATACCTTTAAATACAAGCCAGCCCCAGTTAAATACTTTCTTCTATAGGAGTTGCCATGGTCATGGTGTCTCTTGCAGCAATAGAAACCTGAACTAAGACAGTAGGTTATATATCAAGAGTTAATCAGAACAAAATAAAGTCCAGTGAAAATTCTTGAATATTTATTAGATTATTTTTGTACTCTAGCATTTTATCAGGCAAACATTTAAGTAGGACAGCTGAATGCATTTCAAGCAAAATTAGTAAATTATCCTAATTTGCTTTCCATTGCTGTGATGAACACTATGACCAAAAGCAACTTACCTTGGGGGGGGGGAAGGGGTTTATTTGGAATACATAAGCAAATCACATTTGATTACTGAGGGAAGTCAGGGCAGAATTCAAGCAGAAGCAGAGACATAAACTATGAAGGCATTCTGCTTACTAACTTGCGCAGCTTGTATACTTAGACAACCTGCCAAATGGTAGCACTGTCCACAGTGGGCTTGGCCATCCACATCAATTGTTAACAAAGGAAGTGCCCCACAGACCTGCTTACAGAACAATCTGAGGCATTTTCTCTTTGAAAATGACTCTAGTTTGTTTCAGGTTGGCAGAACTAACCTGTACAATTGACCTCTTGTCAATGTGACATGGAAGCACAACACAACTTTTCCTTTCTTATTTATCCCCAACATCTCACGTTAATACCATAATATAATATGTACTGTAACTTTAAAAGTCCCATAGTCTCTAAAGCTTTCAACTCTTTAAAGGTCCATTTTAAAACCCAATGTCTCTTTAAAAATTCAGTCTATCAGCTGTGGGGTCCTGTGAAATAAAAAGCAAGTTAAATGTTTTCTTACCCCAGGAGTGAAGAGCCAGGGCACTGTCACAATCAAATCAAAGTAAATCCAAGTCCACTAGTGTAAACAGCATAATGTCTGATATCTGGAATTCACTCATGATCTTCTGAGCTCCAAATTGTTTGGGTAGCCACACCACTCTAGGTCTCCCATTTCTAATAAATACAGCATTTCTTGTAGCAGGCTCCACTCTATACTTGCAACTGTTTCTGGCAGTCATCCCATGACCCTGACATGTCCAATCTGGTGGGGTATTCACTTGCAACCAAGGTTGCACCTTCATCAGTGGCCTTTTCTGCCCTCTTCAGGGACCCTGTCAGCTGGTACATAGGCCCAGTTTCTTTCCCTGGCCCATTCAATCCTTGCTGTCAAAACCAGTACCACATGGGAGACTCTTACACGTTAGTGAGTTTAGCTGCTAATTTGAGATGAGCTTTTAACCTTTTAATGTTTAAAGATTCTAAAAGTAGAGCATGCCAGTCCTTTTTCCCAAGGCATGGCCAAATAGATAAGACTTATCTGGACAAATCTACACTGATTTAAAGGAGGATAGGGACTTTGGGTCCAGCTAGTTGTCACTGAATTCAATAATGAGTTTTCTATTTAGTGTAAACCAGTAGGTTCAGTTCCATAGGGGAGAAAACACCCTTTGTGCAAATTTACATGGACTTTGAGCTTATGGAGAAGCTGGCTCTGGAAATGGAATTTGGTTTTTCACTTTAGACCCAAGCATGTTTGTCTCAAAATGCTCTCCAAAGTCCTTTTTTCAGAGTTAGGCTAGCCCCATGACTCTGTGACCGGAAGAAAGGAGAACAATAAAACAGCCAAAGAGTAAAGGCCTGACAGTTATTTATCCTGTGATCTAAAGCTCTATCTCTATCCACTGCTTACACCCATTTATAACCAAAAGCAGAGCTGTGGTTGAACACCGTGTACTATATAAATTACTGCCCTGTGTATTCTATAAGATTTACTTGGGAACTTTCCGAGCCCCATAGTTAACAGTATACACATGATTGATATTAATTCACTATGTATGCAGTTTAGATTCACCTTTCTTTCATTAAGTGGTGTTACACAGCTCTATTTCCCAAGCCAAACAACTGCCATGCTATCCATTCTACCAACTTGAAAGGGATCATCAATGCTAGGTTTATTGATTGTTGATCTGTTTATGTTATTTTTAATCTCATCAAAGGGTGGATGTTTTTCCAATATGGAAAAGAAAGGGGGAAAATTAAAGCAAGTTGCAAAGGTCTGAGTAATGTATGCAAACTGTCAAACCTCAATACACTGAATTCAAACTTCTGATCATATCAATTTGTTTTGTTTTTCAAGACAGGGTTTCTCTGTGCAGTTTTGCGCTTTTTGTGCCTTTCCTGGATCTCACTCTGTAGATCAGGCTGGCCTCGAACTCACAGAGAGCTGCCTGGCTCTGCCTCCCGAGTGCTGGGATTAAAGGCGTGCGCCACCACTGCCCGGTTCAATAGAGCTTTTGATCTGCTCTGCCTAACAGTTACAGGGTCTGGCTTGAAAAACAAAATTATTTGTCAAATTAAAATTTATTTAAGCGTTTGGTTTTTTCCCCCATCTTTATTTAACTATTACACAGTAGGTAAAAGTAACAGACTAGTGTAGCTGTCCTCCTGGGTATTCAATAACCACACTTTCAGGCTATACTAGTGTGCTTAAAGGCATTAAAACAAAGAGTTCCCCTCTTGACCTTGGCCTCCGAGGTCAGCTAAGTGCTAAGGGACTGTGGGGAATAATGTGGAAAATCACATGTCCCCTTGTTCAGGAAGGTCATGGAGACCTCACCTTGTAAATTCTAGTCAGTGTTCAATCTACAAAAGGAGGGCCAAGACAGAGGGAAATTTTCCATATGTTTCTAAATGAAGCCGTGGTCAGACAAAGTCTTTGATTTATCCTCAATAGATGGAACAATTGGTAAAGAGAAGGCTAGAGGATCCTGGCATTCCTCTCAAGGCCAAGTGACCCTAGACAACCAGATTATTAACTACCTTGACAGTAAAAAACAATAGTGGTTAATTCTAGCTACGTCCGTGGCCTTAAGCACCTAACAAGAATATGTAATCAAAGCCTGAGGGATCATACTCCCTAGACACTAGGCTTACATCCAGATAAGACATTATTTAGCTATTTCTCAATAATCATCTTTTCTTGATAAGAAAAAAAATGTTTCCCAAATCTACAACATCATGACCTTGGCCCAACTCAACACCTTAGCATCTACCTGCAGCCAAGAGAGACAGGCCCACTATTATTTTAATCTAAAAATAAAATGATGGCAACATTTCTTCTTTCTCTGTCTAGAAGTCATATGGGAAGAACCTCATACTGTGATTCTAGCCACCCCCACAGCCATCAAAGTGACTGAAATCAGATCCTGAGTTCATCACTCTAATGACCAGCTATAGACTAAAACTATGTGGTTTGGGGGAGGGGGGGATGGCCACCCTACTCTAAGTTATACTGTGGTGGCCTCTATCATTCTCTCCATTCCCTCATCTCTTCTGCTCTCACAGAAAGAGTTCTAGATGTACTGCCTGCCAGAGTCTTACTGCAGTCCCCGCACCAGCCCTATGAGACTGCCTTATGTAAGTCCTCTCTCTGGTGTCTACACCCTCTAGACTCTGCCTCCTTTCAGCATAAAATGACTAGAGCAGTCATTATGCCTTTCCTGACTGAAGTCACTGTTTGAGATGGAGAAATAAGGGTTAGTTTGAAGGACATAGGAAGACAAGGAAAGCAGACGTGAGCTCCCTTGAATGGAGCCTTCTTGTTCCCCATAAGACAATCTGAGAAGAAAAGCAAGGAGACCATTGGGATAGGTATGGAAATAGGGCCAATAGTGGAAAGAGAAAGACCCAAAGGCCCAAAAATACTAAAGTCAATGTCCTTTCAGTGGACTTCCAGCCTCAGGCCTCTCCTATCCCCAAATGGAAAGTTGTTACTATCTCTTTCTCTGAGGCTTGATCTTCTGTCTTACCTGGCCATTCATTTGTCGGTGACACAGAATGGAGTCAGCAATCTCCTAGGTGACAACTGGCCCTCTTGTTACATAACCCATCCATAATTTCTGTCCAAGCAATGAGAAAGTGTCAGCCTTTACGGATACCTAAACATCTCTGCAGAGCAATTGTGCATTCTTCACCTGGCTGAGAACTGATGAGAGAAAATATCAAAGTCATAAAACATGACAGATGACTCGTCACTGGGGATGTGTTAATCTCTCTGTTAGTAGAGAAAACAATTTCATTTCAAGAAATTCAAAGATAGTCTTAATGCTGAAATTCTGCTAAAACTAAAAGTAAGCATTATCAAGGCAACTTTCTTTTGGAATTGAATAATTGCTTAAATTTATAAATACCAATATTTAGTTAAAAAATCAGACTTTTCCTAAACAATACAAGTTTAAAAATGGTTGTGTACTGAAAAGTGAGGCAGAAAAGAACACATACACACATATGCACACATACACACGTGCACACACACACACACTTTATAAGAAAAATGTTCCAATAGTCTTCTAGAAAAAAATGTTAAAGCATATGCAATTTCTACTTTTATTTTTAAAGCATATATTTTATCACTTCTTTCAGTTTTCTGAATCATTATAAAAATAGAACATTGTAAGGAAAGGGGATACACAACCACCTGGTAATTTGGAACTGAGAGAAAAGAAAGTGTCTGCAATAGGAACTGAGAGAGGGTGTAGTCAGTCACTACCTAGTGTTGAGCTGGCTCTATTTCTGGATGCTGCATAATGCACCAGACACTATTAAGTCACTAAACATTGTCCTTGGGGAGGCCACTGGGGTGTCAGCAGAGAATGTTTCATGAAGAGGTCATATGTTTTCCATGGCTAAGCTTTTTCAGCAGAAAGGACAAGCACTCCAGCTTAAAGATAAATGAACAGCAGACATATTAGAAAGTTAAATTCAGATACTCTAAACCCATAGTGACAATTTCCTATCCTGAAGTTATTTGGGTTACCAAGGTTAATGGTTCTGGAGGCTTTTCATCACAAAACAAAAGCAAACAAACAATACTTGTAAAAGAGAAATAAGTTCTTTCTCCCGAAAGGCAAATGAACTCTGATAGACTTCCTGTGCAAAGTGGAAGAGTCACAATGTAGGACTTTCTGTGGTGTGGATCTCCCATCTGTCTTGAACACATTGGATACATTGCATTTTTCAAGTAAGGTCAGACTGTGGGAAACAATATGAAGAAGGTAACTAGTCTATGTTCTGTGTCAGGAGCTGCAAGCTTTCCCTCAGGACAGATACATAGAGATATAAATAAAGCATGAGAATAGTTTACATAGTAAAACCTTCACCCTTATGGGAAATATGAGGTGGATTTGGTTTTGGTACACCTCAAGTCTACTGAATCACAACTTTATCTTTATTCATTTTTTCATACTGCCTGGAAAATAAGAACATTTTAGTAAAGTTAGTGCAATATGCTTGAAATATACCTCTGAGATAAAAATCAACAGCATTTAATATCATAAAGGCATGTTGTCATGATAGAAAAACAAGGGTCTGCTGCCTGGAGCCTGATATGAGAGCCAGAAGAGAAGGCGCTTCATCACCTCTTATGAGACCAGTCAGCAAGAATTACTCATGCAGCCTTGGGGATGGACTGAGACTCAACAGAGGACCTTCAAAGCCTTGAAAAGGGCCTCAGTGTCTGCTGCAGCCCTGGCCCTCCCAGACATTACTAATCCATTCCACTTGTATACGGATGAGGCCTGAGGCATTTAGTAAGGAGTTCTTAAGCAAACTATGGGATCCAGAAAAAAACAAAAACAAAAAAAAACAGTGCATATCTGTCCAAGAGACTTGACCTAGTTGCTGCCCACTGCCCTGCTGGTAAAAGAAGCTGACAAATTAACTTTAGGACACAGACTGTTTCTGACAGCCCTGACCGTACACTGTTGAGGTCTTCTTTATGAGGGGAAAATGAGAGATGAATATCTAACATCCAGCTGACCCAATACCTTATCAACTCTGATTTGGTTCCACAGGAAGTCAGTCCTCAACTCTGCCAGTCTGCTGCCAGATCCCTCTGTGGATCCCCTGTATGACTGCCTTGAATTGATTGACCTGAGCTAGTCTATCAGGCTCATTGCCTGAGTGGGTCTGATAGATGCCTCATTGTTGATACCAGAGACGACGTATTGCTCACAGATTGGGAGCAGTTTTGCCCAAAACAGGATCAGGTATGCAGGACCAGTGATGGTGAACCAAGATAAGACTATCTGGGCACAATCTTTAAGCAGGGGAATCTCAGCTCAAGGATCTGAGCTTTTATCATTGACTTAAGCATTCTACTTAGGGGAAGACAAGACTATTACCATGTACAGTGACAGAAGATGTGCTTCACCATGGCTCATGTCCCTGGGGATCTATACAAGGAGAGAGAATTGCTAACATCATAAGAAAAAGAAATCTTAACTCTATTAGAAACTATCTGGTTAACCCACAAGGTGGCCATTATCCATTGCAAAGGACACCAAAAGGGGCTTCTCCCTGAAGCCAAAAGCAATAGAACAACTGACTTGGCTACCTGGGAAGTGGCCCTAGAACCAGTGAAACTTTTTCCAGTCTAGTTAGTCCTGCCAGAGCTCAGCTGACCAGACCACCTGGAACATACCCCAGGTGAGACTGACTAGGTGAAACAAGAAATGGCCAACCACACAAACTAAACAAGGATGAAGGATGCTGCCAGATCACAGACCCATCTTCACACAAGTCTGGAAAGGATACTGGTTACAGAACGCCACCAAACCATTGATCCAAAGGCCAGATTAGCTGCTGAACTCCTTCAATCTAGGTATTTTATTATTTATTATTATATTCTGAAAATCTGATTAAAGACGCCCACTTTTAGATATCCCACCTGTGCCCAGCAAACCCATAAAGGGGGAAAGAAGGTCCCACAAGGCATCTGAACTTGAGGCAATGGGCCTGGGGAACAATGGAAGTAGGACTTTACTGAAATCATCTCTACTGTCTCTTGTGTTTGTAGACACCTTCTCACAACAGAAGATGCCTACCCCACCCAAACAGAGACTGCATCAATGGTTTCTTTCTTTCTTTTTTCTGGTCTTATTTATTTATTCTTATTTTATTTTTAAATTTTTTTAATTTTGTTTTTGTCTTTTGAGACAGGGTTTCTCTGTGTAGCTTTGATGCCTGTCCTGGATCTCACTCTGTAGATCAGGCTGGCCTCGAACTCACAGAGATCCTCCTGGCCCTGCCTTCCAAGTGCTTGGATTAAAGGTGTGGGCCACCACTGCCCCGCTTCACCAATAGTTTCTAAGGAACTTCTTCAGGAAATAATTCCTAAGTTTGTACTGCTCTTAGCTTGCAGTCCAACAATGGCCAGGCCTTCACAGCCAAGGTGTCTCAAAATCTGACAAAGGTATTATGTATTAATTGGAAATTATATTGTGCATTTAAGGCCACTGAGCTCAGGTCAGTGTAAGGATGAAGAGAACTCTGTCCAAATTGGTCCTGGAAACTGGAGAAAAATTGGACTGCCCTCCTTCCTCTGTCCTGCTCAGGACCTGATGTCACTTCTTAGTGGGAGGGGCATATTTATTTTGAAATTATGTTTGGAGACTGCCTCCAGTCCTCCCCAAACTTCAAGACTTTTGCTCATTACTACCTTTTCGTGTCCTTACAGGCTTTGAGGGAAACTCGCCATACCATTGACTAGTCTGTAAAAGGAATCCTTTTTCTCACCTCTGAACCCATCCACCAGTTCCAGCCAAGAGACTCAGTTTGGGTAAAGAGGATCCCTGCATAGACCTTGGAACTATCTGGAAGGGACTCTGCTTAGTCAGCCTCACCACTCCAACTGCTATCAAAGTAGATGGTATCATCCTCTGGAAAAATGACCATTCGGGAAGATGACAGATGGGCTGTCACTTGGACCTTGGACTCCTTCAAAATAAGACCGACTAGAGTTTACTAACCTGGGTTACATAATCCAAACCTGGCCATGAGGATTCAGAAAAAAAATAGTGATGAGAAACTGTCTTTCAGGTAGACCTTTGTTCTTTCACATCCCTTCCGGGGTGGAACTATATTGATCTAGGAGAAAGATGAAGGTCAGCAAATCAGGTTGTGGAGAAGACTGAAGAGAAAAAGGCCTCTAGGGATTATAAATGTATGCATGCCTTGCCAATGGTGAGTTTCCCTGACAAAGACAAGGTATCTGTATCATGTCCTCAAATTGCCTGGCTTGTTTATAGTAATGGCTTGATTAGATGCACCTTCTCCAACTCACTGGAAAGTCACATCCCCACTCTAAGTACGCTGCTCTGTGTTATGCCCCAGGTACATGAACATAATGGAAAAGAGGAGAGAACTCATACTGGCCTTGGCTCAAAGTTAATGAAGGTCAAATGGGCCTCAGTGCTGGTTCCAATATTAGTAGGAACAAGAACAGTCAGTGTAAATGCCATAGGCACCTCAGCCTTGATTGTTGGGAACCAATACTTTAGGGAACTCAGTTCTCAGATGGACTTAGGTTAGGTCATTTGAACAAATCTATTTCCAGGTTGGAAAGCCAAGTTGAATCCCTTGCAAAAGTAGTCATAGAACTGGAGGAGATGGACCTCCTTTTTTATGAATCAGGGAAGAGAAATTTTCCCTAGAAGATATTCACTGTTTCTGTGCCAACCAATCAGTGGTAATTAGTAAAAACCTTGCATGGTCAGTTAAAAACTACAAGAAAGGAAAGAAAGGAGACCTAGATCAGATAGTTCACAGTCGTTCTTTATATTGTGGTGACCCCAATAAAAATATTTTTGTTGCTACTTCATAACAGTAATTTTATTACTGTTATGAATCATAATGTACATATCTGATATTTCCAATCATTTGACCCCCAAATGGGTCATGACCCACATAATGGGAACCACTGGATGATTGGTATTAGTCTCTGTTAACCTCGTCCCCATGACTGAACACCTTATTGTCAGCATTAGCTGGACTGTTAGTTCTTTTTCTGATATGGCTAACAGTGGGAACTTGCATCCTCAATTGCATGGCCAACTATATCAAAGAGAGAATAAACTCAGTCAAGCTACTGTTCCTTAGCAACTACTATGCTACCCTAGGACAGGACAAGTCAATGATTTGACTTATGCTCATAGAACCAGTGGGGAATGTGACAGGGGAAGACAGTACAGAGGTTCCTCCATCTTGTATTCCTGCTGAGGCCATTTCTGGTTTAACTAGAATTTGATCTCCTTGATGGGAAATTACCCACCTTTATTCTAGGAACCTGACTGAGGTCATAATGCCCCAGCCAACTTATATTCTGTTAAACTGCCTGTTTGTGCAAAACCTCCCCTGCAGCTGCCGACTTTGTTACCAGGTTGTGGTTTTTTGTCTTTAAAAATCCCTTGCTCTAAATGCTTAGGGTCACACTTAGGTCCTGCATACCTAAGTGTGGTCCCAGCCAACTGGAACAAAGTCTTTCAATTGTCTACAAACTATGTCTGAATGGTCAGCTCTGGTGGGCTTCCCATAACAGTATGGATCACCATTTATCTAGTTTTGAGGTAATTGTTTTTAATTAAAAATTAAAAAATATATAACTTATGTTTCATTAAATAGCCATGGGAAGAATTTCAAAATGTAGGGTAAAAATATAAAACTCTAATTTGGCTATTCTGTCTGTCTTAATCAGACATGGGTTCCAGAACAGGAGAAAGAAAAGAGCTACAGGCGACAGTCCTGGTTTTGGAATATTTTGCCTCATAAAGAGAGGTACTAATATCAAAAGCCATTAAGAAATAAAGAAAATACTAATATAATTTTTCTTTCTTTCTTTCTTTCTTTCTTTCTTTCTTTCTTTCTTTCTTTCTTCCTTCCTTCCTTCCTTCCTTCCTTCCCTCCTTCCTCTCTCTCTCTATCTATAGATATCTCTCTCTCTCTCTCTCTCTCTCTCTATATATATATATATATATATATATCTAGATACATATACATAGGAAGAAGACTAGATTCTTCTGAAATTCTTCTTAAAGAAATGCAATTCCTATGCTTATTACTGTTTTTTTTTTTCTTTGTATGATGGGATTTGCTTCAGGGAATTGTCTATATAGTGAATCCACTGTGCCATTAAAGCAACTTTGAATCAAATGATGGAGTCAGCAATTTGCACTGGGATTAGCCATAAAGTTCTTGGAGGACTTAAGAGGGTGGCTAGAGAGGACAGGGAAAGAAGAGGAAGAAGTTCCAGGGAATTTCTGGGGCTGGTGGTTTGAGAAAAAACATGGAGGGAGGGTCAGCCGATTGCTCTGCTCTCCTTGGGTTTATCAGGCCTTAATCTCAATTTCTGATTCCTAAATTCTTATAACACTGGAACAAATTAGGTAATCATTACATTTGGCAGCCTCATCTGGTGTCCAACTTGTGACATTATTAAACCATGCCAAGCCAATGAACCCATCATGCTGCCAGCCACTGCAGCAGCAGGCTTTGTCTCCCTTCCCAAAGGCCCCTGAACCTGTTTTACCATGTCCAGGGTTTTTCTGTTGTAGTCTTTCTACAACAGCCTTCAGCTTCTGCCTGCCTCTGGTTCTAAAACACCTCCGAGTTTAGTTAGCCACCTCACCACAGGCCCATGAGCTCACTTCCCACAACATGGGTCTTCCTCCCGGGGTCTTTCTCCCTAGACTGCCAACTCAGGCCAGCTCAGCTGCCTTGAGATCAGTTCAAGGCTCGGGGGGCTTTTACTGATGCTTTCCTGTCGCTGTCTCAGAATGCTGAGGGGTCCGGCCATGCCCAGCCTTGCAGTACAGCGGTAGCCAGTGGAGTATACTTCTGGTCAGCTACCCCACCGCCACTACCAGCAGGTGGATGATCCTATCTCATGTTGCATCCCAGCTGTGCAGATTTCTCCAACTGGTTTCCTTGCATTAGCTCTTCATACAGCTTACACCCCTCCCTGTATGAGCAGCCACATTGGCCCTCAGCCCAAGCATGCAATTAGCACAGCTTAGGGCACTCTGCCACACACCCTACAACCAAGCAGCTGCAGGTGCCCTCCGCCAGGCCTAGGAAGCACAGCTGCAGCCTGCTGTGAACCCAATGCCAACTAGGCTAGGCTGGCTGCCTGGACACACTGCCTCCACCCCAGAGTGGTGCCACTACAACTGGCTACTCTGCCCCCTACCCTCCACCTCCACACATCTCTGCCTATGCTGTCATCATCATTAGATGTGATAAGACACTTGGGAATTTTTAAATGGAGATTAGGTTACATAGGAAGAAGTAATCTTGCCACTGCTAAGAATTGGTAATATCATAATGCAGGGAGGTAGGATCCTGTTTAGTGCTATTATGTATGGCTTGCATATGGAAAAAATAAATGAGGGGATAAACAACTTAGCTGGGATTGAAATGTCAGTTTTAATTATTGTCAGTTTGGTAATTCATAATTTTATCCTTAAAAAAGTGGTTTGACAACCATGCCAAATATGATAATTTGACTGAAAAGATGTAAGACATAGAAAAACTTACTATTAACAAGACATGAGCCTTAAAAAAGCTTACTATTGATAAGATACAAGCTTTAGAAAGACTTACTACTGATAAGATACAAGCCTTAGAAAGACTTACTAATAAAGATAGGAAAACTTTGACTGATAAGATACAAGCCGTAGAATAACTTATTATTGATAAGATACAAGCTTAAGAAAGATTTACTACTGATAAAAATACAAGCCTTAGAAAGACCTACTAATGAAAATAAGAAAATACTGAGACACAGAATTTAGAGCAGACGCTACCACACCATTACATTATGAAAATGAAGAAGAGAGATGTAAAGTTATTAGAAAACCAATCTTAATCCATCTAGTTACCATACAATAATAAGCACCAAATGATAGGTACTCCCAAGGTTATGCAGAAGTTAATTGGGAGCCTGTAGAAATGTCAGATTTGAGTGGATTTAAGGAAGCAGTTGCTTTATACCATATGCATTTACCCTTTGTGAAGCAAATGTTAAATTAAAATCATGGGCAACTTGGAACAGAATTATTCCACAAGACAGGAAAGATTTAGTTACAGTCATTTTGGAAGCTGGTTCTAAGTTATAATGGAAAACATGGTTGAAAGAGAAACCTAGGGTCATAGAACAATGAGGTAGGGATAAGGATATGGAAATTTCCCAAGACCAGTTTCTCAGTGAGGGCCAGTATGCTGATGTGCAAAAACAGTCTAGATTTGATGATAACACCTTGGTGCTATGTCATATAGCAGCTTTGAATGCTTGGGACAGGATTGAAGAATCAAGAAAGAGGACTGACTCACTTACTAAAATGATACAAGACCCAAAAAAGCCCTCACTGATGTTTTACAAAGATTGACTTCAGCTGCAAATAGAATGAGATCAGAATGTAGAAGTTAAACAAATATTAATTGAATCTTTGGCCTTTGAAAATACTAATTCAGAATGCAAAAGAGTGATTTGGCTTTTAAAGGCAAAATCGGTCAATAGATAAATGGATTAGTAATACAGCTGATGTTGGATCTCATGCTTATGATGCTGCTTTGATATGAGAAGTAATTTCTAGAAATTTTGAGAAAAAGCAGAATGTCAGATGTTGTAATTGTAGTAAACAAAGTCATTTGAGAAGGAATTGTAGACAAGATGTTCCTAGAAACAGTGCTTTTTCTAGAGATAATCCAAACAGAGGGCTCCAGCCTTCTGGAGCATGTAGAAGGTGTGCCAAAAGCCTTCATTGAACTAATGAATACAGATCAAAAAGAGACAAACTAGGTAACCTTTTGTCTTTGGGAAACACCCTGAAAGGCCTCCCCTGATTTAAATGTAACTATGTTAGAAAGAAAGTTTAAAGAAGCAAAGAAAAATTTTCCTTGTTGGAGATTATAAATTGCTCCTGAAAAAATACAAAGAGGAGATTCTATTAATTAACTAGTATATAAGATAGGTTTGCAAATCATTTTACCACAAAACCTAGAATTCAGGAGAAATCAATTACAAACTCTTAATGATTTTCAAAAATTGCTAGGAGATAATAAGCAGCTATGGCCCACAACTGGATTGAGATATAAGAACTAAGTAATTTATTTCAAATCTTGCAAGGTGATAAGTATTTAAATAGTCCAAGAAAATTATCATCTGAGGCTAAGAGAGAATTGGCTTTGGTAGAAAAGAAACTGCAGGATGCACATGTGGATCGCTTGGATCCAAAGCTTGATTGCATCCTGTTCATATTATACTCTACACATTATACTACAGAAATTCTTATGCAGAGAGAAGATAATATTTTAGGTTGGATACTTTAGCCACACAGAGTAAAAAATAAATAAATAAATAAATAAATAAATAAATAAATAAATAAATAAATACCTATGTAGAATTTTTTCTGAGTTGATTCTAAAAGGAAAATTGAGACTTCATCACTTAACAAGAACAGACTCAACAAAAATTATAGTACCTTTTATTAATGCTGAAATGGCCTCATTATGGGCAGAAAATGAACATTGGCAAAGAGCTTACAGTAATTCCCTGGGAAGGATTAACAACAAATATCTTAAAAGCAAGAGACTTCAGTTTATAAAAAGAATTAATTGGATTCTTCCTAACATTGTGTAAGGAACACCAATTTCTGGAGCCTCTACATTCTATACTGATGCAAATAAATCAGGAAAGGCAGGTTATAAGTCAGGAGATTATTTAAATGTATAAAGTGTAAAGTGGCTCAAAGCCCTTATGATTCTGTTCAAAAGTCAGAATTATATGCTATTCTCATGGTATTATTAGATTTTCCAGAAACTCTTAATATAGTTACTGACTCTCAATATAAAGAAGGAGTTGTTTTAAATATTGAAACCACTGAAATTATTCCAGATGATTCAGAACTAATTTCGCTATTTATTTATTTATTCAATTACAAGAAATAATTGGAAATAAAATTCATCCCTATATATAACAGATATCAGATCCCATACAGGTCTACCAGGCCCTCTAGCACAAGGTAATGATTATATTGATCAGCTGTTGGTAGGAAATGTGCTAGAAGCCTCAGAATTTCATAAGAAACATCATGTTAATAGTAAGAGTTTGAAGAAAGATTTTTCTATCACTTGACAACAAGCCAAGGAAATTATAAGGAAATGTCCTATTTGTTTCTCGTATAACCATACTCTACTACCTGCAGTAAGTAAT
Organism: Peromyscus leucopus; assembly: GCF_004664715.2. NCBI lineage: Eukaryota > Metazoa > Chordata > Mammalia > Rodentia > Cricetidae > Peromyscus > Peromyscus leucopus. The sequence goes on along the minus strand of NC_051079.1, from coordinate 46,909,744 downwards.
CCTAGGGGTATTCAAAGAAATGAAATTTGGCAAATAGATGTGTTTCATTTTGCAGAGTTTGGAAAATTAAAGTATGTGCACCACACCATAGCTACATATTCAGGATATCAATGGTCAGCTGCTTTGAGTTCAGAAAAGGCTGATTATGTAATCACACATTTATTAGTAGTTATGGCCATTATGGGAATACCTGTGGAAATTAAGACTGATGATGCTCCAGCATATGTCTCTAGTAAAATGAAGTTTTTTGCATATTACAACATAAAGCATAATACAGGTGTGCTATACAATCCTACAGGATAAGCAGTTATAACAATATCTAATCATACTTTAAAAGATATGCTTAATAAACAGAAAGGGGTAATAAAGACCCCCAGAGATAGATTACACAATGCTTTATTACCTTTAAATTTTTTAAAATGCTAATGGGAAAGGAACAACAGCTGCAAAGAAACATTGGATAGTAGAAAAAAACAAAAACAAAAACAAAAACAAAAAAAACCTGCTGAATATAATCAGCCTATATACTTTAAGGATGTGTTGACGTCAAAATGGAAACCACAATGTGTGTCACATTGGGGAAAAGGTTTTCTTTCATTTCCACAGGAGAAGAAAAGATATGGATACCACCAACACTGATAAATATTAGAATCAAACAAGAGAGACCTTTTGATTAGCAGAAGCTGTAGTTTGTCACACAGCATGGCAATTCAACCTGATTAAAAGGGAAAGTTTCCATAGTTAAGATTGAGGCAGGGTTTTGCTTTTGTCTTTCCTGGGGAACAAAAACATCCAACTAAGGAATTTGAATATCACTGGACAAATGAGATGTTCGAAGAAGAAGGATGAATAATCCAGAGAAAATGCCCCAAGAAAAAAAAGTAAATCAGCCTGATGGTATAGAACACTTCAAATAGGATAAAATTTCATAAATCTCCCCAAATGTTTGCCTCTACTGTTCTCTACAGATATATAAGGCAAATGATTTTTTTTGTAGTCTCAATTCAACTAAAAATTAAATCTGGCTTTGGAGTTGAAGTGTGGCTCTCCCCTTCTCTAAACCCAAGCATATTTGTTAAAGAAAAGTCCAAAATCTCTGTCTCATGTCAGAAGAGCCACCTGTTAGGAGAAAGAAGAAAAACCAAAATTTAAGAACTATTCTTTTGCCACTAATTTCATAATCCTCTGGTTTTATTTTGACCCTTAAAACTTTCTTAAGGTATGAATAGTATCTTAAAATTTATAAAATTAATATATATATATATATATATATATATATATATATATATTTAAACCTTCTCTCATGATATTAATGATCATATAGAGTATTAACTGATTCTAGAAATGGGCTTCATCTAGCTTCTAATATGTGATTTCGGGCTTAAGTCTGAAGCAGGTAACTAGAAACTAAGTTTGTGTGCCACAGATATATTTAATGGATTTTGATCCTTCAATTTATCCAATATCTGCTTAATATGACTGCTGTGGGATGGTCTGTATGTCAAATGTGTTGCTCTGATTGGTCAATAAATAAAACACTGATTGGCCAGTGGCCAGGCAGGAAGTATAGGCGGGACTAACAGAGAGGAGAATGGAGAGAACAGGAGAATGGAGGGAGACACTGCCAGCCACTGCCATGACAAGCAGCATGTGAAGATGCTGGTAAGCCATAAGCCATGTGGCAAGGTATAGATTTATAGAAATGAATTAATTTAAGACATAAGAACAGTTAACAGGAAGCCTGAGCCATTAGGCCAAACAGTTTAAATAATATAAGCATCTGTGTGTTTATTTTATAAGTGGGCTGTTGGACTGCTGGGGCTTGGAGGGACCAGAGAGAAAACTCTCCAGCTATATATGACATTTTAAATGTTTAAGTTTCCTGCAGTGAACCATTCCTAACAGAGATCCACATAGTCTCCAAAATGATGTTGTATGGGGGCCCACAGAGACTCCATAGTGTGGCTTTATTCCATCTTGACTCAAGGTCAGGGAGCCCGAGCTTGTTTTGCCCCAGCAGGCTGCATACTAGGATGTTTTGGCCAGAGGAGTGGTTACCAGGTGTCTTATACTTCAAGGCCTAATTACAGTATGCTTTGCTGTAAGGAGTGGCTGCTAGAAGTTTTGAGAATTAAGGAAATGTTTACACTTGTTTGTATTGTGTCCCTGAGAGAGGGAATGTCTTTTGCCTCTCCCCTTGCTGGTGTATAAAAAGCCCATGAGGAATAAACTGGAGGTGACTGTGGTATTGACCAAGTGCCATCCCAAAGCTATTCTGTGTCTCTGTATTTTTTTCTTAGTCTACATCTCTATTTTTCATATCTATTATTTTTCAATTCTCACTTCTCCCTTCAAGGACTGTTCAATAGTCAGGCCGGACCTGACAGTGTTGGGTCCCCACAATGGTAAATCCACCTGAATTGTAGTAATATCACTAAGCTGACAAATACCAGCCAAAGGCCAACTTTGGACTACAAAGTGCTCAAAACAACTTCAAAGCAGTTAGCTAAGATGGTCCAGTCTCATATACTACAGTCAGGACTTCAGATAAGCCTTGGACCCTCCCATCACACTTAGATTGGACAACAGCTAGCTCTCCCAGAACTTGATCTTTATCTCAGTTTTTTTCAGGATCCCCTAAAGATGCCATCATATCCAGACAGCAGGAATTAATTCTAAGAATAGGATACCCATATTCCCAAGAGTTAGGGTGGACGGTTTTTAATCATTCCACGGATGCTTGTCATCATTTGGGGTGGAGGTTGGTCAAAAGTTGTTCTTGGTCATGGTTAGAGATGAAACTAAGCAAAGGAAATTAGATCCAGGGATCTTGTTCTGAAAAGAAAAAAGGGGATATAGGAATTATAGAATAAAAAGGGTTGATTGTTGTATCTACTTTCAAACTAAAGAAGCAACTACTAGTCTCAAATATTTTACATTGGTATGCATTTTTTTATATTGATACAAATATGTTATTTTTGTTACACTGTATATATGTTTCTAATCTTGTCTAAGATATTTTTATATATTGATAGAAATTTAAGGTTTTTTATTATACTGTATTATATGTTTTTATTTCTTGTTTAAGGTAGTGTACCTATTCAGCTCATTTAAAATATAAAGTTCTAGTCACTGAAAGATATTTAGGATATTAAAATAATACAGGTTAGTAGTTAGTCATCTATAACAATCAAATTTATAATTATGTTAAGTATGTTTTCAAGGTCAATCAGACATATTTTAAATAGATGATCTTCAAACACTTCAGAGACTTACAGAATTTGGCATTTAAATGTTTTAATAACATGAGGCTTTTCTTGACAGTGAGGTACATCTGCTCCTGGCAGTACCAATTTATTTCAAAAGAGGATAATGGAAATCGAAGAACCTCCATACAGAATTTGCTTTCATTTGTGGCAAAGTTAGCCACTGGGCAAAGAAACTGCCCTTGCCTCAACTGCTGATAGTATGCTGTCCAAATTGGACAAGCAGGACAAAAAAGAAGGCAACTGCTAAACTTTGCCAAGGCAAGGTAGACAGTCCTACAAATTTCCTGCTTCACAGAAATGTCTTCCAGTTATTCTAGGCCCATTGGTTGAAGATGTATGCCCCAATATCAAAGAGGAACCTTGGGGTGACTGTCCAGGCAGCCAGATGTCTGTCATTTATTAGTTTTGGAAGTTGCTTGCTGTGCACTTCCTGTTTACTGAGGTAATATTATGTCTTTCTTGAGTCTCTGATGGTGTTGAAGATTATATAGTTATACTATAGTTTTCCTTGGTTATGATAGAAATTAAATTAAGTATAAAACTTTGGACCCACCAAGATGATATAGATAACAGAGTATTTTCTCTGAATTTTCCAAATACTAATGGACTGGACATTGTGATTGTATTTCTTACTTGATAACTATTCTTATTCTATATAGTTTTGCATTGTTAGAGTTAAAACCTTTCATTTTTATTTAGATAAAAAAGGGGAAATGTTGAGGGAGAATTGTTCATACAGTCAATCTACTGTGCCAATAAAGCAACCTTGAGTCAATGGATAGAGTCAGTGATTGGCTGACTGTGATTAGTCATAAAGTTCTTGGAGGATTGAGGATTGAGGAGGGTGGCTAGAGAGGACAGGAGGAAAGGGTGTAGGAGTTCTGGGGAATTTCCAGGACTGGTGGCTCAGGAAAAAAATGGAGAGAGGGTCAGGCAATCGCTCCATTTTCCTTTGATTTATCAGATCTTAATCTCAATTTCTGTTTTTATTATACTGGAACAAATTAGATAATTATTATATCTGGCAGCCACAGAGATTTAAAGATAAAACATCTCTTTTTAAGTAGAGAATGTTCAGAGAAACTGACTCACAAAAGAACTTCTTTTACGTAAAGTATGATGTTGCAAATTGTTTAAGAATATTTGTTGTTTCAAAAACAATTCCCACATGACTCAGTCAAATTAAAATTCATTAAACACAATAATGAAATAAGTTTAAGAAATACCCAGAAGCCTAGGAGGGTGAAAGCAATGAATCATACATCTTAGAAAAATAAAGCAATACATTTGATAAAGTTATTTATATTCAATAAATAAAGACTGCAGATTTTGCATCTTAAAAGTCCATGAATATGTAGACTTCATTGCAAAGACACTCATTCTCTTAAGTCTCACAGGAATTTGTCTTTGAGTCTCTTTTCATGATCTACTACTTTTCTCTTAAGTGCTGTGTGTTGACTAATCATTAACTGATGAATTACAGATGATGTTAAATAGCCATGGGAAGAAATTCAAAATGTAGAGTAAAAACATAAAACTCTCCTCATGTCATCAGCTTCTGAAGATTCTGGAGAAATCAGTTTGAATGAGAGTACTCTACTGCAGGTTAACATTAACCACTATCCACACAATGATTTGAACAAAATGAGATGTTATTCCAGAACACAGTCCCAAGTAAGACATGAGTGCACACTCAAGGAAAGAAATAAGGAGGGAAGATTTGAGAGGAAGGATAAATGCTGGCCTATTACGGGCATCAGAGTATCTCCATCCTGCTTGTAGTGCTGGAGTCGCTAAAGGTAGCAGGGCAAGTGGACACTCCTACCACTTGAATTGTTCTAAATTCAAAGATGTGCTTTGGATATATTGTTGCAAGATGAATGAAATTCATTTAGAACTGATGAAGTCCCAAGTGAAACCTGGACATTTATATTTTGGATAACACAATGAATTTTTTTATTCTAATTAATTTTGCTTGTCTGTAACATGAGAACAGTGGTGCCTATTTTATATATGATGAGGCTGAAGGGAGATAGTGTTACATAAATAAAAGTGTTAATTAAAATGCACTAAGCATTAGTTGCTATCGTATAATACTAAATAACATAAACAGATTTCTTTACTTTTCCTGCTTATTATGAAATGAAATGACCAAGGGGAGAAATACTTGGAGACAAATTAACACCACATTAGCTAGGGTACTAGGTGTGGAAAATATCAATGCTTTATGAACAATAATAATGTCCTTCCTTTTTATTGCAAGTCCTGTTTGAGTTTTAAGCTCATTAAAAGAAGTCTGATTGTCTTGTATAATATATGACAATATAAGCATTATAATCAAGAAAGCAGTGGAAACTATATAAAAAGCAAGATTTTACCTTCTTATTTCCAATATAATAGTACCTTTTCAGAAAAAAACATATTTTATATATATATATATATATATAATTGCTTCGCAAAGGCAAAATAGCTTCTAAAACTACACATTATTCATGAAATTCATTTCTCAATGAAAGACTTATTCAGTAAATATTTTGATGCAATACTTTTTCCATTAAATTCAGGATTCAATATTGAACAGATTAATTAAGGAATGATGAGCATTTGAGGGGGATCAAAGCATTCTAGTTATCTCTGCCTTCAATCTCTAGTTTAAATGCTCACTGGGTTATAGAAAAGCTGCTGAGATTCCAACCAGCTTCCTAGGAGAAGTGCTTTCCAGCATGCTTTCAATAGACCAGGATTGCTAATAAAGAAAGTTGAAAATATCATATGAATATCATCATTCAAGCTCATGAGTTACATAGTACTATCTTTTCAGACTCAGCATGAGAAACTTGTTTTCTAAATTGTATAATGCTTATATCAAGTCATTCCTGGGTGTGAAAGACAAAAATGTAAGTAAAATACTGAAAGGTAGAGGCAGTCATGAGCATGATTAACTATCATGGGACATATGAGGGAAGTGGAAAAGATGAAAATAATATTCCTCATTACCACTCTATCTTTAATGTTTTATTTTCCTTCAATTGAACTTTGCTTAAGAAACAGATCTTGGGGAAATTTAGAGGAGTGGTAATAAATTTTAGGGTGTTGGTGATGGAATGCTTACTAGAGTAGGTATAGAATATTCTTGAAGGTGGGAACAGACCTGAAGGTTGAGGGTATTTATTTTCATTTTTATATAAACTTTTGACACTCAGTTTATTTGATCAATGTTTAGTGTTTCATGTCTTCACAGCTTTAGAGTTTTGACTGGAGAATATTTTTACCAAATAATTTTTCAATAAATATTTGCTAATCGGTTAATGTGGTGGATAGCATGAGTGTTTGCATCTTTGTTGGTACTGCTGTGGGTTTATGTTCATTTTGGAAGTGTCTATTTTCATAACAGGAACACTTCATATAACATTTTATCAGTTCAATTTCATGTGGACCCAGTTCTCTAAAATGTTACAGTAGAGTTCCAAAAATGTGTAAGTATACATAATATATCAACAAACTCTACGAGCAGTTTTTGTCAACCTGTAGAACTACTACACTGATTGAGTTTTATTAAGATAAAACTTAGTATTGAGTAGAATCGCACATGTGGCTCAAAAGTTGGTGGGTTTGTAGAGCTGAAGAAAGAAGAGGGACATGGACAATTGGATGTGAAATTGAAGTTGACACTAAAATGTCCTGGCAGGCGGTGTGGTTTCTGGCTTGATCCAGATGCGGCTTCATCTCCATCTGGGGGAATGAATCATTGCTGGTGTCTCACATCATCCTCACCATCTGTCATGGCAAACTTGGCAGCATGACTGGCATCTGAGTGAGGCTGTGAGGCTGAAAGAAGCTGGATCACACTGGCTACAGAGGGTTCTCCATGCCCTGTTGATGTCCCTGAAGGATACAGGGACTTAGTCAGCACAGACACAAGCCTCTAATATGGCATGCTAAAAGTGATTAAGATGTTGAAAGGAAGGGGGCAGGGGAAAGTAGGCAAGCCTTCAGCAGTTAAAAATCCCTTTATTGTCCTTGAGAACACCATCTTGTCAGTTAGGGTTAGGGTTACAACCCAGGGTACTTTCTGAAAATGATATGCCTTTAGTAATTAAGCATAAATTAGAAAGGTAGTGTAGAAGTCTCTGGGGTGTTAGCAGTAGAGATGCTGGTAAAGCATACTAGCTTCCTTTAGTGTGTGGCACCACAGGCAAGTGTCAGAAAGCAAGAGACAGCAGGAAGACAGTGGTACCTTGGCCACATAAGCAGAATGTATAGAAAGCTTTGTTTCCACATCCAAATCATATCATCAAGGCCAATACAAAGCTACAGATATTGTATGGGCTACTGGAGATTTGCATTTCTGTTTTTATTTGCATGAACCAATTTGCTGTTGGGTGCGAGAAAAGAGAAGCAGAAAATCTCCAGATCAAGGTCTACCTACAGTATTCTCCCCAGGAAAATGTAATGAGCCCTAGCTGAATGAACTTCTGAACAATCAAGCTGATAGAGAAGAATCTTGTACAATGAGCCCTATTCTTAGAAGAAGAAAGTATTTGTTAAACTGGGCAACTAATCAGTTGCTCCAACCATGGTGCTGCTGCCTTGAGCCTTCTTATACTAAAATGTTACTTTATTATTTGAGTTTCTGGTGAACATTTATTTACTTGTTTGGATTATGAGCACATATTTGAATATTTCATTCCTCTACTTAGCTCTCAAACTATTAATTATTTATAATGGGCTCAACTCTTAGATCCAGAAACATTTTGTTAATGACAGTGTGCTTATTTCAAGTCTGTATGGTAACATGCCAACTTTCATCAGTGTGGAATACTTCTGCACCTAGTTGGCTAAGATGAAACAGAAAGACAGCTACTAGCATTATGAATTTTGAGATTTTTTTTTCTTTGCTGAAGTCCAGTGGCACACGCACGAGTAGACAGCAAAATGATTCTCTTCCCACAGCAGAGCCCTGTACAAAGGATCCAACAAAGTGGGAGAGGATTATGAAGGAAGTTGGAGGATACAGCAAGCTTAGCTCTCTCCAGAAGAGCATTTGGCAAAAAGAAGCAAATTCAAGGGTGGATCAAATACATCTATGGTGACAGCTGACCTTTACCCTCCTTTGATTTCTATATCCTGCCCAATACCTGAGAAGTCATGTTTGGCAGAGACGCAAGGCAGGTGCTTCCCATTCGAATATCCTTTAGCGTAAACGTGCATTCTTTAGAGTCCCCTAATTGATGATGACCTCCATTTCTTTTTCTGTTGAATATATAAAATATTCTGAATAATCTTGAGAGCTATTATGGGGATTGTACTTAGGAAAATTCAAGTAAAATACATTGCATGTTGTTGAGTGAGTAATCAGAAACCTATAGTGATGCTGAAGGACATGGAACATTTTTAGGGTGATGTTCGTAAAAAAAAAAAAAAAAATATTCACAGCTATCCAAATGACAGAATGTGGTGTTTGTATTAGTGAGACTACCTATTGTGGTGGTATTCTAATTTAACTGAAATGTGATTTTGATTGTATGTTAATAAATAAAGTTGCCTGGGGGTCAGAGCTATTAGAGCCATAGACAGAGTGTGGAGGTGGTGGTGCACACCTTTAATCCCATAGATCTTTGTGTGTTCAGGGATACAGCCAGCATTGGAGACATACGCCTTTAAGACCTAGAGGGCTGTACATACAGACAGTGACGAGGCAGTCACGTGTTTGGGTTTACAACCAATGAGAAGGCAGAACAAAATACTATGAAAGGACAGACACACAGGAAATAGCTCTCTTTCGGGAAGCTAAGACCACCGTAGGAGGAAGGGTGAGATTTTAGCTCTGAGCTCTGATCTCTTGGCTTTGTCTTTTACATTGGTTCTGTGTTTCTTATTTAATAAGACTGTTGGTTACATCTACAAATGGCGCCAAACGTGTTGGCAAGAGTTTCTACCTAAAACCTGAGAAAAGATTCTAAAATGGAGGTAAAAACAGCTTCCTAATTGTCTCTCTCAAATGAGCGGCAGCCTGCCGGTTTGAGCTACTGGCGGGTTCCTAGCATGCGAGCTCGATCTGCAGTATGGCAGGAATGAGGCCTCTGCAAGTGGCACATTAAGCTGCGTGGTGGATTTAGCCTTTGCTAGTACAAAACAAAAAAAGAGGTTTCTGGGCTACACACTGCTTGGATAAAAGCATAGACCCACGATGGCTCCCAGAGCTGGCAGAAAACGTACCACTGCCATGTTGGGAAGCTGAAGTGGGCGGAGCCAACAGCCACAGCACCATTTCAGGCTTAAAAGGCTACAATTTAAAGCAATAGGCTCAAGGTAATATAAAAAATAAGCCACATAAAGATGGCTACCACACAGAGAATCTGGATTATGTTCTCTTTGATATTTGTAACTGAAGAAAAACATTTGATTACAAAAGCTGTTGAGTTATGCCAAAATGTGTATTTTAAAGGTACCTTGACGTCAAAATTTGGATGTAAGGATATGTTGCTTTGAAAAAGAGGCTCTGCTTTTGTTTCTACAGAAAGCCAGAGGCTATGGATTTGTTCCAGATTAAGATATATCAGGTTTGACCAGCCAAGACCCCCTGAAAGGTCTCCGATGACACCATGGCCCAAATGATCTAACATCCAGAATCGTTTCAAGGCAACTGGCTCAGACGATACAGCCTCACGGACTACTCCATGATCCTTAAATTTTCTTTATGTCCCCATAAGATACAGAGCCCCCCTCCAGCAGGAAGTAGTAAGAGAAGCTACGCCCAAATTCCCAAATATACCAAGCTGGCTTTGGAGATGTGTCAAAGTTAAAACCTTCCTTTTTAAAAAAAAGAAAAGGGGAAGTGCTGTGGGATGGTCTGTATGTCAAATTGCTCTGATTGGTCAATAAATAAAACACTGATTGGCCAGTGGCCAGGCAGGAAGTAGGTGGGACAAGGAGAGAGGAGAATTCTGGGAAGCAGAAGGCTGAGGCAGGGAAATAGCCAGCCGCCACCATGACAAGCCACATGTGAAGACACCGGTAAGCCACAAGCCATGTGGCAAGGTATAGATTTATGGAAATGGATTAATTTAAGCTATAAGAACAGTTAGCAAGAAGCCTGCCACGGCCATACAGTTTATAAGCAATATAAGTCTCTGTGTTTACTTGGTTGGGTCTGAGCGGCTGTGGGACTGGTGGGTGACAGAGATTTGTCCTAACTGTAGGCCAGGCAGGAAAACTCTAGCTACAACCTATCTTTTGGTTCTGACTACATTTGCATTGTGTTTTCCTTAAACCTTAACACACTGAGAAAACGGATACCATGTAGACTGACAAAGTCAATTTTACTAACACCATGACCCTTAAATCTTTAGCCAGGAAATACTGCATTGCCTGAAAAGAAATTGCTGGAAACTCATGTCAAATTATAAAACAAGTTTTAGATGCACTTATGCTAGCTGCTCACTGTGGTGTGCTGGTTTAAAGTTACAGTCAGATGAGATCCCTGCAGCGCTTCATCCCTTCTGTACAGTTCCATAAATTAACAAAGCCTCCAGCCCACCCAAAGACTTCTGTTCACATACATCATGGTGAGAGCAGCAGAAATAGTCTTCCTCAGGGAAGAGTACACCAATTAGTTACCTAATACCAAATGCTTAGCCCTGAAAACATGCAAGTAACCTTGTTACAGACTGAGCAGATTATATTTAGAAATACATGAATATAAGACATATGACTGTAACAGCAATTAATCAAAAAGAGCCAAGGATTTGAAAGAGTAAAGAGGGTTATAAGGGAAGGAAGGGAAGAGGAAATGGTAAAATTCTCATATTATAATCTCAAAAATAAAAGAAGCAAAATAATAAAATTAAAGTAGTGCTTTGTCCCTTGGTTAACTCCACAACTTAGAATGTTTGAAATGTGGCATTTATGTTTATTATTATTATTTACTAAAACCCTTTTGTATCACTCATTTGTGTTAAAGAAAAAAGTAGACTCTGTTAATAAAAAAAAAAGTAATCATGATCATTTGGTAATAATTATCCCAAATGACTGACTGAATGTTAATCCATTTGCTTTTTAAGAAAATAAGATGTACACAAGAGCTAAGTTATGTAATATAAGAAAGTAAGCTATTAAAATAAGTATTTGTGAAAGCCCAAGACAACGTAAGAGCAGAGGTCAATTTTAAATTGATGGCCATGTCAAGATGAACATTTTAAAAATAAAAATGTCATTAATTCCATTCTGGTGGACTCAAAATTATTAAGATTATATGTTTAGAGAGGGAAATTTCCATTCTGTTTTTCTCAACACCAAGTAATGTTATTTTGAAGCCCTGGACATACTTTCAGTAAAAACAAAAAGGTTGTTACCAGGTTAGGACCCTTCATAGTTTGGTGGCCTTGTGGCTGTCTGTTCCAAATGAGGCCAATAATTTGTGAGATAAAATGACTGGCACAAATTGTTTTCCTTTTCAATGAAAAATGAAAGTCATCTGCTTCACTTTATTCATAAAGAGTAAAATGTAAAAGATATATCTTTTCTTCATTAGAAAGTAAAGACAGGTATGATGATACATGTCAGCCAAAACCGTGGTCTGTGTTGTATCAAGAAGGTCTGAGTGGAATGCATGACAGCCAGATAGTTGTAGATATTTAAATGTTTTGTTTAATTTTGTGTAAATATATTACTTGTCTGGAGAATGATTTTTTAAAATAAGTTTCATGAGACTGCATAGGTATATAGGTATTCATTCTCTCTTACATTTCTTAAATATGACAGTGTTTTTCTAGAAATGACCTCATAGATTCGGTCAAAAGAAAAACCATCATGAGAGATGAGATATTTCCCTAGGTGTTTTTTCATAATTATAAAATTAATCTTATTTTTTATTTCCCCCAGGATTGTTACATTTTTATATACTTTCCAAGGCAGATTCTGAACTATTCTTTTGTGGTTGGACAAACCCCAGTCTTCAGAGACTGAGAACAGTCTCCTGTCAGATGTTGCATTACTGAGTTTAGAATTAATTCCTATGAATCACTTACGAAGCCTGGGAATAAGGCAGAACACAACGCATTTCCCATGACCCCATAGTGAAGCCGGCATTGTCCCATCTAGTGAAGCCAGCCCTTTTGGTGAACACCACCCTAAAAATTACATCAAATAAGACAGAAAGGAAACAGCACAGCTTTGACAATGTTTTTGAAAAAGAATACGTTTATACCTGTGTTTTATTATAAATAAACAGGTTCTGTCATGTTTTATCTTCTTGCCAGCAAATGAAGGACATTGTTTCATAAAGCTTCTAAAATGTACATGAATATTTCATTAAATCATATTTCCTTGAGAAAATAAAGTTCCTTCGCATTTATAGCAGACAGTTTTGAGGAGTTTGTAATTGTAAGACCAGGGTAGCCAGTACCGGTTGCTTGTGGAACAGTACTCCTCAATTTTTAAAACTTTTTCTTAAAAAATAAACATACAATCATAGGTGTTCATTTACTTTAAAAATTCTAACGATGAAGAAAATTATTGTCTATATATTTAAGTCCTTGTATAAATTACAAAACTCAAGTCTATGTCACAGAGTCCCTTCCCCATAGGAAGCATAAAGCACTTTTGTGGTACCTTTCACCAGTAAATATTTGTATCACATTGAAGTTGACAAACAAAAGAAAAGTCAATATTGCATCTTTAAGCCCTAAGAGAACATTCTTCTAAGCTGTCTCTTGTGATGAATGAGCTTCCAAAGTCATTTGATTGCCATAATTTAACTCAATCTCAAATAAAGTTATATAAAAGTAATACACTTATTGACTTCAGTAGAACTCTGACTGTGAAATATCAGTGAACTTCAGACTCTTCTTGCTTGAGGTCAACAAACACCCTTTGGAAGACAACCAAGAGTACTTTAAGACCAGGACAACAAAATAAAATTATAACAACAACAACAACAATAATAATAACAATAAAATAACAACAATAAAATAAAAATAATAACAGCCAACACTGAGGTAAACTCCCCTTCTAAAAGGCAATGCGTGTTGCCTGGACTGTCAGGAGAGAGTTCGATTGTCCCTGATACCCAAATGTTTTTCTAACCAGAGTTCAGCCAGTTGCATGGTTGAGGCAAAAGTACTTGCTTTAGATCCTAAGCACATCTTATACTGCTTAGGGTCCAAGTTAGGATCACAATGAACTGGATGGAAAATATGCACCACTCCTACTTCTTGACTTCTGAAGGGTTGTAAGCCAGATAGGATAACTTTGTTGTAGAGATCTACATCTTCCAGTCCCCAGCCTTGTATTGAGGTATCAAATCCACCTGCACCCAGTAGATCACTTTTGTAAATACAAGTGATACCATAGCCATAGTCTCTCCAAAATCCAGTTTCCTTTGAAAATACAAAGTCATCCTCTGGGGGAGGATTTCCCATGTGGGTCACCTTTGGGTCGTACTGGCTAAAGATGATGGGGTAGTATACCTGTTGTCCCTGAATTGTATTGTCTCTACATCGCTGGAGAAAGTCTCCTCTAAAGATCAAGTCAACATCACAAAATAGCAGCAATGTGTCATTGTCAAACTGAGAAGAAGCCATTTCAAGACCAAGACCTCTGGAAAACTCCCCCTTCATGGGAATCAGCATCATTTCTGCGTTAGGGTACCTGTTCTGATAGTCTTGTATCAGCTCAATGTGCTTGTTGGACTCTTGGCCAGATTCCCCACTGAAAAGGATGATGACCAGCTTTACATTTTGCTTTGGGATAAGACAGGTACTTTCAAAATTTTCCATGAATCTCAAGAAAGTATCATACCTTCTAATGAGGGGAACAAGAATGTGCACTTTCTTTTCTTTGTGCCCTCCTATTTCTTTGGTCTCTTGAAGAGAAGAGAGTGTTTTTAGAGAATTGGATATTAAGGAGAAGGACTGAGTGCCGCTGTTAATACTCTCCACCAAACTGTTGACATCGAGTTCTTCCATTTCTCTGAAGAAAGGCTTGCTAAACAACTGCTGAAGATAGGCATGACGCCTCACAGGCACAGTCAATTTCCTTCCTTTGTGCCTTTTGTACAAGAGGAGCAGATCCAAAATGTACTCCACCCCATGCATGGGATCAACCCTGCGGTAGCCATACTGAATTTCCTTGAAGTCAATGAGCCGGCCCCTACTCTTGGCATTCTCGTTGATCATCTCCATCACCTGCAGGACGGTGTCATCCAGGGCTGTCCGAAGGATGCTGTTGATGCTCTGTCGAGGAGGCTGGTTCTCCGCGGCTGAGTAAAGCAGCTTCCCTGTCAGGAACTCCCACTCGATGACCTCATTTCTCTCCCGGGGCTGGAAGTGGTTGAAAGAAGGCATCACTCCCAGCTGCTGGTCCTCTTTGCTCACTTCACTGTTGCTGAGCTTGCTCATGAGTGCACTTTCTCTGTGGAGCTGGATGGTGCGGTAGCGGAGCTCGGAGATCTTGCGGCTAAGCATGTAATTATGCAGTCTATATTGGTACGCCGGCCTTTTGTTTGGATGAAGGGTGATGGCTGCGTGGATTTTGCTGTTGTGAAGGTCTTGGATGTAACCCTTGCGATTGTGCTCGTAGTTTTCATGGAACAGCTGTTGCATCTGAAAAGTCAAGGCAACCAGAATGTAAGATTAAAAGGAAAATTAGCATGAAAATTAAACATTTAAATGAAAATATTTAATAAATATTTACCAATTTGGCACTCTGTGGTCAATATACTTCCTAAATTTATACTTATATGAAATCACAAGTTTTATTTCTAAAACCAACAGATAAAGTTGTACTTATCATGTATAATATGAGGTTTTAAAGTATGTGAAATTAGTGGAGTGACTAAACATAGCTGAATAGCATATTTGTTATGCCATAGGTATCATTTCATGACATACACCCTTTAAGCACATACTGCATTATTATTGACCTCACCCTCATTTTATATAGTAGTATATATATTGACACAGTGTGTCAATGAAGCTTTTATCTCATCTCTCCTGGTAACCACTATTTTACTTTGTGCTAATTACATCAACATTTTATTTCCCCTTGGACTCAGGTAACAAATGCCAAGAACATAGGAGGGAATACTGTAAACCAATGTTTTACATATTTTCAAGCATTTTGTTTCTCTATTTTTCCAGAAACTAGCCCCAGATCGTTCAAATATTTCCATAATCTCCTAGTAGACCCTTTAGAAGCACAGTGGACATACCATGGGTATCTCTAAGAGAATGTTCGTTGAAAAGTAAGACAAAAAGCCTATTGCTTGGCATGGCAGGAATAGGCTCTCCGCCAGATGATCATTTAGTGTCCTAGCACACCAGTTTCACTGAGGAAGTTCTTGGTAAGAAGCTGAGGTAAACAGCTCATGTCAAGTTGTATTCAGTTAGATATGCTTGACACCCTGTGAACCAGGAAAGCTTTCAGCTCTCTATAACAAATTTACTAATTCTGAAACCCACGTGAAAATACATAGTTTTAAAATCAACATTCAAACTTCTTTCAGTATTCAATGCAGCTCACACTTCTTCCTTTGACAGGAATCAAAAGCATTCTACCACACCCATCACGATAAGAACTATTAAAGAAGAAGCTTCTCTAGTGAGGGTTGAGCAAGACATTGATCTATGAATATAGTAATATATCATTAGGAGTCATGTTATGATCATTTATCAGAATAATTGTAGTAGGTTTTCCCCTGGGCACATAACCTATCTATCTAGTCTCAGATTCTTGATCTCATCAGCAATATCAGGTATGTGTTGGATCTCATAGAGGTGGCCTTAAATCCAAGTGAAAAGTGGTTGTCACTCCCCTGACGTTGTGCCATGATTGTACCAGTGTGTATATCTTGCAGAGAGGTCATTATTATAGCTCACAAGGTTCATAGTTAGGTAAGGTTGATTATTATTTTTCTCCTTTAGCAGCATGTATAGTACCTTCTAGCACTATGAATGCTAGCAAATGGGGGTAAGCTTCCTGTTGAGTACAAGCTACATTTTTCCATATTCTATACTGAAAATGTGTGATGTCTTCAGGAATAGGATATTACCAATATGTTGTGGAGGGTAACCACAGCATTTAGGGACTCGATAGGACCTTATTAGTCAATGACTCAAAAAGAGGTAATACATTCCTGTATGGGGGTTTTATTGGTAGCATATGGTGTCTAGTTGGGGATAGGAAAAATTCTCAAAAGTATCTCATTTATATATACTTCAGGTAATATAGTAATTATGATAGCATCTTCAATATATTTTTTTACTAAGAAGTATATAGCTTGTTGTTCAAATTTCTTACTTTCATATTTAAAGTGGATCAATCTATATAGGATGGACAGTTAATCTAAGAACTATACTTTGGAACCAGCTAGGATAAGTATACATAGGTTTTTGATCACTGGGCTCTATCATGTCTAAGAGATTTCATAGTCAGTCTGTTTGATCCTTTATCTTCTCTATAGAATGGAGAAATGCCAACAACTCCAATGCTTATTGAAATTGCATTAAATAGGATAAAAGTATGCATGACTTTTAGCATTGTGGTCTATCTAGTAGACAGTATTCAGTAAACAATAATTACATAGAAATAATTATTCAAGGACATGGCAACTTTATTTTAAAATTGTGCTTATTTTTAAATTAGGACTCTTCAGAGAATTAAGATTGCACCTTCAGTTAACACATGCCTTTATTTTCATGCTCACCAAGGTACAATTTGAAAGTTGGCTACATATAGTCAGTGCTTCAGGATACTTAATGTACTATTGGCATATTAAATTACAAAAAAAAAAGACAACATTGTGACTATTTCACCAAATTAAAATTCGTGGGGATTAGGTTGATTAATTAAGAGTCCATTAAGAAGAAAAGAGTTAAAACTAAATGCAGATATTATATTCACATGGAGCACAGCAAAAATTGAGAAAAGAATGTAAAGTTTACACTTGGAAATTATAGGAGCTTGCTTGAGGTGATTTACAACTTAGAGTTGAATTTGCTTGTTGTTCTTCCAAGAGTTATCAGTTGAATTTGTGGCATCACCATGTTACAAAAACAAAATCACAGCTGTAATGATGTCAAAGGCTCCTCCAGTCACCCACAACCTCAGTGTCTGAGAGGCTATAAAAAAATCCTATTAGGAAAAGTCAGAAAGGAAAACAACAAATGTCCAGAGATGGTTCAATATGAATTATCGTTACACTTTACTATATTAAGTTCTGTTTGCATTTACATTTATTAGTAATGGAAATATAGTATGTATAATTTATGGAATGATCATAGATATGCAAAAGAAAATTTTTAAAATCCTTTAGATACAGGAAGGAGTTGAGTATTTAAATAGACACAAGGTCAGTATAAGAATAGCAGAAAGCTGATTTATTAGATTTTAAAATGGTTATACAACTGTATCCTTTTACTAGATACCATTAAGCTATACAACTGCAAAAGAAGAATTTCCAAGAATGTAAGTTATTTACAAACAATAATGTTGAAAAGAAAATACACCCAACTCCAATTTAAAATGATATTGGTCACTAGGAAAATCTTGGGGATTTCCATGGGCTGCTGAGGATGAGAAGGCCATGCAGGGCATTGCCTGTGGTGAAAACTCCCACAAACAGCATAGTTCACAAAGCGCTAGGAAAAGAACTGGTCTAAAAACGTTGAGCACAAAACCCCTATTTTATAACTTGGATGTAGACACTCACATGAGAAACTCAGGTAGAATCAACCCCAGGGATTCAACATCTGCTTCAAAGAAGTAGAAAATATAGAGCTACGAGAGGTATGAAGCACAAAAAAACAAGTTTTCCCATGGAACAGATTTAATATTAGGCTGTAAAGAAAATCAATGTTGTGTCTTTGTTGAAATTAGCAAGTACACAACTGTTTTGAACACACTTCCAAGATAAATCTAAGGTAAATATCTTGCCTGGTTAAAAGTATTTCAATCTGAGATAAGTCAATTTTCTAAGAAAGGAAAATAGTGTAACAAAATACAAAGACCCATTTTAAAAAGCTAAAATGAAGAAATACCACTTCTCTCAATCCCCATAACACACACACACACACACACACACACACACAGAGAGAGAGAGAGAGAGAGAGAGAGAGAGAGAGAGAGAGAGAGAGAGGATAAATAAATAATAAATAATAATAGAATAATAAATAATAATAGAATAAACAACACAGTAAACCAATTTTAAAAGAGACAGTACTATTGAAGTAAAAGTATATCTATATGCTAAATTCACTTAACAGTATTCAAAATTAAATTAACTAAGAAGTTTTAAAAAGAGAAACAACAAAACCTTTGGAAGAAAGAAAAAGTTTCTAGCCAGCTTCTTGTGAAAATGGCAGCCTTAGTGGTGCTTGCCATGTTTTCTGAACTAAACACTGACAATGAGAAGATTTTGCAAATATATGCATATAAGGTAAATAAAAGTCGGGAACACTGTAACTGCATGGATAAAGAACAATGGGTTCAGGATGTCATAGAAAACTGCCCTGCAAAAATCCCAGTGGAAAGATCAACCTGAGTAAGAACCCTAATGGGAATCTGTAGAATAATAGAGAATGTAGCTAGTGTTAATGTCATCAGACAGAGCAAGCAACAGCCCCTTTGTGTACCAAAATATGTGTTTAAAAACATTTTATATGTTCTGTGGAGTGGATACTCTTGTCTCAGCAGACAAGAGCTATTCTTATTTTCCAGAAACCCTAATCAGAATTTACCTTAAAGTTATCTCATCTCTTAAAGTGTGTGTGTATGTGTGTGGGAGTGTGCATGTGAGTGCCTGTGCATTTGGAGACAGAGCTCAGTACTGGGTGTCTTACTCAACTGGTCTTCATTGTGTATTTTTTAAATAGTACTTTTGTCTATTCTTTAAAAATACATTTATACAACATACTTTGATACATATATATCCAACAGTACCTACCTACCTCTAGCCTCCTTATGCTCCTCACCCAGTTTCTCTCCTAACTTCATATCCTTTTTGTTACTATTAATAAGTCCCAGAGTCCAACCAGTATAAAATGTGTTAGATAGCATTGTGACACTTTCTAAAGAGGTGTGCTTTGTAATTCGTCTCCCCCTACATTCCCTGCCCTCTGCTACTCCACTCCTTTCTTCTATAGCTCCAAGTCCCCATATTCATTTCCTTGTTCATGGTCAAGTGTCCTTTGTCTACTCTTCATCCTTCTTCATGACCCAGTGTTACTCTCGGGTTCTTCTTTTTCTAGATTTTTAGACTTTACCCACACTTACACATGTTTACATAAATACACATATACTTTATAGGCTAGAATATGTGGGAGAACATTATTTAATCATACTGCTTACATACATCTCACTTAATATTATACTTTTAAGTTTCATCCATTTTCCTGAAAATCTGATGATTTCATTTTTCTTTACAGCTGAAAATATCCCATTGTGTATATGCACCACATTTTCATTGGCCATTAATCTTCTACTGATGACATCTAGGGCGGTTGTATTTCCTTGCTATTTTGAGTACCGTGTCCAGAAACACAGTTGTGCAAATAGCTCTGCAACAGAATACAGAATTTGGGGGAATATACTTAGTTTTTGAGACAGGGTCTCTCATTGAACCTGGATCTCACAGATTTGGTCAGACGGACTAGCCAATAAACTTCATAAATCTTTGTCTCGGATCCCCACAGTTCTGGTTCTGCAAACATGTACCTCAGCTAGGATTTTCCATGAGTGCTGGGGACTCAGACTCAAATCTTTGTGGTTGCTCAGCAAGCACTGTACTGAATGAGCTATTTCTGCAGACCTCCTTACCCTTAATTTTAAACATGTTGTTCAAGACACCAGCCATTTTTATAGAAACAGACTTTAGGAACAAATAAACAAGAAAAAAAAAATAAGTAATGCCATCAAAAGGATGAAGGAAAGTATTGAAAGTATTATTGTGACATAAGGTCATGCTGATAGATATATACACATCACCAAATGCTCTGTTACACTTCTCTATATATATAAACCAAGGAACAAATACAGCAAAAATTAAATGAAACAGTAGAAATTGAAATTTAAAGAAAAAGAGATAGAACTTAAAGTGATTTAAAGAATCTAGAAAGTTAAACCAAAAGACATAAAATTTTAAAAAAAATAATGGACAGAAGTTTAGAAAATGCACAGATCCATCTGGAGGTTTGTATGCTGCTGGAGGACAGTCATTTCAGGAGAGTCAACAAAGAAACAGGCCAAGAATTATCAACAAAATAATTCATGAAAACTCCCTCCAGATGCAACAGATGAAGGGCTGGTTTTCCCAAACTGAAAAACTTATTTAACAAAACCATAAAGATGGACCAACTCATGGAATGCAAATCAATGAAATGTTAGGATCCTGTGGCAGAAAATATGCTAGAAGCTTACTAGGAGAAGAGGAAGAAGAAGCTTATGAATGTCTTCTGACTTCTCAAAAAGAGAAAACTAGAAACAAAATCATGATTTGTTTTAAAATTTGATGGAACAAGGATGTCAACCCTGAACTGCCTGTCTCAACAGCAGGAGATAATAAGGTCAAGTTCTTAGTTTTAAAAAAATATCTATAGCACATTTCTCAGAAAACTGTTAACTGATCTGTTTTACCAAGCAGAGAGGAAAAACAAGAAAAAAGAAGACATTTGTAAAAACAGGGACATGAAAAGCAAGCGAAATTAAACTGATTTTCATGGAGAAGTTTGTGAGAGTAAACTACATATACATAATTGTAAATATTATATGTCCTTTATGAAGGGACACAGGGCAAGATGTACTTGTGCAGTGGGTGAGAGAAGGTTCTACCTTGTTTAGTAAGCCTTGACCCATGGGAGTGTACAATTGGATGGTTACAGGAAA
This sequence comes from Peromyscus leucopus, assembly GCF_004664715.2. Taxonomy (NCBI): domain Eukaryota; kingdom Metazoa; phylum Chordata; class Mammalia; order Rodentia; family Cricetidae; genus Peromyscus; species Peromyscus leucopus. Next base: position 46,888,595 of record NC_051079.1, on the reverse strand, counting down.
ATTGGCTTTCCTTAGCAATTTCCCTGTGAAAGGTGATGACCAGTCCATTCATACAAAGATTTCAATAAGTTCATACAGATGTTGTGAAATAATTTAATTTTGAATTAATTTATAAATATCAATAATGTTTGGGAAATCCTATCAAATGAAAGGGAAATAAGAGAAAAAAACAACATAAACCCAATGGGTAATGGATAAGATAGAGAAAAGAAAATCCTATCAATATCTTCATAAAATTGAGAGAGTGAGAGAAAGGGGTTGTAATAAAGAAATAAAAACTGGATGATGTGAAACAAGAAAACATTCTTAGAAATAAAAATGCTTGTTGAGTAAATCACTAGTTGGGAAAAGGCAGGAGTCTTTCACTTTTCATTATAAATCTCAAAGCATTACATGATGTTTCAACCACTTTGCATATAGGTTTAGATTAGTGAATTTACACCAATAACTAATTGTATACATATACATTTTTGACAAATATTAGCCACACCTGCTTTGTTAGAAAACATACCAGGAAAGGTATCAGGTTTTATGTTGAGTTTCTTGAACTTTTTGGAGTTGACTTCGGTGAAGGGTGAAGGATAAGGATCTAGTTTCATTCTTTTACATATGCTATTCACTTTGACCAGCACCACTTGTTGGCATCTTTTCTACAAAATGTCTGGAAAATGCTGTTACCATGTAGTCATCTGATGTTGATTACATTGAATCTAAATATTGCTTTTGATAGGGTGGCGATTATTATAGTACTAATCTTGCCAATCCACAAGTATGGGGCATCTTTCCATCATCTGGTACCTTTATAAGAGTGTAAGGGTCAGAGGTGGTAGATGACTCCGAGAAAGAGCATCTTCTAGACATGGAAGCTGCACATCTGAACTCACAGTGATTATAACAGCATGAGCAAGACCTATGAAAGCTCAAGGAAGACCAAATCCCAACATGAAAGAGGAGGTAAGCACAAAGTCCTACCCTTAGTCAAGGAGCTGCTAGCAACTTATAGTTGTTGGGGAGGAAGAGAGAGATAAGAGTGTAGCCCTGAGGAGCTGATCACACTCCAGTAGAGAGGCCACACATCCACGATTAAATAGGCAGAACAATTTTGTTTTAATTGACATTGGGGAGAGAAGAAAAAGGAAAAAAAAATCAAAAAACAAAACTTAACATTGGGTATGCAGGGAAGAGTAGCCATGGCTCTGGGTGGGGTTGGGAGAGGGTTGAATTTGCCAACACACATTTTTATAAAATTCTGAAAGAAGTAATAGTGGTTTTGTTTTTTCTGCTGTTTATATTGTTTTTAGCATTAGGAACTGGCCCTAGCATGTACAAGTACTATTTCCATCACCCATTCCCTCTACAAGGAGCTCACACACTTCTTTCCAAGGATCTTTTCCTCTGTTTCCCAGCTAGCAATTTTGTTTTCCATTTCTTCCTTTCCTTCAGTAAACCAAAGAACATCACCCATAAGGTCACCTTTGCAAACAACATGCAAGAAATTCCAGTCCCCAAAGAACTCAGAAATTTTCCTCCTGCATTTCTTGATAGTACTGTCTAGTGTAGAAACATTTGCTATTTCTTTCCTATGGGATTTTGAATATTCTGAAGAAAAGATCTATTCCTACTTGTTTGTCTCACCATAACTCAGCCAGTGGATGTACCTTGCAAGTTAGCACTAAGACAGAAGCCGCATCATCCAAGATGGACCTGGCAAAACAGGCATTTGAGAGTATGTAGCTCACAGAATGCTCTCAGCATTTACTCTGTTTATCTGAAGTGCTTAGAAAAGAACATGTGACATAGTAATTGCAATAGAAATCACCGTTTTATTGTAGTCACTTCTGTAGTCATTTGCTTATTGTGATATTATTAATGAAAATATTGAGTAAATAAATAAGAATGGCCTTCGTCAAATTTGCTTTAGAAAATTTCACTTACCATTTGATTTATCACCTGAATATTGGAAAATTAACAATTTATATCGTGAAGTCTTTGGTGTGATAAAGGAGAAATGAGAGACCGGGCCATGACTGGGAAAGCTGGCTGTGAACATCTTTGATGTTCTCCATTAAGGAGAAACAACGGCATTAATTCTTCTCTAGTAAGGATAAATTTTCCTTAATTTGTGTAAGAAAGCATTTCATTTCTGCTGATTTTTCTCAGATGTCACATTTTTTTGAAAAGAAATGATCCTCTAAGTTGCAAGCATTTGCATACATTTCTTTAATATAAAATTAAAGAGAACTGGGGCAAGAAGGTGTTCTTCTATTAGGAAGTGGATACTCCACAATTAGAATGATTACGAAGGCTTACAAGACAATAATGAATCATTAACACAGTGTAAAACATAATAGTGACTATGTACTAAAGACTTCGTAATTTGCCCTGTGAATATTTAAACTTGTGTCATTTTCTGTGATTTAGTTAAATAATACTGACGACTAAGTGGAGAGTGTTACTGCCCTAATGCAAATGCCTAATGGTGCTTCTTTTATTTTATAATATTAGAGAGAATAGAAGTCCTGAGAGGAACAGTGGTTTCTCCAATTAATACCATTATTCTTCCTTAAGGGCTGTCTTCAGACATTAACAGGAATGTGCAGAAAGTGTGTCCTACTTCTCTGACAAAGACACCACAGGGAAGACACAGCTTGATTTTAAATCTTAAGAAGAAGTCATTTTAGACAAAATCATTTAATTCCATAATTACAAAAAAATAATTTAAAGTTGTCATGGGATATACACAGTAAAGAAGCAGTTGAAAGCCAGGAGTTAGTGTAAGCATGAAAAAATATGCCCCTTTACACATCATTTATGTTTTTTACATGCACTATTCTTTTGTCATAGAGATTTAGGAAAATAATAGCACTTTGCCAATAAGCACAACTAATCTCTGAATTGTGCTTTTAAAATTCACTGTACAATATGGAATAAGACTGCATGGAACAACAATAACAACAAAAAACCCCATGAGAACCCACACACCCACCCTCCCACACAAACATACACACAAGCCAAATGAGAGAGTTGACTCAGGTGAGCGGCTTTCCCTGTGCTGATTATGAAATTTAACTATAGGCTATAAGATGCTGTCTTAGTTGGGGACTCTATTGCTGTGATGAAATACCAAAGCAACTTGGGGAAAGTTTATTCCACAGATCACAGGCTATCATGAAGAGAAGTCAGGGCAGGAGCTCACGGAAGGGACCTGCAGGCAGAAACTGAAGCAGAAGCTATAGGCAAACACAGCTTACTGGTTTGCTTCTTCTGGTTTGCTCAGTTTGCTTTCTCATGTACTCTGGGACCCCTTGCCAAAAATGCCATTGCCCACAAAGCTAGCCAGTTGCGAAAGTGCCCCATAGGCCAATCTGATGAAGACATTTTCTCAGTTGAGGTTCTCTAAGTCCCAGATGACTCCACCTAGTGTCAAGTTGAGAACACAAACACAAAGAAAAGAAAACAACAGTAACACAACCCCCACCCCACCCCCAATAATCAGGACAGATGCGACAATAGGAGGGCGCTGGAGAGTGGGTACAGAGGACCTGTGTCTTGTTTGTATGAGCCTATGTGACTCAATCACTATCTCAGAAAGCTGAGAAAAACCAACTAAATTCAAAACTTGAAATAAAGTGATTTACCTTTTTTCTCTTCTTGAAAGAGATCACTATACAGTGTAGTAAAGGCAGGTTTTGAAAACCGATAGTCCCGAGGCTGCACATGTAATCAGGCCAGTGTTTTGTCTTGCTTTAGTTGGCAAGTCCAACACTTTGAATGCATTTGAAATTGAAAAATGTTAAGTGGTCAGCGCATTTTCAGGCCTGTCAACTTTCGTCATGTTTGTTTTATATTTCTAATTTGCTTACAGTCATTTATGTTTTTAGATATTATTTTAAAGCCACAAAACTTGCTTTTTTTCCCTTTGAAATCATGTGACTGCTACACCATGGATTAAATTTGAGAACACTTTACTAGATGCTATAAGCTACACACACACACACACACACACACACACACACACACACACACACACACACACGACACCCCTACTATCTGATGATTCCTCTTACTGGAATTATCTGAAGTAATCAGGTTTAAGCACATACAATCAGCAAGAATGGTATAAGCCAGGAAGGGGAAAGGGAGCTGATATAGATTGGATACAGTGATCTAGTTTTGCAAGGCAGATTCCAGAGACCTGATGTGTAACACGTGAATGCCCTTACCATTACAGAACTTCACACTATACATGTGAAAAGTAGTTTCATTTATTTTGTATGATGCTCTAATGCCCTGAAAAAGAATTCACACCATGCTCAGACTGTAACTCTCTCATAAGTGTTTACACATGGGTCAGTTTTGTATACCGGTAAGATTTCTCTCCTGAACAATAACAACAGAAAAGGATCTCTTCAACTGTTGGTTAAGTTTTTCACACTATATCTCTGAAAAAGGAATAGAGATTTTGCCAACCAGACAAAGCAATGATAGAGAAAATTGCTTTAAAGAGCGTGAAACAGCAGTACTTCTGGACAGCTACATCAGAGCTCTGAGGTTACCAGGGCTGTGGCTCTTCCAATACAGCTATAAAGACATGTTTCTGTCACTTGCACCCAAGAATCCCTATCAAAAAGACTTACTCTGATCCATTTCAGGGTGAGAACTGTGCTAATTCCATATGATTTCAAAGGGGGGTATGTCGTTTGTTTAATTAGCTAGTTCATTCTTGCTTGAAATCCAAACTATGTACTCACATGGGTGGCTTATGCCATTAAAACAGATATCTCATTTTATTTTGCTAGATATTTTAGTTTCAGAAGTTAAAAGAATTTAGAAGAAAAACAGCTGTTAGATAATAAGCAAAATAGCTCACAGATGCCTAGAAGATTTTTAACAAAGATTTCTACACAGTATATATTCAATACTGTGGGGAAATACTTTAGTAACACAGAAAATATCTCACAGCTATTAACTATCAATAACTAATGCAGACCCCTCAATGGGGTATGTTCTGGACATCTGATACCTCATGCAAATACAAAGATTTAGAAACATAAAGGAATGACCAAATTAATCATTTCTCTTTGTAATAACTCATATTGATGCTACCAATGGTTTCTTTTTCTTTTCTTTTCTTTCTTTCTTTTTTTTTTTTTTTTGGTTTTTTTCAAGACTGAGTTTCTCCGTGTAGTTTTGGTGCCTGTCCTGGATCTCCCTCTGTAGACCAGGCTAGCCTCGAACTCACAGAGATCTGCCTGACTCTGCCTCCCGAGTGCTGGGATTAAAGGCATGCACCACCACCGCATGGCCAATGGTTTCATTTTGTACAGTTTGAATTGCCATAGGCATTCAACCACAGTTCAAAAATATTAAATGGAAAAGACAAGAAATAAACAATTTATAAGTTTTAGATGGAAGGCTATACTAAGTAGCATGATGAGATTTCATGATGTTCTCTGGGATAGGGATCATTCCTTTGTCTAGCAGAGCCACACTGTACGTATTCCCAACCTTCCAGTTATTCAGCAGCTATCTGGATTACAAGAGGAAGCCTCACGGTTTTGTAATGGAGGTCTTCAGTAGCACTTGTGCCTAACAACAGGCAGAAGGCACAAGAGCATCCATGGAGCACTTCCTTTATATGACAAGATAAATGACTTTGACTTTATACTAAAAGGGGACAATCTGATGAGGATGTTAGGAGATACGCTAAGAAAGAAACCTACCCATGGTACTGTGGAGAAGGAAAAGAGAAATGTGTGCAAGTATTGCCACTGCACAGTCAATGCTGAGTGTTTTGTTATGATGAAAACAGCATCAGATCGTGAACTCAGGCCATCTGCAGTGCCAGTGACTGCTGTTACTGTTCTTCAAAGGCATCTACCAAGGATATGGCAACTACTATGATCTGTTGTTAGTTTAATGAAATACTCTTCCCATTTCCTAATTAAAACAATCCTTGTTAGGAGTGAGCTATCACTCTAGTAAACTTAGAACCAACCATGGTCACAAAATTAGTAAGTGAACGTGCCTGATTGTCTCTATGCCTTACTTACCTGACACACATCCAGATAATGCCATATGCACACTTCCTGATGAACAGTTAAGAAATACTGATTGGTTATCTAAACCCACTGACTTTACTTTCTCAGCAGACGTTGAATTCTTTCTTCATAAACTGTCAAGTAAAATCTCCCATTCACTTTGCCCTTTAGACTTCTTATCTACCTATGAGTTATAATAAAAGAGGTAAAAAGTGTTTTCCAAGGTGCCGTTCTATAAACATTTACCTACCAGTGACTGATGTAATGTTAAGATAACCTCTGCCTTCACTGATGAATTCACTTTCTTCTAAAGGTTTGATGCCCACCATAGCTAGTAACAGACAATGGGAAGGAGGGAGGCTTTAACTTCGAGAATAGGCTTTTAAGAGTTAAAATATGTAGAGTAGGCATAGACTACTCGCATTATTAGCTTCTGCAAATGTTCAGTCTTTAGTAAGCATCATTAGTGATACTGTAGTGAACTTCAGGGAAACTTGGAGTCCTGCACAAAGAGTAACAAATGTAGCCACCTCTTACCAAATAGAAAGAGGGTCATTATTCAGGTTTATGTCTAATTGTGCCTGCAGGAAAGTTTTATATTAAAATATATTCTGAAATAGAAACAAGATATATTTTCAAGATTTTGGAGCAAATATTCTATGTTCATGATGTATATTACAGAGTAGCAGACATAAAGTATTATTAAATAAGCCACCTAGGAAGATAAACTTCAGGACCAGGTACACAGAAGATAGTCAACAAAGATGGAAGTCGGGTGTGGCGTGCTGGTGTGTGTCTGAAATTCTTGCTCCCAAGAAATCTGGGTCAGTGAGGCTACGTGGTGAGAAACTGTGCCTCAGGTGAGGAAAAGGAAAAGGAATAGTAGAAATATGGAGGGAAGGATGGGGTTTGCTTGGGAGAGGAAGAGATGGGGCTGAAATGGAGAAAGAGGACAGGGGAATAAAGCTGTTGCGACTATAATAGAAATAATCTAGTTTACATAAATGTGGACTCCATAAAAAAGGATGAGATAGTAGATTTGATGATAATGTCACAGTTTATTTTCACCTCTTTGCCTGAATATCATTGAAAAAGGACTTGGGTAAACCCTGTAATTCAACTTGCTTTTAGTTAAATTTTAGCATCACTGATTCGGTTGTCTGGCAGCAGAGGCATATAGCATTGGCATGCCGCTTACTTTTCTACTGCTGTGACAAAACACTGGGACCAAGTCAACATATAAAGGAAAGTTTAATTTGGAGCTTACAGTTTCAGAGTGTTGGAGATCATGACCACGATGGTGGCAAACACTGCGGGAGGCGGGTAGGTATGGAGTTAGAGTAGTTAGTAGCTGAGAGCTTACACCTGGATCCACAAACACCAGACAGAGAGAGCTAACTGGGAATGGTGAGGATTTTGAAACCTCAAAGCCTGTCCCAAGTGACACACCTTCAACAAGGCCGTCACCCCCCAATCCTTCCCAAATAATTCCACAATTGCACAGCAAGTTTCAAAACATATAAGCCTCTGGGGGACATTCTCATTTGAACCGCCACGCCATCTAACAGGATAAAAATGTTCTGTGAGAAGCTGCATTTCATTATCTGATACAGGAGAGGTACCTCTCTGTTATGTTCATACCTTCCAGGGAGAAAGTTGCCTTTTTCTGCCCCTCAAGCCTCTAGTAAAGTTGTCTTTCTTTTTTCATACCACCCTATAAAATGAGATACCTTTTATATTAAAAAAAAATAGCTGCAGAACGATTTCTTGGAAATGAAACTAGAAAGATATGAGTCATATGACTTTCTAATCAGTAATCTTCCTTTAGACATAACAATATAAAACTAATGATGGAGATTTATGAGATTAAAAATGAAGGGTACTCCATCTTTGCAACATTCTTGGTACCTGCCCATCTGATATGCCTCTTAGGACACCCTACATAAATCTTACACCTCAAAACTGAGCAAGATGGTCTTTGATGTTGATGGCCCCCTTCTTTGGGTTGGTAGCTTTCTTTAAACCAACAACTTGTCCTTGAGGTGGTGGTCTTCTTGAACAGTTAGTGATTTGCACGTGTGGTTTCCTTTGCAAACCTGTCCTGAGACAATATTCCTGATAGCTTGCCTGCATCCCTTGCAGCTTTAGTCATTCGCTCATTTACAGTTATTTCGTTTCTAAAGGGGTCATTTATTACAGATAAGGAGACAAAAAAAACACAAATACAGTTCCTGCCCTCGTGGATCTCTCTAGGATGAGATGCAGCATGGCACACACATATGCTTAAGCAGCTGAATATGTTTGATAGGTGGTCTTTCTACTCATCGAACAAACTGCACTTGCTGCTTTAAATGACCACACGCATTTCCTGCTGACCAGCTCCTAGAAGGTAGGACAGGCCTGATACTTTGTAAAATACTTAAAATTATTTTGAATGCATATCCTTCAAAAATATTTGTAAAGAATACAGGGAACAGAATGTCTAAAACACAATAACCCGTTTTAAAAACCATAGCCAATTTAATAGCCTTTCTTTTTTAATATTTGTTATTTTCTGACTTGACATCATAAGTCAACCCTTAAGAGGCATTTTGTGTTCATATTATACTAATAAAACTCTGCAGGCAAAATAAAATCTTCCAAAGTACAAAGGTAATTGGCCCTGAATTACTTTTTCATTAAATAAATGGCTCCACACCATAGAGCTTAATCCTATAGCAGTCATCACATGCTGGAATGTTCTTAGCCTATGCCCTGGACTATATGGCCTAATTGAACTTGAATCCTTCTTCCTAATGTTATTATATTCATCATTTATTTGGGAGGTCAAAGCCTAGGTTTGAAGACTAACACTTTTCTGTTTGACATGTATGTATACATTTCTTACCACAAAGAATAGAGTCTTATACTGAGTCATTCAGGACTTTCTATTTTACCATACAAAAAAGTCAAAGATTTTTACGGTATTAGAAATTGGAAAATTGTGAAAGAAATAGGCTTTGTCTTTGTTATTTCTTTAAAACACACTTTCCTGTACTCTCCAGTTTGTAAGCTGTTGGAGATGTGCTGATACCACAGTGATTGCTCCAGGGACAATGCCTTCATAAATCAAAAGGCATGGTTGGGTTTTTCAGTGCTGAAGACTGAACCTGGGGCTTGGGGCATGCTAGTCAAGCACTCTACCAACTGAGCCACACCTCCAGACACAAAGCAGGGGTTCCCAACCTTCCTAATGCTGAGACTCTTTAATACAGTTCTTCATGTTGTGGTAACCAAAACCATGAAATTATTTAATTTATACTTCATAACTGTAATTTTGCAGCAACCAACAGGTTCAAGTTAAAAAAAATTGAGAATTAGACTCAATGCATCTGTAAATATACGGCACATATTTTAAGGCTTTTATGCCCTATTTAAGTAGTCCACTACTCTTCTATCAAGGCTGATGGGACTTGCACATCTTTTTATTCTTTTTGTAACTGATGCAGCCATCCACTTGCAAAGAAAGGTATTAGAGAGCCACTGTTCTTCCTATTTTGTGCTACCACGATGTGAACTAGCTTTTCAGAATTTAAACTGATTCTACAATCAGGTCCGAGTCCATAACATTAATAATCTCTGAACAAATAAATGAAGGATTGCTGCAAAAACACATTGAATGGGAATGACTGCTGATTGAAAGGCCTTCACCACATGCATGGGAGCCAAGAATTTTTCGTTTAAGAATCAGCAGAAAAATGGGGTTTCTGTAGAAAGACTTAAAGTGATGTGGCATTATTATTGGCTTTGGGGGAGTATTTACGCTGCTTAAGGAAAAGAAGAATTAACACTTCCACACATCACTCTGTTCTTTCATCAGCCTTTGTACATGCCTATTCTGAACCAAGAACCTGGCTATAGGAGCACATGTCTGGTTTTGAGATCTGCTCTTTTATTTCTTGTTTGACCCTGGACAAGTTTTCTACTTTGGGGAACAGCAGTGCTTCCAGGTTGTTCTCTATCCTGTATGAAACAAGCTTAAAGCTGTCCAGCATGAAGTATGCTAGGAGTCTTGTTAACTTGGCTGGTTAAAGAGTCAGAGAAACTTAGATCTTAACTGTGATACCAATGGACATGCTAATATGGAAGGAGGAAAGCTCCAGGAACATCAAAACTGGGCAAAAAATTACAGGCAAATGAAAAAACAGGGCACAAATAATCTTCCCCAGGGAAGAACCTCCCAGTTGGTTACCCAATGCCAAGTGGTCAGCCCTGACATCTTATACATACTGGCAACATTATACAAATTTATGTATTTAGGAATGTATATGGATATACACATATATGGATATGCATATTTATTTATGTATTTAGTAAGACATGGGTATATTCATTTATATGTATTTATGAATGTGTGTATGTATGTATGAGAGAGTGAGAGTGTATGTGTGTGTGTGCACGTGTGTGTGTGTGTGTGTGTGTGTGTGTGTGTGTGTGTGTGTGTGTGGTTAAAAATTAAAGATGCCATGAGTTTGAGAGAGCCAGGAGAGGTACATGGAGAAGCTAGAGGGAAGAAAGGGAAAGGAGAAATGATATTATTATAATTTCAAAAAGTAAAAGTATAAACAATTCACTGTGTATATGCATAGAAAAGCATCCTGTATGCTCTAAATGTGTATAATTCAGATGGGGGAAGAAAAAAAAAGCAAAACAAATAAATAAAACAACAACCTCCCAACACCTTTCCCTGACTTTTGTTTCAATGAAGTTGAGTTCAATTTTTCTCCTTATTCTAACAGCCTTGAATAAGGTCTTTCTTGCCTATTTAGCACGGCCTCTGGTAATTTTTCTTTAATGTAGGTCATCGGCAATAGTTGGTGATGTACTGAGCTACAGTGTTTAAATCCCCTGATGCCCCTAAAACTTGCACACATTAACTTAATAAAATGAAAAAAAAAAAAAGAAGCCTCAAATTAAGACACAGCTCTTTATGGTGTAATCAAGGATATAAGTAGTGCCTCCTTCCAGCTGATTTTATTAACATTAAAGTTTTATGATAAATTATAATGATCCCTAGAGCTAAACACGCAATTATAATAGCCTAAGCATGGTGGGATGTCTGTTATAATGTTTTCCTCAGAAGAATAGTCCTAATTATGGTGCTGTAGACTTCTACAGGGCCACAAACGATGGCAACGAGACTCTAATTAACAAGTGGGCCCTTCCAAGATGGTGGTAACTAAAAACAAGTGAAGTCTAATCTGAGTGTCAAAGTTTTTTGGAAGTAAAACTACAATTTGAGTCACGTTGAATTTGACCTTTCTCATTATATTGATGCATCTTTACTCAGGGAGTGTGTGTAGTTTATTCTTATAGTCTCTCAGTATAAAGTTCTTACAACAAAAAGGCGTAGTTTATGTCAAAGATTAATAAAACAATTTCATGAGACCCAGAGGGTTTCACACTGACCACACATTCTCTGTATTAGCTATGGTAAAAGAGTAATGAGAAATTTAGTTTTAAGTAAACAGAATTATCTTCTAATCACACAGAAAGAATTTCTAATTGTTCCAGTTTACCAGAAGAAATAAATGAAGTACTTTTAGTAATCAAAAGGAAACAGAGACTCTCAAGAGAAAGCTGATCGGAGCTGAGGCAGTGTGATTGGGAATGAATCAGCCGGAGTCAATCGCTGGTTATTTTCATTAAGTTGGATTCCTCTCTCTCTGTCTCTGTCTCTCTGTCTGTCTCTGTCACTGTCTGTCTCTTTGTCTCTGTCTCTCTCACGCTCCATCTCTCCCTTTCTTCCTTTCTTTTTTTCTTTTTAAGACAAGGTCTCACTATGCAGTACTGGCTGTCTCGGAATCACTGTATAGGCCAGGATAACCTCAAACTCACAGAGATCCTCATGTGTCACCATACCCAGACAAAATCTGTGTTTTATTAACAAGGAAAGTGAAATCATCAAAGAATAAGTAAAAATATTGTTTAAGAAATATATCACAAATAAAAACACAATCAGTACATTATGAAAGTGATTTTTTTCAGAGTAGAGATGTTATGTCAAGTTACACTTAGTACTTCATTCTAAATCACTAATTTAGTTATTCTTTTAATCTTCATTACCTCTCTCTCTCTCTCTCTCTCTCTCTCTCTCTCTCTCTCTCTCTCTCTCTCACACACACACACACACACACACACACACACACAGGGTGTCACTATCTAGGCCAAGCTGACCTCAAATTTATGATCATCCTGCTTCAGACTTCCAAGTTCTATAATCACACTATGCCTGCCTTTCTAACTATTCATGTATACTCAGGGCAGATACAATGTTCCAAGACTACAAAACCTTTCTTTCCAACAGCCACTTACTTGTCACGTGTCTTCTGGAAACTGTCTGTAATATGTTCTGCATGAGGCAACAAGCGAGTGTGATTGGCCGGCCTTCCTTCCCTGCCTGTGCCATTCACCATCATAGAACGAAGCACTCAGAGTTGGGCACCTCCTTTTTTTCTATGAAGATTTCTCTTTTCTCTCTCTAGCCACACTTATGTCTTTTCCTCTTAATGCCTCTGCACAAGCCTTGTCCTCTACTTTGAATGTCCTTCCTTCCTTCAATCTCACTTCTCTCCTATTTATCTCTTATTCAGCTCAAATACTACTATGTCAAAGGTACTGCTCTGCCTTCATTAAGAATGGCACATCCTCCTAGGTAGCAGGTGCTAATTCTTCACTAATTCTGGGTTAATTTTCCGTTTCTTTATTCATTCAGATCCATTTCCAGCCTCAAAAACTGGTGATTTCCAAAGGCTTACGCAGTGTCCTTCTTTCCTTTGTTCTATCCCCATAGCCTGACATGGTGTAAGTGTGGGAATGGGTGTCTGTAGTATATCTGTGCATATCACACGCCTGTGAACAGTCACCAGCTTTTCAGGAAAGATGAATACACAAAGATCAAATCAGAATAACTGTGGTCCTTAGGAATCATTGACAAGCCATAACAGTGATATATGGAAACCAATGAAAAATTTAATAAAACTGAATGTACTTTAAAATCTATAGATTTTTTTTTTCTGGCTTCCTAATTCAAAACAGGTAACAGCGTTTTCTTCCTGAGGCAGATGCATTAGTCCAATGACCTCACAGACTAGTTCATGTATCTGTTAGAATCACAATTGATTCATTACTTTTCTTTTTTCTTTGTTTATTTCCCCCCCCAATTACTCCTTAATTATATTTGTTTCTTCCCTCTTATTACCTGGACTTTGGTTCCAACATGAATTACTACAAACATTTCTTCTATGGGACTAAGATATTAATGCTCAAAGAATTCACAGAGGATACAGATAAACAGAATGAGACAGAATGGGTTATTTTGAGAAAGCTAAATCAGAGGCCATGAGAAACTGGGGAACATGTTAATAGTACTCTGGGAGCCCATTTTCTCCTTCCCTTCAATCAAAGAGGTTATGCTTTAAAAGCTGATAGATTTTAAGTTTCCAAGCAATAGCTGTAAATGGGGAAAACATGCTTTAAACCATTATTCTCAATCCTCTTTCTTCTAAAGCTCTAACAATTCAAATGGCCTCCTTTTATTTCTTTAAATTATTTATGTGTGTGGTGCTGGGAATTGAACTCAGAGATTCACATACCCGAGGCAAATTCTCAACCCCTAAACTGTGTCCCCAGCTCTACCATTGTCCTCTAAAATCTATGTATCTTCCTATCACACAGTTGCAAACGTCCAGATTCTAGGGCATCTTAGCTTTATGTAAGGCATCATAAAGCCAGCCATACCACATAGCCTGTGTTTACTACAGTGCTTGGCTTTCCGAGTGTTCCTTTAACAAATTATAGGTTTAATCACTGAATGGAAATTTAACTAGCTAATTATTTATTTGTTCTTTTCAATCCTGCACAATAGTTTCATCAAAATCTTATTTTGGCAAATGTATCTCATTTTGATTAGTGCTGGGGTTATTAAGGATGGCCGGAACCCATTAAAAGATTGTGGTTTCATAGGAAAAAAAAAAAAAAAACATGGCGTCATCTTAGAACCAATGAATTGAGTTTTCTTGGATGAGGCTTTAGAACAAATGGAAGCAGCTCTGCAGGGCTCCAAGTCTGAGAAAGATCCAGAAGCTGAAGTGAGATACATGACAAGCTGGCCTTGAGCCAGCCAACTAAGCTTGTGTCCCTTTGTGAGGGAGCAAAACATAAGCGACCTCTTTTGCTAAAATGTCTTATTTTTCAAGTGTGTGTGTGTGTGTGTGTGTGTGTGTGTGTGTGTGTGTGGTGTTCTGTTTCTAAACAAATTTGGACAATTAACAAATATAAAATAAACTTTATATATTTGGCAGACTTTTTTTCTGTACTTGACAAAATCATGTATGTTGCTAATAGATTTTACTCTAATTACACAGACACACAAACACACACACACACACACACACACACACACGCACACACGCACACATGCCCACATGTGCACACAATACTCGCACACTTTCTTGAGTAGAGGTCTCATTATGAAGCCTGGGGATATACTTGAATGAGGATCTTCCTGCCTCAGCCTTCTGAAGATGGAATCACACATGTGCACCATCATTTTCCTCCTATTTAGGTTTTTTTAGATTGAAGCTCAACTCGCCCATTACTTTTCCTCTTGACAAATCTAGTTTCATGTAATCTTCTCCCATTTTTTTTTCTTTTCCAGGGAAAGGGGATGGGCATTAAAATATATGCTAAGTGATTTAATTCATATTCTGAGTGCTGATTTGCAGAAGTTGCACTGATTGAAAAATTGCTTGTTTGATGACAAAATAAATTGGAAGGTAATGCATTTACATAGAGAAGGCACAATATTGCTCTATTCATATCACCCGAGTTTAGATCCAAGCTGATTGCAGCTATGTAAATGTATTCCATCTGCATTGTGTAATCTGTGAGACAACTGGTATCTGATAATAAAAAATACCATACAAGACAAATGCATAAAAAATAAAGTTAGGAATCTAGGGAATTTATAAGAAGGAATGTTAGGCATCAGTTGATTTTATAAGGTAGAGCCTTAGGCTGGAAGTCAACTGTTCAACTGTATGATAGTGGACACACAGCAGAAATCATTATCATCTTACTTGTGAAGTGAGGAGAACAAAAGTCAAATGCAAGCTATGTATGCAATTGTTACAATTAACTCAATTATTGTGTACAATTGATGCCTGGTGTTTAAAAATATAATTAAAATAGTAGTACATTCATAAAGAAAGTTAAGTGAAACAACTAAAATACCTTTACATGAGATATAGTATATAAATGAGCATCTTGGAAAAAGGAATGACAAAAATATATCTCGGTTCAAATGATGGACTTGTTAAAAATCCTCAACAAAACAGTGAATGGCATTTATTAGATTGTACAAGTGTTTATAAAGGGTCTACTGAGAAGCAAGACAACTGGCAAAATAATCATTACTACAAGAGCTGACTAGCCTCTCTGAGGGGATCATGAGAAAGAAGGGATGTCTTTAAAGGGTTGTGAAGATGTAGAAATGAATGCTGTAATGAGAAAGCAGAATAAGAGTCTATAAGAGTGTTAGAGAAGGAAAGAGGTAGAGAGGGGAAGGAGAGAAGGAGACAGGGGAGGGAGAGGGAAGAAAAGAAAAAGAAAGACCAGAACTTGGTGCCACTTTGTGATCCTATTCTTTGATAGTCTTTCCAAAGGGCTAGCCTTGGCTATCATTAAACCCTTCTACTGGGCAGGCCTCCTTCCTCTCCTTTCTTTCACCATTTGTTGAGTGAGCAGCATTTCATGGGTCAGAAGCTTTCTGACAACAGGAGACATACTCCTACAGGTGTGGAGTGGAATGCTGCACAGGTCCCTTCAGGGTAGACAGGATATTGCATTTATATAATGGAAAAGAGGTTACCAGGAACCTCTTCTCTATGATGATAAAAGATTCAAAATGCTCTTTGATTCAGAGACACAAAGTACCTCCAAATACAGACATTGCAGAAAAGCCCAGCAAACAGACGAATGGAATTTGAAAGGGAAGTAGAAAGCCATAAGCAAAAGGGGAGACTTACAAAGGGAAGGAGAGAGGCCTCTGAAAAAGATCTGAAACATCAGAGGATACAAGGAACCTTTGGTAGGAGAAAAACTATTTCCTCTCTTACAGTGGGAGGGCAGGGTGAGGAGAGATGCATGCCTGTGTGGATAAGCTGAGGCTTTGGTAGCAAGGAGACAAAGTGGTACCTACAGTCAGACTTCTGAGTAACTACTAATTTAGGCAGGCATTGGAACTCAGTGGACAAGGCATTTTCTGTTCTCTGTTTAACTCTGCTAAATGGAAATGTGTAAATCTGTGGTTCTGATTTAAAAGTTCTTCTATGACTGAAAATAGAATGAGAATACTCATCTGTTCCTAATTTAGATCCAAATGGAGATGCAAGATTTGACAGAAATAATATAAGATGAAGATATCTTTAAATGGTGCAAAGGAGTTTCAGAACAATGTTCCAGAAACACCATGCATCCTTTGATGTCCACACACAAGAATGTTACTATGAGGAACTTTTAGCAGAACATGGTCTGTGCTAGGTAGGGATTGCTACCCAGCTTGTTTCATGGTAATGACTGTGTGGAGCTGATTGCATTGGATGTGTTGATGTGTTCAGTAGTTGATTGACAGCAAGCATGTATGCTCATTACTGCTTTTGTCCATTCAGTTATTATCAAGATCCAAAATCCCCCACCACTCACACCTCCAGTCATTTGTACAAATTTGCTGAGATAGGAATAATTGACATATGCTAATTCTACCATTTAAAGTTATTAGGCACAATTTGCATTTTACATAGAAAGTGCATAATCATGTACTAGAATAGATGTTTGTATTCAGGGTTTGATTTAACTTACTATGATGGCTCAATCAGAAAGATTAGAAAAGACAAAAGGGCAAAGACAGAAACTCTTTTCTTCTAACTAAATTTAGTATGATTTCAGGTACAACTAGATAAAAATTGCTTTTAAATATCTGAATACAGAATTAAGGAATAATGGTTTTTATTATACAGAAAATCCTTGTGGCTAAAATTTTAACCTTACAGTTAAGTACTACCTTTCAGACTTGCTGCAAGAACTTTGGGATGAACTTTAAAGCCACCCAAACTTGCTTTCTGTGAGAATGTCAGCACTGACAAAATTCACTCCCTCAATTAGCAACTACTCCACCAAAGGTTGTCCAGGGTACAATGTGAGGAACTTTTAGGTATTTCTCATCTAAGTTCCCCAGTTGGTTATAAAATTTATTTTACTGGATATCTTTAAATCAAGAAATTTCACAAGGTCTTCTAGGGCATTTAGCTTAGGTTACTGTATCCTAATGTGAGTTCCATTTGTTCTTTAAGAATAGGAGAACATGAGGAAAGCAGGCTTGGGGTTCTGATTCTATGTACCCAGTCTCCAGAGTCATGCTGCTGCTATCCACTAGACCTGACAAGTAACACCAAAGGGTTGGATTTAGCACTTTTGCTCAGCTGACTTCATCCTGAGGTATGCTTCAGGCTATTTCTTTCCACTTGATTAAAATATCAAGTCCTTTAACTTTTAGCCCCGGGTACTCATTCTAATGCTTTGTGCTGTAGTGCCAAACTCAGATTTTATTTGTTCATGACTTCAATTCATGTGACACAGCTGTCGTCACTTAGGTTGGCTGCTGTGAAATCCTGGTAGGATTCTCATCTCTCGTGTTTCTGTAGGATTTTAGTCTTTTCTGTGTATAATAATCAAAACCAAATTCATAACAGTGCTTCAGGTATGGCCAGAGGAGCACAGCTGGGTCATTCTTTAGGCTATTTGTAAACAAAGGACTCTACTCTCTTAACTAACATATATACTATTTACTTCTACATGATGTGATCATTGTCTATATCTTTACCTAAGTTATTGCTAAAATGAAGGGGAGCAGCAAGTGAAAGATGATAGACTGATAGGTAACTAGCTAGCTAGCTAGCTAGATGATAGATGTAGATAGATGATAGATAAACTGATAGGTAGGTAGATGATATAGATAGATAAGTAGATAGATAGATAGATAGATAGATAGATAGATAGATAGATAGATAGATAGATAGATAGATGATAAACAGACAGATAAATAGATAGAGTTCTCAGGTTGATGCTTTACCCCATTTCCTTCACATTTGGAGACCACAAACAAGTTAGTCATTCATCAACTTGTATTTGAATCTGAATCTTACTTTGAATCAGACAAGTGGCTTACCTAAGAGATTTAACCCATATGCTTAAATTCTTAATCTCCAAATTAAAAAGGACAATGTGTCTGTATAGCTATCATAGCAATGATTATTTTCTCATAGAATATTCAATAAAAGGTCTTTTCATGTTGAGAACAACTCCAGGATGTTCTCATGGAGGTAGGTGTCAAAAACCTAATCCTACAATTTTTAGTCAGGAGCTCTCTGTAGGTGAGTGCTACTGTGGGGTGCATTTTGCTTACATGTAGACAATTAAGTTTATGAAACAATCCATTAACTATGATGACTAGTGCCTATGGAGGTTGATCCAAACAACTTTTGCAACTGCTAATATAAGACTCTTTGAGTACTGACTGAGTGCTGATTCCCAGATACCAGGACACATTTGCTGTCCAGGATGGTGCCACAGACCCTTCCTGCCTGCTTTTGATTTGCCCTGCTTTTCGTTCAAATAATTCAGCTCTATCATCCCACCCCTCTGATCTATAAAATGGTGATAATGATGTTGACCCATCTCCTCAGCATGCTGTGAAGAAATGCTAATTAATGTTCACAAAACACTTTGAAAACACAAATTGCCATTTAAATGCTAAATATGTGTATTCAACAGATGCCAAGTGTACCTTGGGATTAGCATGTCCTAGATGCTGAAATGCCTTACATGAAGTGTAGAAACCAAACAAACAGCCTAACACCTGCTCAAAATTCATACTCTCTTTCCCACTCTACTTTGAGCAACACATTTTTTTGTGTGTGTGGATTTTGTAACTGAAAGCTAGAAATAAGCAATGACTTGAATGTCTCTCTTCTAACAAGGCAGAAGATATACTTTAAATGGTTGTTAGAGAGCTAAGTGACTAAATTGTTTAGGGTTTAAAAAATGAGTTTTGGTGGTATATGCGACAGTAAGAAGACTGACAGTTCTTTTCTGTAAAACTCAATGTTGCCAATAAAGGGATAATTGCAACCTTTTCAATCAGGAAGATCGATTGATTTGGATTAACGCAGACAAGCCCAACCTGCAAACTTCCCAGTGAAGAAAACATTTTCAATTGTACCACGGATGAGACTTGTTTAAGGATTCGGAGACGGAAGCCAGGCAGAACCATCCCACCCAGAACCACCCCACCCAGTGCTCAGGCGGCTGGTGCTAGAGCTGAGCCAGCAGCTGCTGAGTAGAGTCTCACTAATATATGCTATCCCAAGAACCCTGTCCTAGCTTTCCAAAGCTTTGGAAAAGGCTGCCAAATAGCCTTCCCCGTGCCTCTACCAACCCGTCCATCACAGGACCCTCCCAAGCTTTGACGACATAAAGAACATAATGTCTAAACCATCTGGAACCATTTTACTTCACTTGTCTTTTTACCCCCACCAGGGGCCTGTGGCAGGATTTACATTTTCAAGGCTTTTCAATTTTCAACAGTTAATCATCTTAGAGGATAGGGATGTGCAAAGCTGGCAGTGTTTCTTCGGAGACTTGATAGAAACTCGGTAGAGGGAAAGAAGCAGTTTTGAAGTGGAGGGTTGCATTAAACATGAAATAAACACTCCACGCCGGTGCTGCCAACCTAAAAATAGCTGTGGGCCAGATTTTAAAGAGCCGTTCTCTGCTTTCTCCAGCGGAGCTACTAGCATTAACATTAGCCTGATTGCTACACAAGGAGAGGGCCAGATGGCCTGCCCTTGAACTGAAATCAAAGGGCCTTCTTTTATTTGCAGCGGGTGCTTCCTAAATATGTAACGTCCCTTTGGTTATTATACAAGGGAAATTGATGGATCTGTTACAAAGTCTGCAAGCTGAGTTCATGATTCCACCTTCTTGGTATACTGAATAGTTAAAATCAAAGTTACCTCTCTTGGAAATACCTCATTTTCAAATTGTAACGTATCCCAGAGCGAAGCAATCTACCACCGAACCAACACCAGATTTCGCTCTCAAAGAGTCAGATGGGTTGGGCTTGTTCTTCAAGGTGTCTTTTGGGGAATTTTGTTAGAACCTGTGAGAAATGTGGGCTTCTCTCAGACTAAATGAATCAGCGATTGAAGTTTAATAAGATCCCAGATGATGCGAATGTAAATTAGAGTTTCAGCACCAAGGAGCTGCCTACAGTTTCCGCCTAGTTCTCTGCTTCCAGAGGTTGACCTCTGGTTCCCTGACCAGTGCCAGCACAGAAACTTTCACTCCTCCTGGTACAGAAGAAAACTGAACAATGGCAAAGTGTTTGATCTCAGCCACCTCTATATCAGATTTGGGGAAGACGCCGCCACTCCTTACTGAACTTCTGTGTGTTATATAATATTCAGAAGTGAAGAGCAGAGCGTACACAGGTCTTGCAGTGCCTCGTTACACATGCACGTGCTGACGGATGGATGGACTGACAGAAACCGGATTCAGGAAGGCACCGTGTGTCTCAGAAGGGAGAAAGATGAGTCCTAAGAGCACAGATGTGACCTGGGCTGTACTGAGCTAGAAAGGTGACCTTGTCCCAGTTACAACGATGTTTTGTTCTCTAGCGTAAGGCATGTAGAGCTTTAACTCACAGAGTAGGACACACATTGTGATATCTACAAGGGCCAGGGGCAAATGCACTCCAGAGACCTAGTGGAGAAGTATTTATCCTAAAAGGAATTTCTGAAATTCCAGGCTATTTGGGCTTAGTGCTGCCATCGCACCTAACTTTTACATACAGTAAAGACTCTGTATCTTTATGGTTTAAGCCACTTTTAATGTCTATGGAAAAGTTACTATTTATAAAAATAACCAAGCACACAGGCCTAAAACTGAATGAACCAGAACTGAAAACCTCTCTGGGATGAAACATGCCAAGAACAAGTACTCTACAACCTCAACATAAAGTCTACGCAGTGGTTCTCAGCCTTCCTAATGCCGTGACCCCTTAACACAATTCCTCCTGTTGTGGTGACCCCCAGCCATAAAACTATCTCATTGATATTTTATAACTGTAATTTTGCTACTCTTATGAATTATAAGGCAGCTATGCAGGATATCTAATATTTGACCCCAGAAGGATCATGACCCACAGGTTGAAAAGCACTGGTCTAGAGCTTTGTGGCCACCCAGAGGCTAGTTGGTGGCTTTCGGGATGTGCAGAGGCAGAAAGTAAGAGAAGGCACAATGGGATGTGCAGGGAGGTGAGTCTCCACTCAAGTGCTGGGGGTGAGAAGAGAACAAACCTCTGGGATGATAAGGAGAGCGTTCCCAGACTCGGAAATATCGGCTGTGACTTCAGTTTCAAGAAGTGCAAAAAAGAGAAAGAAGAGAGGTGGGAGGAAGTGTGGCAGGTGAGAAAACCTCACCAGCTAAGCTTGAGGGAGAGTGTTGCTTGGAGGAAGCATCCTGGCTGGGGCCAGCTAGGAGAGTGCTCAAGGCTTCACCATTGAGTGAGCTTTAAGGAGTCAGTGACAAAAGTTGTTGTTTTTTGTTTGTTTGTTTGTTTGTTTGGTTGGTTGGTTTCTTAGGAAGGGCCAATGTTCAGGCTGCGGTGGGAGAAACAGAGAACTTCACTTTAAATAGTTGCTCTCACATGATCTGCCTTTGATTTCCCTGGGACCAGAGAAATAGAACACAAAGTAAGAAGTCTGTGTTTCACCCGATGCAAAGCTGCTATTGCTTAGGCTAGCAAGCAGTTTCTAATAATTTTTTCACTTTTCAGAAATTACCAAAAATGAAAGACATTTAACAGATGTTTAAAGGGCATTAAATATTATCAATCAAGCTGACTTCATATTTCCTTGAAAAACAGCTGTGCCTCTTTCTGGGTTGCTTTTAAAGGAAACTGTGTCTCTTGCTTCATCTATAGATTTAATCGGAGGTATTCCATCTGTGATTTTAATTATTTACTCCCAACTTTAGCAAAAGAACACTGATTAAGAACCAAACTCTCCCTCTTGTCCACATCATGGAACTGACAGGAAAGAAGTTTAAATACTCTTTGGTAAGGAAAAATAGCCAACGCAAAAATATCTCTAAAAATTATAGGCAGGGGAGAAATGATAAAATTGAACTGAATATTAAAACATCCTGTTAGGCATATTTTATTAAAATTTCCCATCTGTGTTCTGGAAGTCATTCATTTGTGCAATCTAGTTGTTCTTTCAAAACTCAGAGTGTCAGAATGGGCAAACTGAAGCTTTGTGTCCTACCAACAGTGTTGGCTGAAGTCACAAGGAATGTAAATTATTTTGGATCTCAGTATTTTGTGTTATTTCCTCATAATGAGAATTAGGCACAGGTGCCTATGTCTCTGTCTGTCTGTCTGTGAGTTCACACATGCACGTGTGTAGTTCATGTACTTGAGCGTGTGGGTGCCCATTCCCATGAACGCACATATAGGGATCAGAATCTGACATCAACTCTCTTTCCTCAGTGATCCAGAAGTGAACTGTTTCAGTCAGGCTGGCTGGTCAGTGAGCTACCAAGTTCTCCTGGCCATGAACCTAAAGCTGGGATTACAGGCATGCACAGCTTTTTTCCTGGGTTCCAGGATTCAAACTCAGGTTCTCAACTGCATTCACCCATTAAGACATTTCTTCAACATCAGGGTTTATTTTTTAATTGTAAGGGTTTTGTTGTTGGTTGTTTTTTGTTTTTTGTTTTTTTGGTTGGTTGGTTGGGTTTTGTTTTGTTTTGAGAATTTCATACATGAGTATTGTATTGTGCTGGTTAATTTTTGTCAACTTGACACAGGGTAGGCTCATCTAGGAAGAAAGAATGACAATTAAGAAAATGTTTCCATCAGATTGGCTTGTAGGTAAGGCTGTGGAGCATTTTCTTGATTAATGATTGATATGGGAGGGTCCAACTCAATGCGTGTGGTGCCATTCCTATACAGGTGTGCCTAGTAGCAAACCAGTAGGGCCATCCCACCATGGTCTATGCTTCAGCTCCTGCTTGAGTAACTGCCCTGACTTCTTTCAATTATGGGCTGTGGAAGTGTAAGATTAAAAAAAAAAAAAAAAAAAAAAAAACAAAAAAATAAAATAAAATAAAACACCTTTCTTCCTTCTTCCCACCCCCAAGTAGGTTTTGGTCATGGTATTTATCACAGCTGTAGAAAGCAAACTATGACAAGAATACACACACACACACACATCATGCTAGGCCCATTTGTATATCTTCTTTTAGGGAAATGTCAATTAATTCGATCATGTGTTTACTGTTCTATTGTTTGAGTTCCCTACATAGATCGGTATTGTAGTCCTTTGTTAGATAGTAGTTCTTGATCATTTTTTTCCCATTCCCCTGGCTCTCACTTCCTTAAATCGATTGGCTCCATGCTGTGCAGAACAGTGTCATGTAAATATCTGGTTTTGTTGCCTGGGCTCTTGAGGGGCAGTATCATAGCCAAGAAAAACCTTTGCTCAGACCAGTGTCCTCGAGAGCTTCCCATAGATTCTCTTGTGGTACCTTCATAGTTCTTTTGATCTTGAATTGATTTTTTTAATATGGTTCCCTGCACATTTAAAGCAGCTTCAACTACTTAGATAATTTTTGCTTAGAGATAATCTTAAAAGTTTAATAATCGAAATTTACACTATCATTTATTTTCCGATATTGTATTACTAATATCTATGAACCTATGATGATGATGGTGAAAAAAAAGCTTGTGTTTCATGACTTAACTCAGTTTCCTCAAACACAATCATATTGGAATATTCTATTTTCTCTTTAGCTAGAACTTTTCATAAACGTGAGGTTTTGATGTTCCAACTTGAGAAGAAAAACTATAAACAAAACACCTATCCTCTCACATTGCAGAATGAGTCTTAGGCCCATATGAAATCATTGCCACCAAACAGAATTATGGCTTACTGTAAAAAGTCAGTCCATATTTACATGTGCAATTTTAAAGTTCTCTATTAAAATATCTATCTCTTCCATTTGTGATGTTAAGCGTTGGTCTTTTGATCGAGTTTAACTCAAATGACTGTTAGTCTAGTTATATGAAAACCACATTATTACTATGGATTTTAAAGATGGGCTTCAAAATTTCATCACTGTACTTGATTTGATAACCAATGTTGCCATGAGAAGTAAATAAGTTTATAAAGTAAGACCTGTGGTTAAGAAAATCACGCTTAAAATAGTTTTAAAAATTATATTTTAAGCAATATAATAACATGGATGTCTTAAATATTAACTGATGCATTCAGTCTAGTCTTTCTGAAATATTTCAATGGATATAGTCACATTTAGAGTGAATTTTGTAAATATTCTTTTTGTAGATTTATTTCTAATTATGTGTACGTGTGTGCATCTGTGTCTGGGTGGAGGTATGTGTACAGGAGTGCAGGTGTCCATGGAGGGCAGACACATTGGATTCACTGGAGTAACAGACAGTTGTGAACCACGTGATCTAGAATCCTCTCCAAGAGCAATACTGGTGTTCATAGATGAGCCATCTCTCCAGTCCCTATGGCTATTCTTTATCAAACTTAAAATTTAGAATTCTGGGAGTTCAGTTGCATCATTCTGATAGTCTCATGTGAATACTCAGAGGGTGGCCATGTGTCACTGCAGCAGCATAGAAGAAAAGAACTTGACTTTAAAATAAAAGAGTTCCCATTCTTTTTTTTTTTTTATGCTTTTGTCTGATATTCTAGAAAGTGTTGCTTTCATCTTCTGTAAATGGCAGGTGTGTGCCTTACTAGCTGTCTAGACTTAGTTTCAGTTTAGGTTATGCACATTCTAACCTCAAGCTCACTAGGAGGCTTTCTGTGTTGCTCACACATGACAAAGCCAGAACAGCTCACTCTGAGCTCTTGAGCTTCCTGTGTTGGGAAAACATCATCCCCTGCTGTTATCACTGCTCTCTTCAAGGTTGTTTGTTTAAATAGTATCTTGCCCAGAAGAACTCCTTAGGTCAGCTGCATTATTGGAATTGATGTTTTAGGTTTGTTTTGTTGTTGGGTTTTTTTTTTTTTTTTTTTTTTTTCTTTTTTTGTCTCATCATCATTCTACTTGAAAAAAGAAAAGAAAAGAAAAGAAAAAGAACTTGGGTTCCATTTGTTGGAATTGTCTAAGCTTTTAGGTCACTATGTTCTTATCGCATCACTCAACATCATTTTGCCCATCTCTTGTTGATTGCTAAATCAAATTAAGGCTTTATTCTCTACATGTCTCTATGATATATGTATATATATTATATATGTATATATATTATATATGTATTATATATGTATTATCCATGCCAGTGCTTACAAAATGGCACCAAACTGGCTCAATCTGTTTTGTATATTATATATGATTACTCTCCAAAGATGAGCACTTTAAGAAAGTAATTGATTTATAACTATGATTTAATAGTGTGCACCTTAATGAATTAGGATGGCTCTTCAGATTTAAAAGTAGAAATAATAAATGCTCTATTATTATTTGCTTACCATAAAAAAAATCTTGTAAACCTGATATTGATTAGAATACTAATGAAAAACATGCCGTTTACATAATGCACAAATCTAGAAAAAAGTTCATTCATATCTTCTTAGAAGGCCTACAATTATTTTTCATATTATAAAACACTAATTCATGCAGAACTCTTAATTAACCACCAATATACACTGGACACCAAATGAGATCAGAGAGGTAGAGGCAAGCTCAGTGATGTGTGTCTCAGTGATGTGTCTCCTGTCCTCCAGAGTTTTCTTTAGGCCATTTTCTTCATAGTTTATTTCAGAACCTCATCAGGGTCATCAATATGATAATTATAAAATCAATTAGCTTTTTTTGTTGTCATCTTTTGGCTTTCAACCATCTGGGATGATGGCAATAATGATTAAATGCTATAAAGTTCCCAGCATCTCTGCTGTCTTTAACTGTTGAAAATACATAAGAGCATGTAATTAACCCTGTAGAAATTTTGGAGTGTATTCCATTCAAAACTGAGCTATACTAATAGCTCCATTGGGTATACTTACTAACAGAAAATTAACAGCTGTGTGTTGGGGCGAGTTGTTGCAATTATTGCTTCAGGAGACATCTTTGCTCTAAGACTGCTTTTCCCTAATGTTTATTCCTTTCCAGAATTCAAAATTTTCTTACAAAAAAAATTACACTTTTAAAGGCAGAAAAGACTTTAAAGGCTGGACTTAACAGAAAAAAAAATGAAAGCATCTTCAGGAAATATCACTTTAGGAGTGTTATGCACAAATATGATAAAAACTATATAAGATGTATCGTATATGAATATGTTATACATATATGTGTATATAATCATATGCCTAGGCTTGGTTTTTATTATCAATATTTTGAATATTTTTATTTGATAGTTTGCTCATTGCTTTACATTAACAAAAATGATACAGATACACATGTGTGTATGTATATTTCAAATAGTAGTCTATAGAATTATTGGGCAAAGAATAATATTGTGTCTACAATAACTTCTCTTACCACACTCTACTCCACCCATTTCATCCCTACACCATGCATCACCTCCTACTCCTCATACTTAGCCTCAAGTTGGCCCTCAAACAAGCCCTATTTATGGGCATAAAGGATGTAGATGAATTCAACATTAAGGCAGCCATGCTGGGTGTCCCCATTTCATGTCTGCTATCTGTCTTACCTACTTGCCTACCTCCTACCATAGAACTGGATTCTACTTCAGATTTCAATCCATGTGGCTGCCTTGCCTCTGAATTCTTGGCCTGTGTGCAATGACTCCTTCTGGGCCAAAGTCTTTTCTGGTTTGTTTTACGGTCTTTCAGTCAAAGCCTGCTACTTGAGGCATTTCCAAGCTGACTGTGTGTCTATCTCCAGCCTCAGCCTTCCCTCAAACTCATGCTGAGATGCTGTCCTTGGCTAATCTAGCATGGTCCCTGATGCTGGCTCAGCTCTTGTACACTCTCCTCACCCCAGCTGTGCCTCTCTCACACCGCTCTTCTGCCACAGGGGCTTCAATTCTGAAAACAGCATCAGGTGCTGTTATTGAGAAAGTATTATCAGTCTGCTGCCTGGCCTACAGAAGCATTTGTGAATTTTGTTTAGCACACTGTTGATGCATTGAGTGTTTACCTTCTCTCCCTCCACTTTTTTTTGGTTTGTTTGTTTGTTTGTTTCTATTAGTTATCCAACTTTAAAACTGAGAAAATTATATATAAAAAAAAACGTGGATGACTAGGTTGGATTGAAGGTGAGGCTGTAGCAATACTATGTCTGTGTCACCACAGAACAGTGTTTGTGACTCTTCAGGCTGCTAATATCTTTTCAGAAAATGCAGTTCTATCATAGACTTCACCTCTCTTGGTGAGGTCATATAAAACTGAGCCTTATTATCATGTTTGCATTGTTACTTTTTCATTATGGAAGATGAAATTGAACAAGAAGACATTTAAACCTTAGCTTTACAATTTAAGCTAATACATTCCATGGTTACCACTAAAAGAGTCAGAAAACCAGGGATTGATATTGCCAAATGTTAAATATATGTACTTGGAGAGAGGGTAAGAGAAAAAGGGAGAGTAGGACGGGGGGGGGGGGGAAGCGGAGAGGGAAAAAAACATATATGTGCTCAGGCACATATTTCTTACTGCATATTTACAGTACATGTCTGCTACAGCCCTGAGTAAACTCATGCATTCACATGACCTGCCTGACCTCTATTAGTATTGAGATTTTAAACACATTATGATGGAGTTCTTGGAAGGTGAGGTTAGATGTCAAAGGATTTAAAGTCAAGATTAAACTAGAAAACATCAGGAAACTTTAGCTGGCCACAATAATCTCACATATGCCGAACTGCTCTAAAGACTTTGATTTTCTGTGTGGCTTCATAGGTCTGAAAGGAAAAGAGTTGCAAGGAAAGACACTCTTACTTGTGAGTGCAGACAGTCAGGTTGTAAAATATTCCCTAACTGCAGATGGTGTGAATACAGCCTTTGGGAACGCCTATCAGCTTTAAATGTTCACTGCACTCAAAATAGTCATTTATTTCCAGTGTTTTTCTGAAGACTAGAGAGATGTACATGAGGCAAATAAATGAGGGTGGACAACAATTTCGAACAGGTATTATTTGAGGCCAATGAATCTTTTTTAATGTTGGCACCAGAGACTAGAATAGGTGAGAAGTAGAGTTCCTTTCCCCCTCCTTCTCTCTCTCTTTCTCTCTCCTCTTTTGCTTTTACTCATTCTTCCTTTGTTCTATTTCTTCTTTCTCTCTTTTCTTCCTTCCTCCTCCTCTCTTGAGTACTTAGAATGGAGTGCAGGGTCTTGCACATCGTAGGCAAGTGTTGTGCCACCTGAGCCTCATCTCTAGCCTGTCAATCAGATTACTGATGATGATCTAGGTCATGGGTGACCTTCAGAATGGCCACTAATACAATTTTATATTCTAAGGGAATATTATGTAGGTATTTATATGCAGGTAATATGAGGGGAAAAACAACATTTTAAATCAAATTAATTTTTGATGAAAATCTCCAAAGATTCATTGTTCGAGCATTGCATATAATGAGATGCAGACTGAAATCTAAAGATAATTAAAATTTTTAAATCTTTAAAAGTTGGATTGCCAACTTTAAATATAACTCTGGATAGTTGAAGTTGAGCACTGTTGTAATACATGCTGTTGAACTTAACATATGAGGTATACGAATGTAACAAAATAAAAGAGGGGGTTTGCAAAATTCCTGAAAATATGTTTACATTATGATAGTAGAAGCAAAGTAGAAAGTCACATATCACAGCTATGTAAACAACATCATGATCTGGCTCTTGATCTCGGTGATGGAGAGTTTGCCAACATCCATGAGGCCCTGGGTTCCACCCCAGCCATGCAACAATAAGGCACCTCTGGACTACTGAGTTTGGCACCTTCAAATTTCAAATGTTTTGTAAACATTCATAACACTTTAGTCACAAATCTGGAGTTGGATGGACATAAAAATAGTAAATGGGCAAGATGCCAGGTCTCGGAGCTTCAAGATCAAGGCTGTTGGGAAAGGGACGAAGACTGTGTAATCCATCAGATAAATTCTCAGTGCTGCATGCCAGGAAGTGATAAGCTAGAGAAAACTCTATCAAGATGGAAGAAATGTATCGATGTGTTGTACCTAACACAAAGAGGTAACCCCGGATGTAGCCAGTAAAAAACATTTCTACAGAAGAAACTGCCAGGGATAGAGGGATAGGCCTCTAAATGGGAGGAAGGCTGAAGCATTGAAGAAAAACAAAAGCCAGACCAACAGGATGAAGCTCTAAAGCTGCATGTGTTTTCAGGGGGAGATATTATAGCCTTTCCCACCATAAGGAATAGTTCCTCTGAATTTTATTGAATTTCTGCTATTCCCTGTCAGTATATTTTACCTGTAAAGAGATCAATATTCATGGATATCAACAATCATACTCATAATTTTACCTCTTTTCTCATGCCAGGCAACAATGCCAATATCCAGTCGCATATAGTCAGCTATCAACTAAGACCCATTCTTAAAACTTAGGATTCAAACCCAACAGGATTTGCTTCCTCTAACTGCAGCCTCTTTCATGCTGTGGCTTGTCCTTGTTCACTGGGAGTCATCTTCCAGGCCAGTTTTTCAGAAACCCCTCTGTTTCATGGCATATATCACACTCCCAAATCCTACTTAGGATTTCCATTCCCCTGTCTCCATTGTGTTAGCAATCCCAACCTCTCAAGGCTCAACGGCGTTTTGGTCATTCTTTCCATCTCATATTTTACCACAACTTCGATCCACCTTCCAGGATGATTTTTACAGTAAACTGTTTTAAAGGCCCATGTGGTTTAAAATCTGCCCATTCCTTTCCTTTCCCAGTGGGCAGAGTCCAAATTCTTCATGAAGCATGTGAGGCCTCTGGGATCTGTTCCCTGATACTCTGCCTGCCACTCACATGTAGGGCTCTGGCAGGATTGAACCTGGCAGTTCACAGACAGAACACCCTCCTTTGAATCTGGATCAATTTCTTTTGTAATAGGGAGACTGTGCACTGAATTTTTCTGGTAATTTGCCTCCTTTCTTCACATTTTCCAGGAATTCTGTGTATTTAGGACAGCGTCTGCTGGTCAGTAGGTCCCAAGGATGCTTGTGTTGCATGACTCAGCATTGAATTAGGTTTTGTCTGTTTCGTTTCTCGATAAACTTCACTCTATTTTATTTCCACTGTCCCTGCCAGTGTCTAAGTCTGTCTTCCATCATCTGTTGCCTGGACTATTTCAAGTAGCTTCTGAAGTTGCCCATTCTCATCTTTCTCAACTCCATCTGCCATGCAGTTGCCAGAGTTAGAATCTACTTATTACTTCCCTACCTTAAAACACAGTTGCTCAAAATTCCTCGGTATCAGACTTCATAAATCATCAGATTCTTTGCAACCATATGGGTGGTGTATTCCAATGAAATGAAACTACTTACATCTCCCAACTACATTATGCTGCTTCTTGCCTTTATTAACTTATTCCTCTGTCTGGATCTCTCCCCAATTCTCAGTTGGATATATCACCACCTCATTTCTTTCTCTGTGTGACTTCATCTTATCTAGCACTAAGAATCCAATAAATAATTATTCTTTTTTATGAAGCCTTCTTCATCTTCCTCCCTGTCTGGCTCTGGCAGATAGCATCTTCTGGACTCCATAGTATCCAAAGCACAACTAGATTACCCTGGTCCTAAAATTTCTCACTGAAGTGACTTGGTTTTTCTCCTTTGACTGTTTGAGAGAAGGAAAAGATCTGTGAGTTTTCTTAAAGAATTCTAAACACATGGCACAATGCTCAGGAAGTGGACAACCTTAAATTATTATTTGAAAGAACAAGAAACAATCCTTAATTTTGTTCTATCAGCGATCTAAAATCTTGAGATAATTATATAAGCAACATAGCACCAGAATTTATGGTTCTGTGAGCCTGAGATCTAACTGTGGTGTCCAAATAATCTTTTGTCTCTTATTTTTATTAGGAAGTATATATTCAAGAGATAATTTCTCCTGAGAAAAGCTAGCTTTTTACAGAGAAATGAATAATGAAATCACAATTGCACACAAAGCCCAAGAGATTTCTAAGCAATATTTCAGTGATGGTTCTGACATTCAAGGAAATCAATTCATAGTGATATGGAGAAGTGGAGAAAATGATGGAAAAAAAACTCACATAAAATAAAATGGAATTTGAAAGTGTGAAGAGTCAAGAAAGAACATGACTGGCATCAGCTCCAAGGTTAAATTAAAAAAATGAAAATACTACAAGACAAATGAACTGACATTTTTTCACATGGTTAAGATACTTCATGGTTTTTAAACTCAAACTTCAACATCTGATTTAAAAATAACAAAAAACAAACAAACAAACAAAAAACAAGTGGGCTGAGTGTAATTGGATACATTTTAATCCCAGCACTTAGGAGGTAGAAGCAGGAGGATTTCTGTGATTTTGAGGCCAACCTTGTCTACATAGTAAGTTCCAGGACAGCTAGAGCTTCATAGAGAAGCCCTGTCTTGAAAACAAAAACAAAAACAAAAATAAAAACACAAAACAAGGTACTTGTGTACTTGTTAGAGTGCAGTAAACTTTTAAGAGTTTTTACACACACACACACATACATACATAATAAGTACATACATACACACTTATATATTCCCACTGACAGCCTAAAATAAGACATTACACATAACAGGTACTTAGATATGAGTATTTATACATGTGTATATGGGGCATAGGTGTGCTTATATGCAAAGTGTCTGTGTCTATGGAAACATTACAGTAGGTGGAAGGAACGGGTTTCAGAGTCCGGGGTTATGTGTTAAAACAGAAAAATTAAATATGAAGG
Organism: Peromyscus leucopus; assembly: GCF_004664715.2. Classification (NCBI taxonomy): domain Eukaryota; kingdom Metazoa; phylum Chordata; class Mammalia; order Rodentia; family Cricetidae; genus Peromyscus; species Peromyscus leucopus. The sequence continues at coordinate 46,856,497 of NC_051079.1, read as the reverse complement.
AATAAAAGTAATGACTGTGCAACTTAGCTGTACACGTTGAGAAAATGTCATGCTGTAGCTGTCCTAACCATCCAATCCCTTTGCAAGCTGACAAATGATGGTAGCAAAGCACGGGGCTACAATCTTGAAAATGAAAAGTGACATTCAATGAGAACATCATGATGAAATTCATGCAGTAATTAGTGATTGAAAGGTTATCCACTGCTTTCTGAGAACTGGGATTTTAAAGGGAACTAGCTGGATTCTCCAATCACCTGGTAAAACCCCTGTTCAAAAGAACAAATGCCTTCCCCGGGTGTAATGGGATTGTGGCACTATAGTCCGCCAGGGCAGCAGGATTGAGAACAGCGTGTTCCTGAACCCTGCCATTGACACAGTCCGGATCCTATATGTTGTGCCTTACCAAAACACGTAACTTGTAAAATGTATTTTAATGTATAAGATATCCCTTTTGAACTCATGAAATTTTGAGTATAAACAGAAAAAAAGTAAATTTAATTGTTCAAATATTAAAATAAAGCACCACACATTCTAGCCTAGTAATGATATGGAGAGACAGAGATGGACTCTGCACAGAATGAGACACACATGGGTTCAGATTCAAGCCTGCATTTCCAGGCCTTTAACTCTGAAAAAGCAGCACTTTCTTCAAGCCTCATTGTCCCATTCCATAACAGCAAATATATCTCAAGGGGTTGTTTTAAAAAATTAGTGTGGAGGTGTGAATAGCACATTAAGTAATGTAAGTGACATGGTTGTTACTCAAACGTTCATACGTGACATGTGATAGTAGTTTCTAAAATAATAGGATACAGCTTTTGTGAAATAGCTAGAGAAAAATTAAGGACCAGGGCTAAGCGAGATGAGGAACACAAGCGATCATAGCCAGGGGAGACCACACCTCAGAGAAAACCTACATCTGATTTCATCGCATGATCTTGTAGGCTGACACTCTGTTATATGACTGTGTGTTTACTGACTGTCTTCTTACCTTATAAACGGATCTTATATTTCCAGAAAGCCAACTTTTTGCAATATCAGAAAAATAATAATCTCCCATTGATACCAAGATTCCGCTGGTAAAAGCGCAAATCTGAGGTGCAAGGGGCATGATTTGGTAGGTGAGGTGTTTGCTGAGCAAGCACAAGGACCTACAGCTGTGGGAACCTTTCGTCTCAGCATTACAGAAGTGGAGGCAGGAGAATCCTGGAGATTCACTGGCCATTAAAGTCCTATCTGAAGTTATACGGTGAAGAGTGACGAAGGAAGACAAGTGACTTGACTTCTGGCCTCTACATGTGGTCAAACAGGCAGGCACACATGTGCATATACATGTACACACACACACACACACACACACACACACACACACAGAGAGAGAGAGAGAGAGAGAGAGAGAGAGAGAGAGAGAGAGAGAGAGAGAGAGAGAGAGATTTTATGTCTTGGATGGTATCTCAGACCACCAGGTGGTTATGAATGTCAATGTCGAACAAGAGGTCAGTCTCAGTCTACTGAGAGACAGGGAATATTATGTTTCCCTCCCTCCTTTAATATCCTTCCCTAATTTTATAACCCTTACCCCATACACAATTTACCACAGTTGAAGAAAGAGGGCATCTGGTCGAAAGAAGTCATAGCAGTGACCAAATGTCCTCCAATAAGCAAGACTCACATCCTCACAAAAAAAAAAAAAAAAAAAAAAAAAAAAACTACTTTTCTTGTCCTAATTATCAGTAGTATCAAGATTAAGAAACCTTCAAATAGCCCAAGGATCAGACTTTTGTAGCCTCTCCAAACTTATAAAATCTCCTGTTATTATTGTCTAAACCTCTTTACTTTGTATAATTCAGTCAAAAATATCTATTATATTGCACTGTTCTGTTATAGGAGTATCAGAAATCACAAGCCTCTTTTTGGCTTTGTTGGACAGTTGTGTCCTAGAATTTTTATGTGAAAGATTTATAGTTAGTTGCCAGTTAATTAAAAGTTCATTTGGTATACACAAGAACTCATTGTCTTCACATTATGATAAGGGAAAGAAACCAATATTTTAAAAATTTTAAATTCATAAAAATGAAAATTGAAAAATTCATCTCAATTAAACTCTCAATTGTCTCTCTTTTCCTCAGTTGTGAAAAATTGTGTGCATGTGTGCCTGTGTGCGTGCATGCATGAGTGTATGTTGATAGGTCACAAAACTATGAAGGGTATCATGAGAAAGAAGGAAGAGATATTAAGGGAAGGAGAGAAAAGACAGGCTAGTGGACCTGAGAGCAGAAGTGAATATTATACAGGGTGAGGAAAGGAAAGGAACCAATGAGGAAAAGGGGCATAGAGAAAGGTAACACGTTTTTACATCATTATGAAGTATATGCGTGAAAATGCCGCATTTGAACACACAACTTTTTATGCTAACTTTAAACTAATTGAAGCAAGTTTCTTGGTACTCTGGCTCTTCCAGTCTTTCTGGACCTTCTTCTGTGATCTTCCTGAGCCCTAGGTGTCAGGACTGCGTTTCAAATACATTTCAAGTGGGGTTGGGCACCTCTCTGCACTTGCTCTTTGCATTTTGACAATTTGTGGATCTTTGTAATGGTTTCCATCTGCTGCAAAAGGAAGCTTCTTTGACAAGGGGTGAATGTGATACTTATATGTGGATATAATGAAAAGTATTTAGAACACCGTTAGAAATCATATTAGTTTAGGAAAACGGAAGCAATAAGCTTCCTGAGGTGAGAGAGTGTCTTCAAGGCATTATAGGGAAGCTGATCCCATGAAATCCCAATGATATGGTGGCTTAAACAAGACCTGGATGATGAAAACACTAGTCCACATTCCAGGATGATTAGGGGAAATTTCACAAGTTCCTACCCCTAGGGGAAGATTGATAGATAATCGGTGTTAATGAGAGAGAACATCAGGGAAAGTCCTCCAATAGCTCATCCAGTCCCAACTGTTCAGCATCAGTAAATACTAGCAATATGAAATGAACCAAGTAAAGTGCATATGTCTGTGTATATAACAATTATTAAAGGTTAATAATAATAATAATAATAATATATAATATTATTATTATAATAATCTGAGATGGAGTTGAGAGTATATGCGAGGAGTTGAAGAAGAGAAACAGGTATGAAAATGGTGTAAATACAATACTCATTTATGAAATTCTTAAATAAAATTTTAAAAACTAAAAAAATGAAGAACTTTTAGTAGATAACACAGGTTCACAAATAGCCTACCAGTATCAGGAATGGTTCCCTCTTTTGGAGTTGTTGGCCAGCAGGGTCCCATAGCCCCCCAAAATTACAGGCTATTGTTGTGCTTGGTTTCCTTCAGGACCTTGATGATGAGACCCTTTTTCTGAAGACACCACATAAAACAAGTCACCGAACACTGAGAAACCGACCTGCCTCTAACCTGGAAGCTTCATCCCTACTGGCTAGCTTTCATAATATTGGAAAGTACTATGCATACGATCAGAGGAGAAGAATAAAGATCAATGTTATTCAGCTGTAAACCTTGTGAGCTATAGGAATGTCTGGCCTGTACAGGAAACACATGCCCATGATTGCAATGCTGGCGTACAAGTCGTGGGAAAATCCAACCACTCTCTAGTTGGATTTAAGTCCCACTCCAAAATATGAAACCCACCCCTGATATTATTATACAGATAAGAAACTATGGCTAGACAAATCTTAGGCCCTCGAGGCACAAATACTACTATTCTGCTAAATTGGCATACTATTAAACTGATTCCTAATAATTTATTATTATAACCACAGATTACTATATCCTTAACACTCATTAGAGAAGCTTCTCTCCCCCCCCCCCCCGTATATGGCTATCACATCATATTACATTATGATAGTTTGTTGCTAATGTGACTTTTATTATTTCTTCTTGTTCCTGAATTCTGAACTTCAGGGCCAAGCCTAAATTTTACTATGGTAGTCACAGTTCCTAGCATAAGATTAGCCTTAAGGTAAATGACTAAATATTTACACAAGTTAATATTTATATAAAAAAAAGCAGGAACAATCTTGCTTTTTAAGAAGCTGCCTCTGAGCTTAGTGTTGGCCATGAAAAGCTATTTCGGTCAACAAGATTTTTTTTTTTTTTTTTTTACTGAATGTTTGCTATGGAAACTGAGTTTGCAATAGCAAATGCATCTGAGCTCTTGTGCATCTGTGCCCTTGTGGGCAAGTTAATGGGAAGAGAGTAAATTTGTTAATAATAAGTTCAATTTGGGAAATTGCTATGAGGAAAATTGCACTCAGTGATGAGGTGAGAACATTCAGGTGGGACTTGCTTTAAATGAGTAGTCAGGGAATATGGCAATAGGAGTGACAGCTTAAGAAAGCTTTAAAGACAAGGATGTACTTTCTACAGAAGGAGTTAGAAGTGGGATGCAGGTGAAGGAGGTTAGCATGCGCCAAGTCTACAGGTAGAAGTGAGCTCCTCTCCTTAGTAAACACATTATCACAAGTTCTGGGGACCAGTAGTGAGCCAAACAGAAAAACACCTCTTTCTTTGTGAACTTTATGTTCTAGTGGATATGGTAAGGTTGACTGCATGGGCAATGGCCCAATTTTTCAGAGCCTTTTAATATAACAGCTTGCACTACTTTATAGTACAGGCTCAGGGACCACTGCCAGAATTTAAACCTGGACTCAGTCAGTCTTACCCAAGTGGCTTTGGGCTGATTTCCTTATCTATAGAATGGGGACATTAATAATATTTACTTAATAATATTGCTGTGATTAAATTAAATGATACATTTAACTATGATTTTTTTTTAATTTGAAGCTTGGGAGAGAGTAGCTTTTAAGTTCAATGTTAACTCTTTTCAATTTTGAGTAGGCAAGAAGCATGGTGTGATTTGCAGTTTTATAGGTATTCTTGCTGCTACATGGAAACCTGAGTTTGTGCATCAGGAATAGATTAAAAGGCTCTAGTGAGGGGTGGTCATGCTATAGACACAGAAATGTGCACCAGTTGATAATGTGTTAGGGAAATGAAACAGAAAGCTCCAGGAATATTCTAGAATTTCCAATTTGACCCTGCCAAAGAGTTCCAACACTGAACAAGGTTGCGAGAAAACAGATGTGGGGAGATGCTCTAGAAGGGACTCTTAAGCTCTGTAGGTGTGGTAGCAACTGGAGAAATCTGAACTGATGGAGTGGCAGAGGTCATTTGGAAAAGACGGGGAATAGCAGGGCCCGAGGAGCACCACTGGAGAATGGTCAAGGAGGACTGAGAGTGTGAAGAACTGTACCCGACAGAAAGAGAAGGACAGAGCCTGTCGGTGACATTGGCAGAAGGGAGAGGAGCAGGATACAGGGGTGTGATGCTCATTAGAAACCATTTCTGACAGCAGTGGTTTGGAGATGTGCATTTTATAAGACGAGGGGCAGCTGCATGCAGGAGGCCCATGGATTGGAAGCAGTAAAGACTGGAGTTTGCAGTTAAGGACAACACAGAAGGAGAAATTCCCGATGCTGAGGGAACTGAACAATGGCCTAGGCAGGATGGCAGAGAGTGTGATGGGCATGGGATTTCTCTCACCATCTGACGTGTAGGTAGCAGTGAGGACAGTGGACTTGAACAATTAGATCACTTCTGGAGCACTGTCAAAGGCTGGGAAGGGTTGCTACCAAAGAATGATGTGTAGGGGGGGGGGGACACACAAGGGGCTGCTGCAAGCCTCATTCTCCGAAGATTATATGGAGCAACAAGCATGTCGGGATAAATAATGGTGCCACCTTCGAGCTAAAAGCTAGGGAAAGACTGTTATGTAATAATAGACTGAAGGATACCCATACAGTTATTATATGACATGAAATTCTGGGTAAGTGGTGCATGGACGTCCATCATGCCTCACTTAGGTTTAGGTCTGATGTTAGAGGGGAAAAAAAAGAGGACAGGAGAGGGAATCAGAGATGGTGAGAGAAACGGGGGGGGGGGGACTTAATTAAGGATACATACAGTATAACTAAGAAATAAAAAGTTAAATCACACAAGTGAAAATGTGGACCTTCAATCTGTATGTAAACTCTGATACACTTACAGGCATTTATAATAGATCTTATTTAACACAATTAAACTGGTCTGTTTCCACTTTCCTACAAAATTGTCTTGGCAGTGAAACTGACTGTTCTTGGCATCCTAATATTACCATTGAAAGTCAGTTTTGTTTTATTAAAGATTCAGATTAAAAAGCATTATATTAAAAACTTATTTTAAAAATACAAACTTTATTAATGTTTATATATTTTAATTATTTCCCCTCCCCAGACTCCTCCCAGCCCCCCATTCCTACCCTTGAAAGTTTGTGTTTTCTCCCTCCCTCCCTCCCTCTCTCTCTTTCTCAATTTCTCAATCTCTCTCTCTCTCACCCTCTCCCTCTCCCTCTCTCTCCCTCCCTCCCTCAAAGACATTAGATGGGTCTATACTTACCTTGCTTGTAGTACCTAAAGGATTTTTATGTGTGTTCCCTTGATCCCTTTGGAATTAGACATCACACCCTGTGCTTTCATAAACACATCAACAAAAGAGAAAAGGAACTGTGGCCACTGTAGCTCTCTCTTAGGGTTACTCTGCTAGAATGTGGAAGGGTCTGCTGCAAGGTACAGCTTTTGACACAAATGTCCATTGCTCTTTGCATTACAATGGTATTGTGAGGGAAGTTAGTCACTTAGAGTCATATTTTAGTATGAAATTCTGAAGCTTTTGTGTGCATTCACATCTTTGTTTTCCACATAAAATGGAGGGCTGAGCACGTTATTATTTTCACGAATTTAACTAAATAAGAGATACTTGGTTCCTGTCTTGCCTGTTAGAAACATTCACAGGATAAGGAAGTCTTGTGTGTTATCCATTAATTTGTGCTGTGTAACAAAGACAATTGATACAGTTGCTTTACTAAAACTTGGGCACTCTTACATGTGTACAATGAGATGCACACCATGGACGGAGCTCCTAATGAACCAGAGCCCTTCGTAGCTATCCTAGTTTCAGTCCAGTCATTACCTTTCCACGGCTTTTCAGTTAAAAAAAGGATACATTAAATTAGTAATCTCTTTATGTTATATTTGTCTAGTAAATGGGGGTTTTCTGCACCCAAACACAAGAAACCATATGTGCTGTTCAAAAAAATTGGTGCCAATTGTCTTGAGGAAACTTGGCACAGCAAGCTTCCTGTATGCAACTCCTCACCCTGCCCAGTTTACGTATATAACTAGAAGAGAACAGAAAAATGTGTGTTTGTGAGAACTTCTCCAATTTATTGGCTAACCATCATTTTGCTTGAGCATTCTCTATACATAGGTGTTAGCAAGAGATGCAAACTCACAATAATGTCAACATACACATACTCATGATACTGTCTTGAAGAATAAAGCTTGTAATATATTAGATTTTACATTTACAAGTTCTATTTCATATATTTCATATATAGGAACATGTGCACTTGTAAAACTATCACCAATTTCAAGGCTATTGGCATGTTCATAAGCACTGAAAGTTCTTTAACTAAGCCCTCTGTTTTATTTGTATTTAGTAAGAAAATTTAACTTAAGATCTACCCTCGAAAAAACGTGAGCACACAGTAGTAGAATTCACAAAAAACCAATTTGCATGACTAACACTCCCAATATATCCCAACATCACCTTTCTTTTATCTCTTCTCTTTGTCCTTTGACCCTGATAATTACCTGCTTTATTCCAGGACTTATGAGTTTGTCCATTTTAAATTTTACATAGAATGGAACTCATTCAATATTGTCCCTCCTCTTCCAAGCTGACCTCATGTGGCTTAATGTTCTCCAGCTCTAATCACGTCACCAATGACAAGACTTCCTTCTCTGCTAAAACAAACAATATTGTATATCCATACAATATTGATTTCACCTAATTCATCCGCTAATGGACGTTTACATTATTCCCGTGTCTCAACTATTAAAAATACACTTAAAAATTTTGTTCACCTCTTGGGAATGGAGTTTGTGAGGAAGAAACACTCTTTTCATCTATGGGATTTATAGTATTTGTTAACTCTCAGAAAAAGAAAAGGATTTTTGGTTCTAACTAAAAACATTATTTTGTATTAAAATCTTTGTAAGGTTGGAATATATTTCTTTTCAAACTTTGAATAAGTTAAGGTTACATATGGTCAGTGAGGAGATATTTTCAGTACATACAGCCTAACTTGTCTGATAAGTGCTGAAATTTGTCTCGCTGGTATAATTTAAAGCCTGTATTTATAGAATTGAGAACACTAATACTGTGTAATCACAATAAAGCATCCCACACTCTGAAATAATCTTTAGAACAGTACAAAACCTTGTTTGTTCACCATCACAGGAAAAAAAAATCACTTGAAAGACTTGAATTCTCAAGTTGTCAATAACATGATGTTCCACCATAGGTAAATTTTTAAGTCACGAGTATACGTAAACTTCGTGACTGGTTTTTCTAGACTTAACAATAGTCTAAAAACAGGACAAACAAACCAAAGTGCTTTTATTCTTGTATGGCAACAGATGCCTACTGTCAGGTGCTGAGTTAGGAAAGGCATTGCTGTGTTCAGGGGTTTGCTGATTAAAGGCACGTAAGGATTTATCAGAAGATCTATGTGCTTCAAGCCAGCCAGTTCTAGGATGTTACTGACTGGGCAAGATCTTTTGCCTCTATGCTTTGTTTCCTCTTTATATTTGACATGGCCACATAACACTAAGATTCAGGACTGTTTAATAATGAGAAATAATGTTAATAAGTGTCTTGCACAGCATATGACATAAAAGAGAGGCTTGATTTGGAATATTAGTGTGATTACTTAAACATTGAAAGTGAGAAAAGGGAGAAAGCAAATCTGTGATGATGGGCTCCTAAGAGAAGCAGCATAGCAGTCACTTCATAGAACATTGAAGTGACTTAGAGATTTATTTTATCTTTGAATAGTGTCTATGTGGGGATATATGCCTGGTGAGTGCAGGGACCCACAGAATCCATAAGAAGGCATCAGGTCCTCTCAAGCTGGAGTTACCAGTTGTGAGCTGCCTGACATGGGTGCTGGGACCCAAACTGAGGTCCTCCAGAAGAACTGCAGACACTCTTAACCACTGAGCCATCTCCCAAGTTCCCAGAGCATTTTGCCCGTTGTGTAAGTTGAAAATATAAACTCAGAACACAAAGTTACTGCTTGGTTCAGATTCTATCACAGCATTCATACATCAGAAGAAAACAGGCACTGCCTTTCATGAGATCCCACCACCTTTCATGACTATTTGAAAGATGCTCCATCTGGCTACACAGCCACATTCTCTGGACCACAGAACCACAGCAAGGTGCTTTCTGAAAGCATGGTTAGCTCCCTGTAAGATTAGAGTTTAAAGGGAATAAAAAGCATAAGGATGTGGTCATACAATCTGAGTTTATTACTTCTCTTCTTGAATTGTGAATAGTTGTAAATTTACCCTTTTTTATTTTTGACATATTCTGCTTTGCCTGATTACATTGTCCTGCTATGACCAAATTATAGGACCTAAAAGAGCCAAAAATAAAACAGGAAAGTTTTGGTTATCTAAATTGTATCCTACCAGAGAATAAAACTATGAAGTACTATGTTTATGGGATGAATGTAGACTTCTTAGTTTGTAAACAGAGCTTATAGTTCCCCAATTCCTGCTTTTGCTTTCTCTTCCACATCAAAGTGACAAGTTGATCTTACCATTATGAAAAAAAAAAAATGCAGACAGCCTTTAACCCAAAAGTACTGACTAATACTATCTGTGTAACTATGCTTTTCTTGACTATGAGTTGGCATCCTAATGACTATAAACACAAGTCCAACTGGATACACAAGGATCCAGAGGTGGGGCAGGAAGATGACCTGTTAGTGCTTATCACATGATTTCCTTAGTCTCTGAAACAACAATGATTCACCTTTCTTCCTCAGGTAAGGTCAATGAGAGCAGCAGGGGCTACTCAACAGGAAATCAATGCACGCATATTCATCAAATATCCACAGAGCACTGATGAGGCAGCCATACTAGACTCGTGATATAAAATCTGTTCTCAGCAACCTCAAAATGTCATTATTAGTTAGCATTTGCCAAAAGAAAAAGAAACAAGTATATGAAAGGTTCTGCAAAATTTAAATTCAAGGTATTATCATAATATCAGATTCATCTCCAAATAAAACATGTGAAGGAAGCAACCAGGAGTTTGGAAGTTGTATTCAGGTAAAAATCCCTGAATAATTGTGTCCAGTTTATGAGCTATGGAGTAGAAGAGGTAAAGTCTTGGCATTGCTTGGCACAATCTTAAAAAAAAAAAAAAAAAAAGTTCACTAAATGTAAACGTGAAGCTTTCTATACAAGGTCTTGAGCAGCATCTCCCTGCATGAACCTTTCTCCAGAAGCATTTTCATCCTTCAGTTTTAGTTTCCTGCCATTGATTCAACAGATTTAAATCCAACAAACCTGTTTCCAAGGCATTGTTACAGTGATGTAAAAATCTGGGGTCAGAATGGGAACAAGGTGCTCAGTTTTGACCCTCATATTTTTATGTTAAATTCAAGGTTAAGTTTAGGTTCATCACAACTTCTGCATTGAAATTTATTATCTCTAGCTAAGCATTTACTTTCCAATGCTACTCTGTCTTATTCTCTGGGGATAGATGTAAGGGAGAGAATCGAACTGACATTCCGTGTTGAATTTTTACTGGTATTGAGAGCAAAATGCCAAGGTAACTTCAAAATAAGGAAAGTGGCTTGGAGTCGAGCTTTATGAGGCGTACTTTTGAAGAATAAGTGAAATGCCGAGACAGTTTCAAGATGCAGAAACCACTTATTCTGTCTCACAAGCTGATTGTGAAGATCCCCCCTATTGTTTCATCCTCAGTGGGAGCATTTCCAGGAAGATTTAGGGGTAAAGGAAGGAAGACAAGAAACACAAAGAGCTCCTCCTGTGACAAGACTGGCTTAGAGAATGCACAGCTATTTCAGTTCAAAGACTACTTTGCCACCAGGACTTGTCTAACAACATCACTTAAGAACCATCCAGAAAATACCGCCTCCAGATTTATACAAGATCCTCTATGTCTTATATAATCCACTCTATGCTTTTACTCCATTGCTCTTAGGGCTGGTCACTCACTCACTCCTTTATGTTAGTAATCACTCTCTATTACAGAAAAACTTTAAGGTACTGACTGTATGCATCTGTGCCTCACATGTGTGCAGGTTTGTACAAGGAAAGAATATGATCAGAAGTGCATGTCTCCTAGCAGCTTTATTTGAAACACCTAGCCTATTTATGAAGTTGAAAATAGTGAATTTAGAATCTTAAACATTGTTCTTCCCTAGAATTAAAAATAAATGTTTTCAAATTATGGTAACTGTATTTTTAACACAGCAGCAACTGTATATGATTAATGTCATTTTAAAAGTAAGTAATGATCCTAATTTTAAGAGGTTTTTTTTACGCAAATAAATTATTACTTTTTTATTTTATGTGTGTGGCTGTTTTCCCTACATATATGTTCTTGTACCGTATGCATGCTTGGTACCTATGAAGGCCAGAAGAGGGTTTTGGATTCACTGGATCTGGAGTTATAAGCAGTTGTGAGCTGCCATGTGGGCACTGGAATCAAACCCAGATCCTGTGAACACACAGCCAGTGCTCCTAAGTGCTGAGCCATCTCTCCAACCCCATTGGCTTTTCAATGACACCTTTTTTTTTCCCTTGCACTTTAAAAGGTGGAGGTCACACCTATCAATTAAAAACAAACAAATGCCAGTTGGGTGGATTTCAAAATAATTTTCTTCCTTTGTACACCATACAGGCAATATTTATAAATGACCTAAAAGAAAACAACCAAAACATTAAATAACCCTTTCCTTATTGGACATGAATTTCTCATTGTTGAAAATTGAAGTGGTCCATAACATGCAGCAGTCTGTCCAAGGTAAACAATCCTCTTTGGTTCTGGAAGTGACTTACACAAGGCCACCCATTCACGCTGAAGAAAACAGTGGGTGTTGTGTGCCTGTGACTAGAGGCCTTGTCTCAATGCCTCTTTCTGAAATCTCACACAAATACTTGCTTCAAGATGGTCTTATTAGAAAGCTAAGTACTTCCTCTGTGCTACTTGCCTCAGGCTGCTTTGATTTATTTTTTTCCTAGAAAGGCTTCATGAGAAAACCTGAGCATCTTTGTTATTAAGAAGTAAAGAATCATTCACAAGGACAGATTTGGTGGGTAATATTACCCATTTGCCTTGTCCTAATAGTGCCTTAACATCTGCAAAGGGTAAAATTCAACTCCAAGAACATGTGCAGTGTAATAATCACAGGAGAGAAAGGGAAACAGTAAAGAGAACAGTGACTACCCACATCTGCTGCAAACACACTGTATGTGCATTGTATGGCCATGCCCACAAGCCCATAAATTTGCTTGTTCACTTTCTGCATGTGTATGTGTATGTTTGTGTGTGGGGGGGGGCAGCCTTTCCATTAATTCATTTGTCTATCTATTCATCTGTGTACCCATGCGGATTTTGTCACATCTCAAACCTTTCTGACATTTAAACTGAACACAAGAGTGTGGGTGGTCACCCCATATTCCCTCAGTGACAGAGTCTTTCCCCAAAGTAAGCCCTCAGGAAGATCAAGGCTTGCTTTGTGGTTGAACAGGTCTGGGCTGCCAAGCCCTAGGAAAACTGCCAGGGGTCTGCCAGGCATTAAGCCACAGGAGCCAATGTCCTGTTCTTTACTTAATGATGAATACCTCAGAGCAGGCTCTCTTGTTTGAAGCCTCATCCATCTCAGCTGCATCACTTTCTCTAATTCTAACACAAGATAAGCAATCTGGAGACATTCATAGATCAATCAATAATGGTGTTTACCTGCCCATCATCACTGACAGATTATGTACCTTCCTTCATTTCTTTGGTGGAAACCATGCATTGAAATGATTTTAAATCTATTCAACAAGATTACTGCCTTAAATCCTTCAAGATTGGCAAAAAAACTTCAGGGTTCATAAGCATCAAATAGTGGTTGTTTAACATGAGATGTTCCTCTAGTATCATGTGCTATGGAGGCTGTGTTTTTTTTTTTTTTAAGTTTAATTTGAGCTACAGGAAGCTCTGGGACAAAGTAAAGAGGACTCATTTAAGAGATTGATTGTCTGGCTCTAAACTGTTAAAACTGTTTACCTATGTAAAAATATTCACAACTCTCTTCCATCATTTTGTCTTCATTCAGCGTCTTTTCTCTAAATATGTTAGATAAATGAATCTCCAGTACCCTGCTACCTATGAAATATGGTTTCATCCTCCCCTTTCTACTTCCACTTAGACAATATTTATTAATGCAGCCCCTACTGTATGCTGAGAGTGCCACTTAGCTTTAGGCCTGGCTGTTTAAAGGGTAGATCAACAGCATTGCAAATCGGAAGCAGCTGACTGAGAATCCATTTCTTCAAGTCTCCAAAAGCTCACTTGTACACACTAAGGTTTGGGAAATCACTCTAAAGATAGCCCCACCCTTGAGATTTACAAAGGTTGTTAAAGGAATCCCTAACTATGATGGCTACCCCAAACAGAACAGACGGACATATTTTTTTTTTTTCCAAGAAGGCGTGACAAGTGGAGATTTTGTCCAAATAGAGATAGGAACCTTTTCTTTTAAGCAGTTACATCCACATGCCTGGATTCTCAGCTACAGAAAACAGTACCAGGGCAGCTTTGTACACTGTGTCAAAAGATGAGCCCTATCTCCACCCTCTACAGCAGTCCCCTCTCCTTCAATCTCCTCTCTTTCCCCTTCTTCCCTTCCCTTCCCTCTTTTCACCCCAACCCCTGGAAGCCTAAGTAGCACCTTATGAGCCGAGGAACTCCACACACAAAAAGATGCTATTATCTGGTTTATTTTTCAGGACTCTGACTGTGGTAGCAATACTAAGAAACACTGCATAGGGACCAGAGAGATAGAAGGTTCGGTGGGTAAAGGCACCTACCACTGAGCCTGTTGACTTCAGTTTAACCTTCCTGACCCACACGGTGGAAGGAGAAAATGAACTCCTGCAGGTTCTCCTTTGACCCCCACATATATGCTATGGCACATTTTAGGCCCACATGTACACACACACATAAATAATAATGCATAAGATTAAAGAGAAAAATACGAAAGGAATGTTGAGGCATTACCTACAAAGAGGTATCAAGCTAGAGGTGGAAGCAAGGAATCTAAGAAGCAAGGCTGAGAGAATCCATGTAAATGCACAGGCAGGAGCTGGAAAGAGGACAAGGCTGGGATAGAGATGTGATCTCGAGATCTCAGGGAACAGTGGGCTACAAACGGAAATGACATGGGGGTGGCAAGGGAGGCTTCTCCCCGAGGCCAGAAGTTATCTAAAGGCATTTTACACACTAATGCCCAGGCAACAACCACTAACACAAAGAAGGCATTAGAACAGTGGTTCTCAACCTTCCTAATGCTGAGGCCCTTTAATACAGCTCCTCACGTTGTGGTGATCCCCAACCATAAAATTATTCCATTGCTACTTCATAACTGTAATATTGCTACTGTCAAAGGGTTGTTCAATCCCCCCCCATAACCCCGGCAAAAGGGGTTGCGACCCACGGTTGAGAGCTGCTAATTTAATGTTTAGTCAGGTCCATTTTCAAGCTCTAGATCTTCTGCTTACAACCCCAGCAGTGGAGTGGCTGCCTGTACCAATGGTCTAGAAACTTCTTAGCTGCACCGGGATAACACACAGTGACAGAGCAGTCTACTTGCAGCTGCACAATCCTGAGCTCCATCAGGGTCCACTTTCTAAGCATAACCTTTGAAACCTCAGTTTTCCTATCTGAACAATGAGAAGCCTTTCTAGGAGGCCCCAGTGGGTTGGTCATTTTTCCCGGTGGACTCAGGACAACCTTCATTCCCCATGAGTAATTTTTAAGTGTCTGCTTCATCCAAACATCGTTCCAGTTTGAAAGTGAAAAAATAGTCTGTCTCCTGTCCTCTGGACATCTAAGGACATGTTAGGCCTCCAACTGTGCTTGTCATCTGATTTGCCTTCCTCTTATGCCCACATAAAGGGAGCATGGGGAGCTGAGAGGTGAGTTGCTACTATAGACTTGGCTAACGACAAAGCTAGAGTCCTAGTCCCGCACACAACGGGAATCCTATTTTGTGAAATCTTAGCTGTAGAGTCTCCTTAGCAAATCCTTTACCCAGTGTGACTTAGGAAAGAACCTGCCACCGCCTTCTAAAGCAAAGCAATGGTTCTCTGTTTTAAGCTTACATTCAAGGGAAGGAAACTGCTGGTAATGTGCGAAATGAGTACCGAACAAGAACATACTCTGTTGCTCATGCTCCACTCCGTCCTCTGCATATAGACTAGTAGCCTCAGGTCAGTGTTGATGCTGTTATTAGCATAAGTAGTGATCCCAAGGGTACAGCTGATCGTACATAGAGTAATGGTGTTCATTGATAAAACATCTTGGCAAATGGTTTTCATAAATCTAACCTCTACCAAAAACACTACACATGCTTTGAACTACCCAGACTGAAAGCAAAGCTACAACTTCATTACTAAAACCAGAAGTTAGTAGAATACAGCAGTGTTTCTCTGAGCTCGAAAAAAAATGATCTGGAAGCATCAATATTCGGCAGGTGTCTGTTATGTTTGATACTAAGTAGCTTGTTAGACATCCATCCTCATTAACAGAAGTTTTGGTAATAAGAGTTAAGAATATATACTTATAAGCTTCTGTAATCACAGAAGAAATGACTGAGAGTCAAGACTTTGTTTATTATGTGCCAAGATAACTTATCTGTGGAAGAAACAACTAGCTAAAATAGCTACTTGAGAGGAGGCTTGGCGCATTAGTCAGTGTTTTCAGTAAAAGCAGCCAAGAGAAAGGCTCTCCACTGGGAATTAGAAACTCGGGCTTGTATTCCTAGCAGGCAGGCAATGAGATCTCAAGGGGATCCCCTGTGTTATAAACTAAGTGGTCTGTAAGCCTTCATTTAAACCTTCCTCCATCACTACCATCTCTCCATCCACGGTCCCTTAGAGAATGGTGACCTATGACATGTCTCCTGTGTTCCCTTGCATCCTGGTCACTGCAATCCCTTTCCTACTCTTAACAGTTCCTTGTGCTTCACCATCAGCCTCAGTTTCTACATTCTCCCAAAGTAGATACCCATGCCTCGTACGACTGCGGTAGATTTCTAAGTTCTTCTCAACATCAAATACATCTTACAAGAACTAGGATGGTTTTTACTCCCTTGTCTCTACCTTGAAGGCTGCCTAGGCCCGCCAACCCCAAAATGATGCCTGGTTTCCAGACAGGTGGCCATACTCAGTTGACAAGTCAAACTTTTAGTACAATAACTCATTAACTCTTGGATAATTTATGCTAAACTGGAGAGGTGATTTTTAAATCAAGTAAAGCAGCCAAGCCTCCTGGAATTCTGCTGACCCAGCCTTTCAAAGTCTAGATCATGTTGGCTTGGAGAGACCTACCACAGCCCCTGACCTTCACTTCTTGCGCTGGCTCAGGCAGCCACAGGAAATCTATGAAGTAGCCAGCTGTCCATTTCAAGAGGTGATGAACTAATGAAATCAGGAAGAATCAGTCCTGTTCACATCAATCAATTGCCCGCTGAGCTAGAACAGTTCTCCACAGCCAGTATATTGACTTACATAAACAGGAAAGGAAAGCATGAGGCCATTAAGCGTCTTGCTCATCTTGCTGAAGTGGTAGCATGAATGCTACTTACACATCTCCCTACTGTTTGACACATTGAGCACCTATACCGTCTATAGGAGCAAAATGCAAGAGTGAGATACCAAATGTAAAAATAATACATATGCTGTTAAATGGGGGAGAGTTTATCCTCATTTTGAAGATCGTGTTTATAGCCTCATCATGTCAGAAAAGGCACATTGTATACTCCATCTTTGTCTCACATTTATGAGTTCTTCTGAGAACTATTACGACCTATTAAAAGCGAACTCTCCTGTTTAATGTTAGACATGTTCTTGCCATTTGGGTCAAGTGTCTTAAAACTTCTGAGAAGGAATTTCCAAAAATAATCATGGGGAACAAATAAGGGAATAATTAGAGTAATTCTGGAGAAGAAAGGAATGTTGACAGACTTAAGCCTCAGGAAACAGTCCCTTAGACCAAACATGAGAAGCTCTAGAGCCCACAGAGGAGAGGAGGAGCATCTTTGAGCTATTGCAGGAGGAAGCTGACAGGATGCTCTGCCAGATGCTTCAGGAAGGATAGGGCAAGCTGCCATCCCCTAGACTGCCCTTCCAAAGAAGAGCCAAGGATAATATCATTCCAAAGAGTAGTTCTGCCATGGTATAGTGTGGTTAAACCCACACGAGTGTTATTTAGCACCAGGAGTTTCCTATGCTTTGTTCATTGCAACCTGAAATTCAGTAGGATAGCTGGTCACAGGCAGGGAGTAGGAAAAGACAATGGACAGTAACCTAGGGTGGATAATCAGTCTCTAAATTAGTACAATCTGTACAGAGGCCTTGGGGAAGTAAGTGCTACAGGAATAGAGATGGTGGCTGAGGACTGACTGACAAATAAGTAAACAACAGCATAGTAAGGTGTCACGTCCTGGCCTTGCTATAATGCTGAGAGTTCTTCCCCAAGATAATGAGAAGGGAAGAAACTGCAATTCCAACCGTGGTCCTCTGGAGACACAGGATGTAAGAGGAATGTCAGAAAGTATGCAGGAAACACTGTGTGGATTGTGAAAAGAAAAAAATCCATGCAATGCCTTTCAGGAACCTTTTCTGATATGACACTGCAGTCAGGAATGTAAATATATTACAACTAAAACAACAAACCTCAGCTGTGTCCGGAAGATAACTATGTACTCTCTGGTTATGGAAATAAAGACAAGGAAGAAAACAAAACAAAAATAAAATGTTTAAACTTTGCTTTAGAAATAGAGGTGAGATTTCAGTTAAAAAACAAACAAACAAACAAACAAAAAAACCACATCTCTATTATTTCTCCTGTTGTAATTGTTCCTCTTCTTAAACATATTTCTTTAGTGTGTTGTTTGTGTGTGTGTGTGTGTGTGTGTGTGTGTGTGTGTGTGTATCACAGGGCATATGTGAAAGGCAGAGGAAAACTCTGTGGAGTTAGTACACATCTTCCATCTTTACATGGTTTCTTGGGAATGGAATTCAGCTCACCAATTTGTATAGTAAGCAACTATACATACTGAGCCCTCTCACCAGCCCTCCCTTTATAATATGCCAATATCATTGTGTAAGACTGATAATTAAAAACAAAAACCACCAAAACCCACCAAACCCTCTTAATGTTTCTTTTGTTACTTTTCTACATTTTTTTTTTGGCATAGTTGTGATAATACTATGGACACAAGGTGAAGTTCTTTATCAGAGCTTTAAAATGTCTCAGTTGCATGTTCCTAAGCGATATCTACAGAAGCTGCTGAGCGCTAATGGATCGAGTTCAGGGAGGACTGTGTCTTCAGGAGTGAACGGAGGACAGAGGTTTCTGTAAAACAACATGCTGGAACGTAGACAGGCACTCAGAGAGGAAGCAAAAGGATTACGCAGTGTAGCCTAGAAGTGTGAGAAGGACAGATAGACGACTAGAAGGCCAATCATACAAGTACTTGTAGACATTTTGAAAATGGCAAGGGCAATCTAGAGGGTGGCACTTGCTTCAGAAGCATTATATGGCTAGCTTTAAATAAATAGGTTTCTGGTTAGTTAATTCATTATTGAGTTTGCCAGACACTTCCATGGCATTCTGGTTAGATATGTGCCAGTTACTTTATACATACTAACTCATCAGTTTTGAAAACATCATCATGGGATGGGTACTATCATTATTATTATTATTATTATTATTATTATGCAAATTCAAAATAAAAAAATAAAAAGTTTATTTTCCACATTTCTAAATTCCCCCTCAAGCTCTGTTCTCCTAAGAAGTCAGAAGGACAAAAATGTTCAACAGGCCTTCATTCTACTGTCCATCATTAGAAATGCTTCCCATGCCTTCTCTGAATTTCATCCATCATCACCTGGATGACTTTGTTCCTAATTCTCCAGTTGGGAAATGCTCAAGCTTTTTATTGTCCATGTAAGCCAACATCAAGAATCACAATTAAAACATGTACTGAAATCTGGCTGTACTGTTGTGTCTTGGCAATCCCAGCACTCAGGAGACTAAGGAAGAAGGATTGTAAGTCCCAGGACAACCTGGGCTACCTAGGAAGACTATTTTAAGGCCATTTTTCAGTCTACTAGTAGAAGGCCAATAATAAGTAAATAAATATCACCTAAGTTTAAGAATCCATATTTATTGTTTTATCAAGGGATATCTTTAATCTTCTGGTATAGTTCTAATCACATTGATACAAAGTACAGTGCTCATTATTTGAGATTTAACATATTTCAGTAATTTAAGATAATGTATGTTACAATAATAACTACATTTGGAAAAACAATCCTACAACAATAAAAATGTGCTTGCTTGAGCTTTTTTTTTTAAATGAAAATCATTCACTGCAGAAATAAAAAAAAGAATGTGAATAAAAATCAGGTCTCATAAAATGATTCAGCATAAAACACAGAGAGAAGACCATTTCCCTTGTCCAAACACATAATGTCAATCTTGTGGTGGCACCAGTTATACTTCTAGTTCATACTGGTTTAAGGAATAGAGCAAACTGATGTTACTTCCCTGCTTTTTAGAAATACTTTCCAACAGGGGCATACTTTTAATACAAATGGGGTGTTCATATGTACCTGTTGTAAAAAAGACAGTAACTAACAATCATGGCTGGAGAAACACTCGAGTTGGTTGGGCTCTCCTTCAGGTCTGGCTCTTCCCCTCCTCACCCCCCACCCATAGGATGCACAGGACTATGGCTCAGCTAGAGGCTGGTCCATACCCAGACAAGTAACACAGTAGGAATGGATTCTACCACACAATGGATTCCTACTGGATCCACACACTGGATTCCTACTCTGCCAGGGTTCATATAAGAAGAGTGTGCATGATTCCTAAGTGGCGGGCCAGTGTTTGGTTTTATTTCGTTCTGAGTTATTATTTATTTTTAAAAGCAATTTTTTTGTTGATGGAATTTAAAATGTTATTTCAATAAATCCATTTGACTCCTCAGTTTAAATGCCAATTCTTATTTATTCTCTAAGATACTGCAAAGCACACACAATAGCACTTAGCATACTTTCTTTTAGAGGCTGAAACACTTGTGCTTAATAAGGATGTAGGAACAATCTGATTTGGGGGCAAAAATATGTTAGGATATTATGTTTGATTTACACAGATTTTAAAGCTTAAATTCACTATAAGAATAATGTATGATTTCATCACTTGTTCTCTCCCCTGTTATGAATACCATCTGATATTCTACCCCATGTTTTTGTACCAAATTCTCTGATATAAAGTATGTGAGATTTTAATAGCATGATTCATGATTACAGAATTCTAAATATACCTCTTACCCCAATACAGCTGCGGAAGCACTAATACTACTAGCTTAAAATGTGACTTCTAATTAACTCTAAATATTAGCTACAAATGGTTCCGCGATAGTAATTACCTGCATTATATTGCTAACTACTGTGTGACTTACTCAAAGGAAAAGGCAATGAGGATAAATTAACAAAGGGACCTAAAAGGTAAGTTGATTGGGATTTTGGTTGAAATAATGGTGAAAATTGATTGTGGTATCTCCATAATCTCATTCTTTCACTCCTCTGATTTATTTCTTTGCTCTTATGTTCTCAATTTCTCCTCCAGAATGCAGTAACAACTTGTTCAAGTTTACACAGAGGATAGGTTGTGTTCAATCATTGACTCAACTCTTATAGTAGTTTTATGAGGTTTGCGCTACCATATCCCTACTTAAGGAAGAGAAAGTTGAGCCAAATACTTTTCCTCCAGCAGACCAGAGCCTCAGAATCTCTGCCAAGCCATTGAGTCGCCAAGTGTGCTCCTTGAATCAGCCGCATGGGATTCCTTAGAAACCATCGCTTGTGATTTCCTAAACAAAAGGCTTGTGAGTACCAGAACTGGAACTATGGAGCTACTCGCAAGCTTCCCAGGAAAGGGACATGTTGGAAGATTCTGGATGCCCACAGCACACCTAGAGGTTCTGAACATTTTCTTGAAGTTTGTCTAGTTGGAACACCCAAGAAAGTGATTTTACTGTAAGTTCAAGAATGACTTTCAGCTTCCCATGGAAGGGTCTCACATGGGAAATTGCTACAATACAGATTTAAACACACAGACTCCTAGCACTTAAGTAGCTTAGTGCAAGGCTTAGCCAAGGGTTTGAAACATTTCCAAGTTCTCTG
This sequence comes from Peromyscus leucopus, assembly GCF_004664715.2. NCBI lineage: Eukaryota > Metazoa > Chordata > Mammalia > Rodentia > Cricetidae > Peromyscus > Peromyscus leucopus. The sequence goes on along the minus strand of NC_051079.1, from coordinate 46,835,087 downwards.
GTCTGAGCACACTGGTGAGCTACAGTTGAGTCAAATATTTAATATGCTTCCCGATACCTAGTAATCCCATCTACGTGTTCATTAAAAGAAAACGTGTAAAATCAATTACATGCTGTATTTTACCCACCATAATCTCATTGCATACGTGGTATCTGTTAGCATTTTCTTTCTGATAGCTGAACAGCATCATGATAATGTATTAGGTCCTGAACATGATAGACTATTGGATTCACCTAGTAGCTAAAAATGACTGGTTTCTTCACTTTGGTTTGCTTGTTCTAGCTAGAAGTCTATTTGTTAGAGTACTTCAAATGTTTTCTAGGCAATTCACCAGAAACTATTTACCTTAACCTATGAGTAGACAATCATCTTTCAAAATATAATGGTCATACTTGATATGTTATTTTTCAAACAACACAAGGAATCATTGAATAAATCAAAGCCCTCCTACAGTATGTGGAGGTGTTTAAACACCTGAGCTGATTGTCAAATGTGTTCACAAATTTTGCAAAAGGTGGATCTTGACATACCTAAGACCTTGGGACAATCCACAACCCATATAATAAAGTTCTTAAAATGTGCATTTATTAGCAATCCACTACAGTGTAATGTGTAGGCTTTAACAGGTGATCCTTCAAGTGTGGGTATGTTGTTAAAAATAAAGTATGGGAGATTCTGGTCACCGAGGAGTTAACATTGTTTTCTCATCCATCAGGCCCATGGCTATGTGGATTTGTGCTTTAATGAAACACATATTTGAAGGACTCAGACCATAGGGGCCAAAAATGATATCTGAGCGTACATCGATGAGTGGGTCTTGCTCACAGAGCAATCTATTTTTATACCAGCACACATCCACTTCTCAATGTTTAAAACATGGAAGTTTGTATACAAATAACAGCCAACATGTAAGAAATTCAGTTCCTGTGAAAGCTGAGACAGTTGCCTTATCAATGTATCCATGACACAAACCCAGTCCTCAGGGAACAACAGAATTACCAGGACCTTTTCCTATTGTTAACCTTGAAGACTTTGAAAGATTTGAAAACTATTCCTATTGAAGACACTATAAAACGTTTAAACTTCTTTATAAAACACTGTACATTTTATCTAGGTTTAACATGCCCCCATGTTAATGAAGTGTGAAGAAGTCTATAGAATACCAGTGATGACCTATTTTACATTCACTAATCTGGGGCTGAAGAAGTATATGTCATTAGTGGTAATATATATGGATCTTTCAACTAACCTGAGAAAGACACATATGTAAATATACAGTCATTATGGAGATGATCTCCCAAAGGCTCAAAGCAGATCTTATAAGAGCTAGGTTTTCTGGGACTTATGCAGGGATGCTTGGCTCAATCTGGGAGGAGGGGACTGGACCTGCCTGGACTGAGTCTACCAGGTCGATCTCAGTCCTGGGGGGGGCAGGGCTTGATCTGGAGGAGGTGGGAATAGGGGGTGGCCTAGGGGGAAGGGGAGGGGCAGAAAGGGGGAGAACAAGGGAATCTGTGGCTGTTATGGAGAACTGAATAGTATTGTAAAATAAAATTAAAAAAAAACTACATCTGAAAAAAAAAAAAGAGCTAGGTTTTGTAGACTGTCATTATAAAAGCCTCTGAGCAAAACAAAAGCCACAGGTTAGACTGTGGTTTATGTGGGTTCACCTTTGGGGAATCTTAGAACATTTTTCTCAGCAATCACACATATGTCTGAAGCAGCAGCTGTCCATCGTTACTCTTCTTGTGTACTACAGTGGACATAACAGGAGATGACAACCAGGTAGGTTTTGTTGTCCTTGTTAAGGCTTTGTAACCCATCTACCTACCCATTGTACTTCTATTAGTAGAGCAGAAACAATACTTTAATCAAATCTGTACTAACAAGTTAAGCAAAAAAATAATGACAACTATTTAAAGTCCTCACCAAGTCATGGTTTGCATTCAAAGTCATAGCAAATCCATGGGGGGGGATCCAAAACAGCTGGTTTTACCACTAAAGGTGTGTGTGTGTGTATGTGTATGTGTGTGTGTGTGTGTGTGTGTGTGTGTGTGAGTGTGTGTGTGTGTGTATGTGTGCATGTGTACAGGAGTATGTCAAGCATATGTGGAGGTTGAAGGGCAACTTGTTGATGTTGATCCTCTCCTTGTGTTATGTGGGTTCTGTTATCAGACTTACTGGCTTTACCACCTGAGCCGTTGAGCCAATCCTTCTTCCGGGCATTTTGAGACAGGATTTCACTATATAGTGCAGGCTGGCCTTGAACTCATGACAATCCTTCTGGCTCAGATTCCTAAATTCTAGGATTCCAGGCCTGTGTCACCACATCTGGTGGCACATCTCTCTTTCTTAGATTAGTCACAGGTTGTTTGGGATCTCCAATTCTTGAATTGATGTATGTTGTCACTAACATCTTGGAAGATATGGTCTTACAAGCATATGCAGACTTCCCCCTTTTTATATTATCCCTGCTTCTTACCTAATACTGAACCCCCAGCATGTGCTGCAGTGTTTTCAAGTCACCTGTAGTTTGAAAAGAACACTGATATTATGAAGTGAGATGATGTGAGAACCTTAGCCAGGACAGAACCTAAGTCTGAGGGAACACACACTCCCTCTCAGAGTCCAGCACCTTCCAAATCCCCAACTAATATTTTCCAACACACACACATAGGAAGTTTCACAAAGTACATATGTATGTGTTTTTCTAAAGCATTCCTTTCTTTAGAATAGGAAAAATCTGTTCTTTACTAAAGAAACCAATGCACATCTCTGCTCCATAAAATGCATCTTATACTCCAATTAATGAGGAAAAATAAGACTACTGAAATTTGGAAATTGAAGGGAAAAAGTTTGACCAGCATACCTGCCTTTGAAGTTTACAAGTGATCGTAATAAAGATCTCGATGTTCCTCTTGGCTGGATCCAGATTCAAAGGCATTGATTTAATTTTCTCTTTCTTAAAACACTTTGTTGAAAGTGTTTTGACTGTCAAAAACATATTTTCAACTGTCCTCCTTATTACTTTCAATAAGAGATCACCCCCTAGTGGAAATGCAGTACATACTAGGGTGTTTCCGTGCCCTGCTGGGCAAAGTTTAATGGAGATCTAAATTTCTTAAGATAATATTTATGTCCCAAAGTAAACAAAGAGATGATTTTATAAGCAAAGTATTTTTAAGCTACAATGAGTAGCTTAAACATAAAGAGAGATTAATAACTATAGTATTCCTTGGACTTAAGTTAATAACTGGTTCCTTAAGAACCTTATATTTAAATTTCATTTTCAGGTCATAATATAGTAATTAGGATAGGATATAGAATATGTATGTGGTAGATTCAATCTTCTTTTTATCCAAAAATGTTGGGCACATAATACAGAAGAGTGAGACCCATGCTTTGGATTATTTGGGTCTATAGGTACAATAAATTGTACAAAAATATGAAATATTATTATTTGCCTCATGGTAATTAAATGCTTCATGCTAAGCTCATTCTTGATGCTTGAAATGTAATTACACTAATAAGCTTTAAGTATACTATTGTGCTGCATTATTATCTCTCCATGAATCCACTTTCAAGTTAATAACATGCGTATGAATGTCCTAACAAAAGCCTAAACAGTGATAGTTTTCAAAATGTAGTAAAGCTTTGTCACATTTACAAAACAAATAATAAATTTAATCAAGCCTCCTTTTAATATGTTACCACTCTACATAACTATAATACACATGTTTTATGATATATATATAATCTTTAATAATGTTTCACAGACAAAATTAATCAATATACTTTTCTATCACCCATTTAAACTTCATTATAAATATTGCTATTGAAAATAGAACATCAAACTTAGATGAATGGGAAATCACCACTTAAAAAGAGAAAACTGCTTATATCTTATACAGCCTCTGCATTATTGCATAAAATGTACAATGTACCATATGCACATATACGTGAGCTATGGGTGCAAAATGTGATTTACAAGGATTCTCTGAAATAATGATTAGAGATTCCAGAATGCACATGGTATTCACTGGAAACGTCAAATGTATTAGTCACAGATTTAGATATATATGTCCTTGTATAATTGGTTAAATGAAAGGTTTGGCAGGAATTTTTAAAGTAAATTGCCATCAACTAGAGGAATTCAATAATTAAATTATCAACAATATTAATTCCTGCCCCATATTTCTTACTTTAAGATGTCCTACTTATTTGGGCACAACCAAAATTTCAAAGATGTATCTGAAAGTTCCATATCAATTATGAATAATTACAAAATGGTCAGGTGTCATTATGCTTACAGTCCGATGGTGAGTAGTTTTGACAATAAGAACGGCTTTCCTTATTATTTGCCAAAACATCCTACCAATCTTGGAGAATCCTGGCTGGATATTGAAAGTACACAATAACTTGGCTATTCTTCATCTGGCAAAGTGAAAGCAGCTGTAAGGCAGAAGTAGCCAAGTGCTTTGTGAAACAGTTGCACATAATGTAGAAGATGGGGATGCTTTGTATTTGAAATGAAGAATACCAGCAACTAGAGCTAGTTATCAAATTGAACTGACTCAACCGGCAAAATATCATTGGGTGTTAGGCTCTATCTAGTTCAGCAGTTGAGATCTGTTGTCTCTATGGCAAAGTGAAATTCAACCATACATTTGCAGTACTAGGAAGGGGTGAAGCCAGGGGCTGCCTAAGCTGACCGCACATTTAAAAAAGCAATAGCTGAAGGAAAGCAACTCATTTTCAATTCTATTTTAATATCACCATTACTCCCTTCTGTAGAAGCACAGAGGTCCACTATGAAATGTTTAAGTGATATAAAAGGACACCACGCAAGTCACCTTCATTTTTAAATATACAATATTCATTTTGATGAGCCAGGAGGAGCTGTGTGTTACTAGGATTAACACAGCTTTTATGACATTGTGAAAAGGACAGGAGAGATTACCCTTTCTTTAATATATGGATGGTAAAGCTAATTCAGATCAGATTAATGATTGTTTCTAAAGAAAGAGCATTAAATAACCAAGGGTATTACACAGATCCCACAATTTATATGAGTGGGACTTATCTTTCTTTCTTTCTTTTTTAATTAATAACTCAATTTATTTATTTACTTATTTATTGTGCTTTTTTTTTGAAACAGGGTTTCTCTGTGTAACTGCCCTAGCTGTCCTAGAACTCACTCTGTATACCAGGCTGGCTTCAAACTCAGAGATCCACCTGCCTCTGCCTCCTGAGTGCCGGGATTAAAGGCGTGCACTGCCCATTGACTAATGTTTTTTTAAGACAGTGAAATGTTAACTGAAAGCCGGCATCAAGATTATGTTATAGAACCATATTTATAACATTAATTACTAATATTTTTTGTTTTTAGTTACTAATATTTTAATAAGCAGTATCAGATCCTTCAATAAACTTGGCATAAAACCAGAAATGGACCCTTAGGGGGACAAAGTGATCATAACTGTTACTCAATATTAACTTTTCAGAGCATGACTACAGTGTAAACAGACGAAAAAATGAAGAAATATGGTGCATATGCACAATGGAATTTTATGCAGCCAGGAGAAAAATGAAATCATAATATTTTCAGTCCAATAGATTTAAGTAGATATTATATGTTAAGTGAGATAAACAAGACACAAAAAGACAAGTGCTGCATGTTTTATCTCATATGTGAAACAAGCCCTAAAACTGTGCATGAATGTGTGTGTGCGCGCGTGCACGCACGCACTGTGTCAGTCTCTGTGTGTATACATTTATATATGCATGCTTGTAGGTCACAAAACTGTCAACAGGATAATGAAACTGAAGCAATGTTGAAGTAGTAGGAAATAGAGGCTGGAACATAGGGTGCAACGGGGGGAAGAGAGGAACAGGCAGGAACCAGGGACCAGGGAGGCTAGTGAGGGAGGTAAATGGGTGAGAAGTATATATAATGACAGATGCTCTGGTACACAGGTGAAGACGCCAGGATGACAGCTGTTAGTTACTCCATGTACTGCCATACACTGTTTGCAAGGCTCATTGAGATTATTTTTTTCTTTTCTTTTTATTAAGAGGTTTTCTATTCGTTTTACATAGCAACCACGGATTCCCCTGTCCTCTCTCCTCCCACCTCCCCAGCCTTCCCCCACTCCCCAACCCACCCCCATCCCCATCTCCTCTAAGGCAAGATCTCCCCTGGGGAGTCAGCAGAGCCTGGTACATTCAATTGAGGCAGGTCCAATCCCCTCCTCCCTGCGCCAAGGCTGAGCAAAGTGTCTCAGCATAGGCATTAGGTTCCAAAAAGCTGGGTAATGCACTAAGGACAGGTCCCAGTCTCACTGCCTGGGGGCCCCGTAAACAGTTCAACCTCAACAACTGTCTCACTTATCCAGAGGGCCTGGTCCAGTTCCATGGGGGCTCCTCAGCTATTGGTCCACAGTTCATGAATTTCCACTAGTTTGGCCAGTTGTCTCTGTACATTTTCCAATCATGGTCTTGATATCTCTTGCTCATATGATACCTCCTCTCTCTCATTGATTGGACTCCTGGAGCTCCACTGGGGACTTGGCCATGGATCTCTGCATTTGCTTCCATCAGTCACTGGATGAGGGTTCTATCATGATAGTTAGGGTGTTTGGCCATCCAATCACCAGGGTAGGTCATCTTAAGCACCCTCTCAACCATTGCCAGTACTCTATAGTAGAGTCATCTTTGTGGATTCCAGAGGACCTCTCTAGCACTCTAATTCTTCCTATTCCCAGGGTGTCTTCATTTATCATGGTATCTCTCTCATTGAGATTATAAAGCAGAACTAAAACAATAACCATGTGTCACTATGTACACAGACCAGGAGTTTTTTTAATCAGTTTGGTCTCCAGGTGTCCCTGCCCATTTACTAACAAAGAATGTATATGATGCAGTTAGAGGTAGATATTATAATGTTTAGAGCAATGACTACAGAGATCACAAATCCATGTTTAGATTTGGGTAAACTATAACAATGAATCATGTAAATGTGATTATTTAAATAAATGGTGTTCAGTCATACCAATGATGGGGAATTGTGCTCAATTTCTCCAATCCTTTCCCACCTCTATGTCACTGTCATAAAGTTTGATTACAGAAATATCTAAAAAAAAAAAAAAAAAAACCGTTCATTCTCTCTAGCACTTAAGGAAATATAAGTCAAAATGAATTTGAGGTTTTATTTCACTTTATTCAGAATGGTAATGATCAACAAGACAATTGGCAGCAGATATAGAGGGGATATGAGGTAAAGGAAACCCTCATTCTCTGCTGGTGGGATTGCAAATTGGTGCAGCCACTCTGGAATTCAGTGTGCAGAATTCTCAAAAAGCTAAAAATAAACCTGCCTTATGACCCAGCTATACAACTCTTTGGCATATTCCCAAAGGACTCTATATCTACTGCACAGACACTTGCTCAGGCATGTTTATTGCTGCTCTGTTCACAATAGCCAGGAAATGGAGGTAGCCTAAATGTCCTTCAACTGATGAATGGATAATAAAGATATGGCACATATATGCTTTGGAATACTATTAAGCTATAAGGAAAAATGAAGTCATCAACTTGACAGGTAAACGGATGGAACTAGAAAAGACCAAATAGAGCAGGGTAACCGAAACCCAGAAAGACAAATGTCACATGATCTCACCGGAGTCTTCTAGCTCCAAGTCTTTTGATGTAAGTACATATCCCAGAATAACCTCAGAAACCAGGAAAGTAAAAGGAACCACTGGCAGAATGTGGGAGTAAAGGAGCAATAGAGAAGGGAATAGCAGGGTATAAGTGATATTACTGAGGAAATGGGAAAAATAGGGGTGCTCTAAATAGAAAATGGAGAGATAAATACATATTAAGAAGAAGATGGCAAAGTAACAGTAAAAATGTCTGAAAATATCATAAGGAATCATATTATTATGATATACGTAAAAACCTTATAACACAGAGTGAGGGGGGAGTGAAATTTTCACATCTGTGCTCATAATGCTCCCTCTAATAATGCCCTTGGTTGCCCCTAAAAGGTGAAAGGTAAGTCTTTATTCCTGAAGATATCATACATTTCAGATGCACAGCCCAGAGTCCCTTGTGCTGGAACTGATCCAAAAGGTTCCTCCCAACAGACTAGATTTCATGGTACCAGAAGGAACTATGCCATTTTTCCAAAGGAGGGAATCAATCAACAGTCCTGTGATCCTCAGCAACAACCAAAAACAAGCATGATAACCCAAAGGATGCAGTAGTGGCAGACATACCTTGGTGGTAACCAACAACTCTCTAATGGTACTGGAGGCCTAGCCATCTACTAAGGGTTAGAGAAGTACTGGATCTTAGAGGAGAACCTACAACCACCCCCACTTTACTAACTCAGCATAATCCCTACTTACATTTTAAAAATTTGTTCTTATATCCACCAACAGTTGTGGTCTTCACACCCCCTCCCCGAAGGAAGAAAATTTTTCTTTGAAATAAATGGAGACCAAGACCTAATATTACAGCCAACTGAAATGCAGACTTGTGGGACCCAGTCCCAAAGGATACATCCAGTAACACTAAGGCTCAAGAAACTCCAAGGAAGTCAGAAAGACTGTAAAACCCAGAGAATCACAGAGTTTTCTGTGAGATTGTATCTCCTATTCATGTGAGGAGATACACTCATACTTTCTCACCAACATAGCTGCTTCATGAACTGAACAAGTACAGCAACAAAGCCATGCTGAAATGGTGTAGATTCTTCTCCTTTGCTGGAGTAGATGAGATGCCAAAGCCACAAAAATGATTCACTGATAAGACTGATCATTTGCCTCATTAGGACTCCAGTCATTCAGAAACACCAACAACTGACAGATGGTATCTTGTGAAATGTAAAAGCTGCTGCACAATCAAGTGAAGAGACAGACAACCTACAGAACAGTAGACAATCTCTGTTAGTTATATGTCTGATAGAGGATTAGCAGACAATATCTGTTAGTTGCATGTCTCATAGAGGATGAATAGCTAACAATTCACAGGGTTCAAATAACTACATAAAAAGAAATCAACAATGAAGCGATGGGCTGACAAAACAAAAAGACCATTCTCAAAAGACAAAGTACAAAAGTCAGTAAATATGAAAAAATAGCCATTAGACAAATGAAAATCAAAACTGCATGAAAATATCTCACTCAGTGAGAATCTCAGTCAATTAGAAAACAAGGAATAAATGCAGACTGAAGAGAACTCTTCTACACTGCAGGCAAGGACATAATCTAATCTAGTCTAGCCACTATGGAAATCAGTTTTGAGATTCCTTAAAAAATAAAAACAGAGCTACTGCATGACTGAGCCATATTCCAGAGTATATACCCAAAGGATTCCACATTAGCATAGCACAGAGATATTTGCTCATCAATCGTTATTGAAGCACTACTCACAATAGCCATATGGTATCCAACAACAGAGGCATGCATAAGGAACATGTGTAAGAGCGCGCGCACGCGCACAGGCACACACGCACACACACACACACACACACACACACACACACACAGACACGCGCACACACACTGAAATTGTTTTCAGACATAAAAAGAGACATCAGTCATTTCATGATTTTATATAAAGATATAAATTTGTGTATGTATGTATGAGTTGAAATTTGAAAAGAACCTGGCTAGTAGAACAAGGGGTGTGAGAAAGAAAGGAGGACTGAGGAAAGGTAGAATAGAGTGAGGAATATGTTCATTGTACAGATTATACTTGTAAAATGATATATGACCAAGTACCACCTCTAATGAATATACATGAATGAAAATGATATTCACAAACTACTTTTATGTGAATTGGCTGTCGTCCACCTTGTTAAGATATCACAGAACTAAGTGCAATGCAAAATTATCCCACAATACTCAACTGATGGCATGTATCCCATGGAGCCATACAATAGCATCATCAAGTGCTCTTTGCTAACAGAAGATGGACACTCATTCTGAAACCTCTCAGAGCTTACACCACTTAGACTTGTTTGCTTTGAGATGAGAAAGAAGAGTCCCAGTTACATATAAGTTCCAGATAGTCACAAGGAAAATACTGACATAAAGTTTGTTTAAATGTTTATCTGGAAAAAATAATTCCTACATGCTCATGATCAGGGCAAAGTCACCCTACAGTTAAGTATATGTGGGCAATTACCGATACTTTATCAACAGGGTACCTGAATTAATAATTTAATAATTTACATATGGCCAAGACTAGTTTTAAGTTTGATCATTACATGGGGTATTTTGGCTATGATTCAATGATCATGACAATGGTGCTAACAAAACTTAAAACAAGAGATTGAACTTACTTTGGTGAACTCTACCAGAACTATAACCAGAGTCCAATTGCTTTAAATGTAAATATAACTCAAAATACCCAGTTAGTAGCTGTTACACAGAAATTTGCATGATATGACAGCATAGCTACAAACTATTTTCGGAATAGAAGCGCATGAGATTAGAAGTTATGCTAAACTCCATGGCACTTTGTTCCAGGAATGTGCTATTTTATGCAGGCCTTTCAGAGACAAATAAGAAGTCTGTCTGTCATCTCCGCATATAGTTGGCCTCAAGTGACTTGGAGAATTGCTAGCAAATACAAAGGCCAATGCAAGACATTAGAGGCTAGTAGCTAGCGCTCCTCACTCAAGAGTCACTTCTATCTCAAATTTGCACCCTCCGAGTGAGAGTAAAATATTAGTCTAAACAATTGCTATTTCAAATAAAGCAGTACCTCAGAGCTCTAATATCCACATATTTATATTATTTTGAAGAGGAAAGCAGGGCACAGGAATAGGGAGGGATGTACACTCAGGGCTGTCTTTCAGAAGTGACTCACACCTCGTATTCCTTACTCTGATATTTATACTTTCCACTTCTAATTTACTGCCACACTGATGTCACATTAGTCACCTCCAAAATACTCAGGCCACATTCTCCAAGCATCAAGAATATGTTCCTTGACCTGATGAATCTCACACAAGCCCCTCTGTCTATCAGTTGAGGCTCTGATGGCCTGACATGATCCCACCTGTCTTATATTAGTGTCCTCAACAACACTTTACAAAATTATTTCCCTTACGATGTTACTCTTCCACATTGTGCTGGATATTTTTATGTCAACCTGACATAAGCCATAGTCATCTGAGAGGACGGAACCTCAGTTAAGAAAATGTCTTCACAAGATCAGGTTATAGGCAAGCCTGTGGGCATTTTCCTAATTAATGATTGATGGAGGAGGGTCTAACCTATTTTGAATGATGCCACCCCTGGGTTGGGGGTCCTGGGTTCTATAAGAAAGCAGAATGAGCAAGCCAGGAGAAGCAAGCCAGTACACAGCATTCCTCCATGGCCTCTAAATCAGTTCCTGCCTCCAGATTCCTGCCCTGTTTGAATTCCTGTTCTGGCTTCCTCTGATAATGAACAGGTGGAAGTGTAAGCCAATAAACCCTTTCCTTCCCACATTTCTTTTGATCATGGTATTTCATTGCAAAAATAGAAATCCTAAGTCACACATAAAGTCTTCCCTTCTCTTTAGTTGCTCCACATCCTGCCCCATGAGAACAGGAGTCATTGACTTATGGTAATAAGCCTCTCCTAAAATGGGTCATATCTCTACCAGCCCGCAACCTTCCAGTTTTTCTGAGTTACATTACACTGTGCTACTGAAGTGCACTACTGTGATTGAATGGAATATCTAAAAACACATCAATTAATTTGGTCAGGAGTGTTAATTCATTCCTGAAGTTGTGCATGCATTTGTGAAAGCTATTTGGAATTAAAAAGAATTCCCTTAAGAAAATATCTCAGCTTCAAAGTATTGAAATATGTGTTTAATCAACACTTCAGTTTTAATCCTCTGGCAAACATTGTAAAAACATTTTTTAATCAATGTGAATAATCAGGCTATATATACTTCCATTGAGTTTCACAGGCTACTGATGGAGTTACCAAAACTTGAAACAAAATTCAAGTTACAAGAAAATCTCCCCAAAACTAAAATAATGAAAATGTTTTTTTTTTTTTTTCAAACTTAGCAACCAAGCAACAAATGCATTTAGGTATATGTAAAAGAAATACTCTTTAAGTCCAGAGTCCATTGATACATATTTATTCTTGGTCTATAATAAGCACTTGTTTTTAAATTATAAGCCATGTTGAAGATGTAGAACAGCATGAGGCAACACATTATTACGGAATCATTACAGAGCAAACAGTCTATCCCCATGAAATCAGGCAATAGTCCTGAAGGCATATAGAAAGTGAAGGCTAGCCAGGTTGGGGTAGGGTTTCATATGCAGAAAAAATGAAAACAGAAAAGGCATGGCTTGACTATGTTTCAAATGCCTGTGCCTCAGGTGAAATTGTGCATAATGTTTTCAGTGATAAAATGATTCTTTTTCACTTTTAAATTAATTCACTAAAAAAAATTCCACTTCCAATGAAAATTATTTCATACATCGTCCACATGCATGTGTCTGGTTTTTATGCCTACATTCTTCTCAATAATATCTGATACAGAAAATGCTACCTAAATTTTAGATCTATAGTACACTCATAAAAGTGTTGAAACTCAAATAAGCCAAAATGTAAAAAGAAGATAGTTACAATAAAATGGATGCTCACAAAGATAACATTTAGGCAAACCTTATAAGTCACACATAGCAGCCACACATTTATCTTACTTCCTGTTCCCAATGTGGTACAATGCCTCAAGAAAAAAGCTTATCTAGAGTAACTCTAATACAAACTCAAGACATGTTAATTCTAGATTTGCACAGGTCCTTTCAGTTCTGGATGCGTGAAACTGATCTTATACGTAAGTAAGTTTTTCATACAGCTATGAAATCTGGCCAGAGGGTTAACACGACCACAAAATATAGTGTTGCTAGAAATTTTCAACATTCTAGAAATGGTTCCGAAAGTGCATGGCTTGTTCCCAGTTGGAACATTTTAATTAGTCTTTGCCATATGTTCCATCTGGCTGAATCTATAGTTGTATCCCACACAGCAACACCTCTAGGCACAAGGCTGTAAAGCAGTCCTATTTTTTTTAACAGGGTATGAGATTCCATTGATGTTGTTTTCAGGCAAATAACTGGTTCTTCTTTCGCCCTTTGAGTTACCAAGTAAACATTTTTATTCTCAAGTAGGATACTCTGCTAGACTCATAACCTTTTCTCAAAGAACAAGCTGCTAAGAAAAATGTTTGGGGAAAAGGTGAATAGACAAGGCAGCAGAATACTGATTTAAAGCGGCAGGTGCTAGAATTCATGCACACATTCCTACATTCTCCACAACTCAGCCAATATTTAAGAGTTTCAATGTCAGCTAAACCACATACCAAACTTGGGTTTTGTTGTGAGGACTATGGGTGGTCATTCTATTTTGACACTCTGTTAGTCACATGATCATACCTACCTGATGAAATTTTAAGCATATGCTTAAACAGACATGAAACTTAATTAAGCCCTTCTGAAGGAAAGTTATCTTCATTGTGCTCATTCTCTGGACTACATCACAGTAGGATTGGCTACTACTTAATCAGATGAAATTGCTGCTCAGTAGTTGGAAGTTGGTTTTAGTTTTGTTTTTGTTTTTGTTTTGTAGGAGGAGAGTGAGGAACATCTTTGTAAATGGCCAACCTCAGTAAGGCTTTCAAATTAACATGTTGAATAAATCATGAGCATTTAAATTTTGTTTAAGTACAATAGAGTTTAATATTAATAGTGAAAATAAAGACAAGTAATTAATCAATGTATCAACAGATGATTATTCATCACATAGCTACACGGCTTGTAGTAATGAAACTTAATAGCCACAGCACTATCTTGCTGTAGGAACATTGATGTCCTTCCTTGGAATTTCTATTGCTAGATCATTAATAAGTCAACACAGACAGTTAAGAATATGTAAGGATGAAGCCTATAGTAGTTACGGAGCACAATTCTTATAAATGTATAACTAACATCATTCAAAAAAAAAAAAAAAAAAACCTACCACACCATTTAAATACAACAAAGCAATGTTTCCTGTAATTAGTTGTTACTTCAACATACAAACACAATTGAAGTCTAGATACTCAAATGGAAAGGGTATACACAGAAACACCTTTCTTCTCAGTCCTGTAGTCCCATGATTTGTTCCTATGCTCATAGGAATTTCCATCATCAATCTTTGATATCTTTCAAATACAGTGTGTAATTTTTAAAAGCTTTGTGCGGAACTTTATTTCTTGTAGTAATCACAATTCAGACATGCCCAGAGTCCATTATGGGTGGAGCACATTCATTACAAGAGGCTGCCTCTATTAACGATAGCCTGATTTTGAACCAGCTTGCTGGAAATTCTGCAGTAATCATCAGCCAACTCTGAGGCTTGGCAATGTCTACTTTGAGGGATTGTATTATAGCTTACTTCATGGTTTTCATTTAAGGGGCTTTGCCAATAATTGTCTTTAGAAATATATCATATCTTACTTTTGCCTCAATCCTGGGCTAAAAAATTTAATCATTGGAGTCGATGCCTCTTCACACAGGTATAAAACAAATGAAAAACTAGAATTCTTAATATCACCTTTGTAAGTAAAGACTTTTCCACACATTTGTGTATGAACAAATGCTTTTCTGCACTCGCAAAGACAAAGGGAAATCTGACCACTTCCATTTTAAACCAAAGAATTTTTGAAAATTCTGTAAGACTTCACACAGCCATGACATCTATGTTAAAATGTGCCTCAGTCTTAGTAAAAGAAAATATCACTAGCAGTCAACACATCTTCTTGCCTATGCATTGCTGCCAGCAAGCAAGGTGATGTGGAAAAGGAGAAAGCATTCCCTCCCACGTGGTCTCTCTAAGATCTGTTTGGAAAGGAACACTGTAAATGCCAGATAGAAAAAACAAATTCAACATAATTAGTCCATTTTTACCAACTGTCAAGGAAACATTATTTGTTAATCTTCAAACTGGTTTGTAGGAGGCAGAATTATGGTTTATTTTAGGTGTATACAGCTGCGTGAGGAAAATAAATGTGTTAATTTGCCAATATGTTCTATCAATTAGACGTTGCTTTGTCCCACTCTATCTGCATTTCTAGTAGACAACAGTTTCAAACCTGCCCAGGTGTTGCCAGACATGCCCACACAATATCATGAAGGCATTTCTTACAGTCAAAATTACAGTGAAGAATGAACATCAAATGTTCATTATTCACTATTCCTCTTACTCAGATTTAAAATATGGTTAATGAATGCTTTCTAATTTGAATTTTGATTTTACACTTCAAGAATTTGTAACAATTGATGCATTTTTTTGCTGAAAAATCTCGTATGAATTTGATGCTCTTATTTCCTGATAAGGTAGAGTTAGGAATCTGAAGCTTCAGCTAGCAGTTGCCTTTTCCAGGCCTTCTGAGCCCTAACAGGACCACCAGGTGACAGCATGTACCAGATGCTCTGCTGACTAATATGTGAAATCATCTCATTTAGTTCTGCCTTAAGCACTCTGGGGTAAACATCATTATTTATCCCTCTCTTTTTCTGAAAACTTCACTTCAGAAAAGTCTGCTCATTTGTCCAAGGTCACAGAGAGCACTGCACACTCAGTAAAACTCTAATCCTTCATAGCTATGTGGCTGGCTTGTGGCTTTACCACCAAAAGCACAAGTATGACAATTCTCATGGATGTTGAAGCAAACAGAAGGCTCTGAAGTTGGTCTCCAGCTGTGGTGGTCCACTCAAGCCAAGTCATGGGGGGAGACACGCAGGTACTCCATGCATCTACATGAACTGTGTTCTAAAGCAGTGCATATGCAGAACACAATCACTCTGCATCACTGTTGTCCTCATGCTTCCCACCCTTCATCTTACATTACAAGTTGACAAAGAGTCTAGAATCAAACCATTTTCCAAGGACTCCAAGTTTTGTTCATCGCAGAATGGCACTTAGAAATGAACACAGAATATTTTAGTCATGTTACAGTAACCATGTATCTTAAAGTCATTATAGTGAAAACAGTCAGCAGAGCTATAAGTGCATACTATTTTTAATTTTATTATTCTCCAGACCTGGCTTTTAAAAATTCTCTTAGCTAAATTGTCTTTCATTTAGTACATATTTTTCTTTGTAGTATTCCTTTCTTGGAGGGTTTGCATTTAGAATTTCTTAAGTGGTCGATAGTCTAGTGTCACATATTTAATAACTAAAGGAAATACATGCCTCCTCTCATACTCTTCTATGTGGTGCAAGTGACCAATTATCCCTTGGACAAATGCATTGGAAACCTCCCAAAGACCAATAGCAGAGCTGCCACTATGCATCCATACCAGGACCTTGGTGGGTGTGAAGAACAAAGGGCTCATACAGAGGGCTACTGAATTTTTGTACTCAATGTGCCAATTTTTATCAGTAGCAGTGATAATATATTAGCAGTGATAATCCTATGTGGAATGGAAGACAATGGTTATCAGAACATTAAAAGAAGAAAATAAAAGATGTGTAGGAAAATAGGTAGTTAACAAATTAAAATGATTTTCGATGGTCAAAGGGTATCTGAAATTTTCCTATGTCAAAATAGTCATTCCCAAGGGTGCACTCCTAGAGTTAATGCCAGGGTTTCAAAAACACATCAGGTGAATATGAACTTCCTCTTTGAGAAGATGCTTTCTGTAAAGAGTAACCAACCAGAGCAGGTGTTATCCAAAGATAGGCTTTACTGTCCTGTTGGGCCAACTACTGGGTGACTCTGTATAAACTACTATATCTCTCATGAGGTCCTTTCTATGTCAAGTAGGCCACATAATACACAACAATCAAAGTTGCTGTAAGTAAGGAACTTTAAGAGTAGGAAGCCAGGAAGAGCCTAAGATAAGTAAGTATGCAACAATCACCATTGCAATTGTTATAATATTTATGCACATTTTCTTAAGTTGTAATAAAAATCTGGTAAAATAGAAATCATAGTTTTAATATTTATAATCATGAATAAAAATAGCCACCACTTCAAAGAGCACAGCATGATCAGAATAGTCATATAGATCAAACAGTTCTTTGCCTCACAAACTACTGGTATGTCTACATTTTTCTTTGTGTCTAACTCTTAATAGGCTTTGAAAGTATTAACAAAGCTTATTTGTGTCTCCATCAATGTTGTTTTTATTTGTTTATTTGTTTGTTTTAGGCATTAAAGATATCAGTAACAAGAAAATTCTGGTCTTTAAAACTTGAAGATCACTGTCACCCTAAAGAGGACAACCTCATTTAAACTATGTATCCATATATACATACATATGTATAATTTTAATGAAACATAAAATTATATGACTCTGTGTATTCTGTGTGTATTCTTCATCCATACTCTGTCTTATTTAAAAACCTCAGTGCTAGATATAGAAAAATCTCATTTTAAGTTGTTGGTTGGGGGATCCAAAAGACCCTCAAAACAATATAAGCTCTTGTTGTTGCCTCCAAGGAATTGAAGGTGCGATCTTATTGCTGAAGACATCACACACATTGGACCCAGAACTTAGAGAAGTAAAGCTGGACCCAATTTGGAAGCCTCCTCCCTGAGAACTAGCTCTCAAAATACCAGAAGGAGTGATGCAAGCTGCCAAGGGGAAAAGCAATTAATATCCCTATCTAGTTGTAATGCCTCCGAGCACCAATGACTAGTATGATATTTATGTCCTGGAGGTAACCATCAGTAGTCTAATTGAACTGCAGGCCTCCTTAATGGAAGAGTATTCATGCCTATTACTTAGCTAACTATCCATGACTGGTGAGGTCATGCACACAAGAAGAGACTCTGCTACCACCACTTTACCACACCAATATAATTTTAACTGCACTCTAAATATATATCCTTATACTCATACTTATCTCTACTCTCACAAAAGAAGCTTCTTTTCCTACAGATGGAGACCATTAAAGAAAGCCACAATAAGTCAAAACACAGAAAACAACTAACTATAGGATGCTCAGCCCCCTTGAATACATCTATAACACAACTCCTATACCTAAGGCTCAGGGAACATGGAGGAAGAGGGGTTTGGGAATACTGTAAGAGAAAGAAGACCAGGATGGGACATGTTCTGCAAGATAGTGTCTGCTACACATGACAAGGGAAGTACTCACATATGACAGGATATCTCACCAATATGGTTGCCTCAACATGATCTTAAAAATGACACCAATTTACATGTCAATGTGCATGAGAGAGAAAAAAAACCCACAAGGCTCCACCCCTAGAAGAAATACAACAGGTAATTTTGCATTTGGTTGCTGAGAAAAGGACAACTGTTCTTCTTCAGGGACCAGCACCCCCTGTGGGTTAGTCAGTCCCAGGAGGACATGACTAAACACACATGAGAAGTGCAAAAGGATTTCAACATCTGTGGATATATGCTTACAACAATTATAATTAAGGATAAAAGACCATAAATTTGAGGAGTTAAACAGACATGGGAGGAACTGGAAGAAAGATGATGAGTGAAACATTAAGTAAATATCGTATTCATGTATGAAATTCTCAAAAGGTAAATAAAATAACAAATACATTTTAAAATCTCAGAAGAAAAAAATTCTCAAAGTCAACCAAATAATATATATATATATAATAAGAATCTATTTAAAGTGCCAAACGGTCAGAAATACTTGAGTTTTTTTTTTAAATATTTTAGAATTTCATACATGAGTACTGTATATCATTTTTACCTTCCCCCTTACTTTTCCTGTTTCCTACTCTTCAAATTATTGATATCTTATTTATTATTGTTACACTTATACAACCTGGTGAGTCTATTTGTTTTTTTTTTTTTTAATATATATTTCTGATCAGGATTGATATCTTGGGACAGATAGCCTCTCAAGAGGCTGGTCACTGAAGAAGACTGATTCTTCCTTACTTGGTAGCCATTAATTGCCTGTAGCAATTCACCATGGGATGGGGCCTTGTGAGATTACACTCATTCATGTTAGAATGGCATCATTTTGCATATCCTCTTTAGGCAACCATGTGGCTGAGATTTCATGGGTGCAGACACCTGTCACATATAGAAATCAGTATCTGGAGGCAGACATCCTGGTCCTCTGGCTCTTACAGTCTTTCAAGCCTCTCTTCTGTGATGTTGTCTGAGACTTATTTGAAGGGGTTCCATAGAAGTATCAACTGGGTTTATGTAAGACAAATTGCTAAATGCGATTATTAATTAAAAAAAAAAAAACGGAGCCAGGTATTGGGGTGAAAGCTGAAGATAAGAGAAACAGAACAAGCCACAGCTAACTTCACCTCATCAGCTCCTCAGCTGATCTTGTGTTCTCAGACTGAAAGCCTCTGAGTCCTCACCCAGAAGGGATCTCAGCTGAACAGCTGAAAAACTTCTAGTTCCTGGTCCTCATGACTTATATACTTTTCTGTTTCCTGCCATCACTTCCTTGGATTAAAGGTGTGTGCCACCACTACCTGGCTCTGTTTCCAGTGTGGCCTTAAACTCACAGAGATCCAGATGGATCTGCCTCCCGAGTGATAAGATTAAAGGCATGTGTGCCACCACTGTCTGGTCTCTATATCTAATCTAGTGGTTGGCTTTGTCCTCTGATCCTCAGATAAGTTTTATTTGTTAGAGTACAAATAAAATATCACCACAGGGTTGGACACTCACTCTATGGTCAGTTGTTCTCTGTATTTGGGCCAATTATATATTACTATAATAGTCTCCATCTGCTACACAAAGAAGCTCTTTTGTAAGATGAGTTGCTAAACGGTCTTATTAATAAAGCCCAGAGCCAGATTTGGGGTAAAAACTGAGAGATCAGAAAAGCAGAAAGAAGACAGCAACTTTCTTACCACTTTGGAGATACTCCCCCAAAGAGACCAACTTCCTGTATACCCATACCTATATGCCTTTCTGTTCTACATCTCACTTCCTCTCTGCCCAGCTGCATCACTTCCTCTCTGTCTGTACAGACCTCCAGACCTCTATGGTTAGTGCTGGGATTAAAGACATGGGTCACCATGCCTGTCTCTGTTCCCCAGTGTGGCCTTGAACTTACAGAGATCTGGCTGGATCTCTGCCTCCTGAATGCCAAGATTAAAGGTGTGTGCTACCACTGCCTGACTTCTGTGTCTAATATAGAGGCTGTCTTTTTCCTCTGATCCTCAGATAAGCTTTATTAGGGTACACAACATTTTGGGGGACATAATATATCACCACACTCTTTCATAAATGAGAGGTGAGAGCTACATATATCTGTGCATAGATGGATAGGTCTTTTAAATGTAGTTAGGAATTATACTGGTTTAGAAAAGTTGCAATAGTACATTATCTTCTAGGATCCATGACCTCACCAGTATTGGACAGTGGCTAGGTTTATGGTATGAGGTATGAATCCCTTCCTATTGAGTGGGCATTAAGTTACATTAGACAGTTTTTGGTTACCCTCAAAATAATAGTGCTACTATCACAGCATTGATGATATATTGTTGGTATGGTCATTGATGCAGTTCCTAGGCTTCACAGCTGAGTAGGACTATTGATTGTTTTTCTACCTTTTGCAGCTTGCAGACTATTCTGATACCATGAGAGATAGACGTCTTGGGATGAGGATTCCAGATCAATTCCATCTATATCCCTAGTCCTAAAGAATGTGGTGTTTTTAGCAAAAATGTCTTACCTTCAAATTCTTGGAGGAAAAGAGGGGTAACTGCAATAGTATATGTTGTTTTGAATACATCTTGGACTTCCTAAACAGAAACTACAAAGGAAAATATCTACATTTCAAGTCATTCAAGGAATCAGATCACTGATTTTTGGAATAATAGAGGAATGGTTTCTTTGAGTCTATCTTTCTAGAAATTTCATATCAGGTGGAATATCAGACATCACTATAGTTGAGGCCTCAGGTCAAGTGTATGTTAAATCAACAGTGGGGCTTGGTGAATTTCTTCAGCTACGGCTCACTAATAGGACAGGCCTGCCAACACTTGATGCATTTTAGTATTTATAACTTGGATTTATCTCCCAAAATATTGCTTTTGTGGTGTGACACAACAAGGCATGGTGGAAGATAAGCCTGCTCTAGGATCACCCAGAGGAACCAGGTGTGGTTTCAGTGTTTTGAGGGTCTGAGCACAGATACAGAGTGGCCAGAGGGAACACGGTGGGTCTTCATGTGGCTCAGTGACAGATGTCTATCAATGCAGATGGAGCAGAGTATGAAACTGATGGTCCAGAACCAGCACTGACTCGGACTATTCAGGAGAACAACTGCTTCAGATTCCTGTCTAGAGAATACCAATTGCCTTTTCTATAGTTTGAGATGAGAAGGAGTTAGGAAAATGGAAACTTTCACCATAATGTGGCCTCATTTTAAACTCAAGGCTAGTTAACCTTGTGATGCATGAGGTCAAGATGTCTCAGCTAACCTAACAAATAGGCTGCTGAAAATGGAATTTTTATAAAAATTCCCATAATATACACTTTATCACAAAAGTTCTTTTGGAATTTTTTAATGCTGTTTTCCCTTATCTAAATACTTCTTATTAGAATGGATGGGCATTTATCATGGATACTGTATCATAAACTATTTTATCATATAATACTATCATGAGCTTTTGAATTAAACCATCTTCCTTAATTCTACAGATGAAGAACATGGAAATTTAAGAAGCATTGTTTTGTTTGTGATGGTGTTTTTCTTCCCCAACAATTTATGCCCATGTTCTTATTTTACACAATTGTATTTATACCTAATGATATCTTCTTTGGCCTGATCCTGATAACCAACATTTAAGCTATTCATAGCTATTTTGCAGATAACACAATAGGTACTTAAAATTCTGTCCAGTTTCTCCCTTACTTTAAGAGTAGTTCTTGTTACTAAGTAGGAATTCAAATTCATTTGCTTATACTTAGTATCTCAAAGGCACAACTAAAAACAAGATGCTGTTATGAGACAAAAATAGATATTGTTCTTTATTTCAAACAGAAGACATTGGGATAATTACACACTTAAAAGCACTGAATCGTGGTCTGATAGGAGAAAAGCAAAACCTTACATAATTAAACATAAGAAGAGCAAGATTCTTTTAAGTTCAGAAACAGCCAATCTGAAGCATGCTGCACTACTCCAGACACAGTTTTGATAAACAGAAATTACAAATGCTTCATAAACAGAACATCTCCAATGATAAAGAAAAAAAAAGTTAAGCAGATCTGAAAGGATAGGAAGAAACCATGTGTCACTAGCATTGAGCAGACTATACCAACAGAATGCTATAAATATCGTATCTGCTCACTTGTTCCACAGCAAACAAATGGAAGTTCACGTCAAAGATGTTAAGTGCTTCTGAGAAGAGGAAGTACTTTCTTATTAAGTATTCTCTTCCTTCTCTCCATTGAGTGCTATCACACTAATGAGTATAACACTTAAACAGAAACAGCTTAGAATTATGTGTGCTGAGTAAATGAATGGTGTACACTAACTTCTATGTATGTCGGTTATAACAACTCAAAAAAGAAAGGGGGGAGTAATGCAGTGATTTACAAGTCCCCCCAGAGTTTAAAGAATGTACAGACGGGTATTGTCTCATGCCTATAAATGTTTAAATCCTCCAGAGCTGTGCAAAATCCTGCATGGCAAGAGAGAAAAAAAATGTGGTTGGAGGAAAGAGACTGGATGGGGACCCTTGAGGAATGGTCAATTTTGCATTCCTAAATGGGACTGCATGCACATGAATGACAGAGACAGTAAGATACTGTTGGGCAACCAGTAGTACCAGGGTGTGCCTTGTATGGTGTTCACTGGATACACATTCAAATGTCAGAGGGTGGGAAGACCTCAGCACCACAGCACATGGTTCTTCACAGACCAGCAACAAAATCTCACAGAAGAAAGAAAATCCACTGGGATACCTAGATCCCAGAAGGCACCAAGACCACCATAAGGCTACTCTTTCCTGTTACTTCTCTTCTGCTCTTCTAACCCCCAAAGCAGAAGAATCGTGGAGAGAAAAGAACAGAGGAAGAAAGGAAAATCCAAGTCTGTCTAAGCAGAAGACAGAACTTTCCATTTAGCAAGACACTGAAATTTTGATAGTAACACTTGGAGTGAAGATGAAAGTCCGGAGAACTTAATGGATTTCTAGCCAGAAGCACAAAGGCTACATAATGGAATGAAAGCATAAAAATGTGTGTGTGTGTGAGAGAGAGAGCCCTGCTGTGTTCAGGTAGTTCAATAAATCACTTACAGCTGCATTTTCACATCGAAGTGTAAACACTGGGTGAATAGCTTCATTAGTCCCCAGATGTTACCTGGATATATACCAGCATGAATAAGCCTCCATTTCCCTTGCCATCAGGACTTCATCAGTGCCAATTTACAGAGCTATGCATTTCACTTATTTGTCTGTTTACATAAATCCACAAAAAGAGAAAGGTACATAGCTGACACACATGTAAACATGCAAAATTTTATTTTCTAATACATAATGCGAAAAAGGAATCAAAGTCAAGAGATGCCTGTTAATTTAACAGCAACTCATTGATATTTAGATGAATGTTTGTGACTCGCTGTCATAAATAAATCAGATGCTGGAAATTTAAGTCAGAGTTAAACAAACGGATATATTTCTGTGTCATTCAAAAATAAAGAATATTGACTAGCAAATGAGCCATACCAACTTAAAGGTATCATTTTTTCTCTATCATATCATGTCATATATTTTATTCTATTTAAAATGAGATTTTGTAGTTAAACAAAATAACTCCATGTCAACCAAGAGAAAATACTCCAATTTTTAAAAAACTTTGTAATCATGGACTGTCTTGTTTTGACAACAATTTGCTTAATTTTCATCTATTTGTTACATTTTTCAAGGCTACACTTTAGGTTATAAATGCATATCTTTGGGGAAAAACTGTATGTTTCAAATTTTTTTTATTTAAACATTGAAACATACTTATACTTTCTTAAGCAATAGGTACATGTACTTGTGGAGCATACTGTAATGTTGTGACACATGTATATATTGTGAATTGATGAAATCAGGTAAATTATTTATCACCTCAAACATTTTTCATGTCTTTATGGTAAGAACATTTAAAACATCTAAGCTAGTTTGAAATAATCTCAATCATAGACACTACTTAAAAGTTTGGAATAAGAATTTTCTCATCTGTTGAAGACAGCAAATTTTCTATAGTTTCAGACATTAAAATCACAATTACAAACCCTACAGTATGCCTCATCGAAGATATTCTAAATATAACATCAACTCTCTGAAGGCAACAACAGAATATGCTTCTGAACACAGACATGATTTGTGGATAAATTACATTAACTAGCTTAATATTAGCTGTTTAGTAAAGAGTAAAGAATAAGAAACTGTAGGGGTGAGAAAAAGGGCTATCTGCTAACAAAAATACACACTTCCTATTTTGAGAAAGAAAAAAATCACTGACATGCCATTTCCCACCCATAAATAAAAAAACAACGTAGAAACAAAAAAAAATTCTTAGCATAAATCTGTTTATGAAAAGGTCAAAATATATACTTAAAGATGTCTGAGGTATTTCCATATGGGAAAAAATCAAACAACAAAACCCAGAATTTATTTATTTATTTACTTAGATTTTTTTAGAGACAAGGTATCTCTGTGGAGTTTTGTTGCTGGTCCTGGATCTCACTCTGTAGACCAGGCTAGCTTCGAACTCACAGAGCTCTGACTGGCTCTGCCTCCTGAGTGCTGGGATTAAAGGTGTGCCAGGCTATTTTAGTGTTTGTATTTATTTTTTTTTCAAATTATTTATAATGACCTTGAGCCATAATATATTTTTGGATTATATATTTCAATAATTCATAAAAATATGAATACTCTTTAGAAAGATACATTGGAAACATTTGCTAAGATGAAAATGCACATAGAGAAGGTAACCATTGATTATCAATTCGTCTTTTTAAAAATAGTAATTTTTACTTCTCATCTCATTCCTTATTGACAGATACATTGAGTGTTACCACATGTAATGACTCAAATTGGCTTTAACATTTTTCTTGTATTCATGCCTAAGTAATAATAGTTGCTTATAAAATGGGATTGTCAGCCTTGGGGCAGTAGAAATGAGTTTTGAGAACAGGGAAAGAGAGAATGCATTTTCCTATGCATACATTTTCATAAATTGTTAACGGGGCTGAGATACATTTTTAAATTATAGAAGAGGAGCTGACAAGATAGCTCAGTAGGAAAAGGCACTTGCCATTAAGATTGATGGCCTGATTTTGACATCTGAAAAGGACATGGTGGGAAGAGAGAACTGACTGTTACAAGGTGTCCTCTGACCTTCACATACTAAAAACTGAGTCAGTGTTACAGCTCATCAAATGTGTAACTCTCGCATGTAAAATCAGATAATCAAAAGGACACCAAGCAGTATTTTTGAACCACAGAAGTCACTTGCATTATAAAAAAGCAAAAAAAAAAAAAAAAAAAAAAAAAAGTCTCATCAGAGGGGAACGTGGGAAGATATGCTTCTATACTACATTCAATAGGAACTTAGAACAGGCCACTGCTTCTATGGGGAGTGGGGTTCGGACATCACTCCTGTCACTGATTTCAATGGGGACTCATAACATTACTCCAGTCACCTCTATTTCTATCATAACATAGTCCTTTAGGCAAACTTTTTCAATACCTCTGAAGTCTTATTGCACAGGCCCCGGGTGAGTAATTAAATACACCCACTCCTTTAACTGAGAAATTGCTGATCACTATATTTCCTGAAGTTATTTTTTTGTAAATACAATCAAGCACCGGGGATAAAACATGACATGCTTAATGGGGAGAACAGCTATTAAAAAAAAAAAATTCACCAGGAAAAAGTTTTGGTGGGATATGTGCTTGTCTGCATGCGTGCGTGCGTGTGCGTTCGTGTGCAGGCCAGGCATCCATGTCAAACATCTATTGCTCTCCAGGTTATATTTTGAGACCAGGTCTCTCACTAAACTTGATTCAGCTAGACTGGCTGGGCAGCAAGCTCCAGGGAGCCTCCTCATGTCTCTGCTTGCTCACTGATAGGATTAAAGGCTAGTTGCCTCTCCAGGATTTGTGTGAGCAGAGTGGTAGAGATTTGGACTCAGGACATTGTGCTTGTGTAGCATGCCATTTACCTTACTGACTGAGCCACCTCCCCAGCCTCTTGACCAGATTTTCTTTTTAAACTAAGAGATTAACACTAATGAAATTTATCCAGATAAGCTTTTGTAACAATAAGGAGATGATTCATCACGGAAGGCAAAGCAGGATAAAGCTTAAAATATTTCATCAGTTCAAATACATCGTTTGAAACAAATTATATACTGTGACTTGGTTTCTTGGCTGCAAGAAAAACCATAGAAACTCTTTCTCAAACTTGTCATTATCTAGACTCCCTTTTATTAATTTTCTATATAGAATGCCTGTTTCTGAAAAGTTATGAATGATATGCAATTATCAGTAAGTTGTTACTCTTCATTCAAAGTTCTTTTTATAGAACATATGAGTAAAAGGTTATCAATCTGTTCCAAAGTTTTACTTGGATTTTAATTGGAATTCATCATCATAATTAAATATACCTTCACTGAAGATGACAAATGCTTATAGGTGTCTTATAAAAAGAGAGCCACACAAATGGGATAATTGTGCTGCCTACCTTAAAAACCCCTCATCCAGTCTGTTCTGTGTGACAAGCCCTTGATTTGACTTTAAGGCTGTTGTTGGCCTACCAGCAGTAATTAATAAACTCATTTAATTATAATTAAAAAAACAAAAGGAGAACCAAATACATTAAGGTTAATACAACATGACTTTCATTGGGTTACTGGCCAATATTTACATGAAAGAATTAGATACTTACATTTATATTCCTAAATTTTAACAAATATCCCAAGAAAAATATTATGAACAAAAATAACACATTTATTATTAAACACTTTGCTTTGTAAAAATACATTGTGAACAGAAAGAGATTCCAATGGGCTTCTTCTGACTGCCCATAGCAGCCAGGCTTAGTTTTGAATTAGCCCACACTGAGCATGGGAAAGGAGGTATCCTACGACTAAATACAGTGTTAATGATCACAGAATGGTGAGTGCAGATTCAAAGGGCCCATTGGGAAACCCTGGTTGCGCAAGGATTGAGTTCATGCTGCAATGAAAGTGTGTGTTGGTGTTCAACTTAGTGGGCAAGGAAAGGCTTTCTTGGTCAAGTGCTATGTATTATAAAACTGTATTATGCTACAGAGGTCAAGATAGAAATAAAAAATTAAGGTCCAAGCTTGAGAACCTAAAATTGAGAGGTCACCTATTCCATTGTCTTCATTTTAAAGACAGCTACACTGAGAACCAATGGTTTTATTCCAACTGAAGACACAGCAAATAGATGGGATTCAACAGGGCTTGCAGAAATAGCTGCATGGCATATGGTAGAGGTCATAGGCATGAGAAATACTAATGTGTGGGTATATGTATATACCCTTATACACATATGTGTTAATAAATGTGCACAGAGGTATTTCTGAAGGGTTGAGGGTACTTAGTTGAGCAAGGCTCTAAGTTTGTCAGAAAAACTAATGTTCGGAAGTCATGAAACCATGCTGATTATTAGGTCAGAGACAAATGTCAGCTTTTCAATGCCCAGAGTAATATACTGACCAATCTCTTTACTTTTTCTATGGATTTTAAAAATATATAAAGCTGAGTAGTTGAGACCACTTAAAACCTGTCAAGGACTTCATAGTTTGTACATGCTTCACAACAGCTCTATCAAAAGTATCAGGTTACTCTACTTTTAAAGGCAAAGAAGAAAGATTTTAGAAGCCTGAAGTCGGAGAAGTGGGAAGAGCCAGGCACTATTCCATCACATGTCTGAAAAACTGTCTATTCTTAAGCATCATCCTATTTTAACTGTCCATAAATCTACTTCCTATAAAAATCCAAACTTCAGCCTAATAGTGCAACCACTAAAATCATAAATGAAGTAGAAAATGAAATACTTGCTTTTGAATTCGACAAGACAACATGCTGCTATTTTCCTCATACACATATATCCTGGAACTTAACCAAACGTTTAAACTTCAAAAAGTATCAAACTCGGGAATAAGGTTTTTGTCATGATATTTGCCTTTGAGTCTTTCAAAAAGGAAATTTCCATTTGAAAAACACAGTCATAAGAGTCGAAGTTAGATTTGAAAGGAAATGTTCTCCTCAGAAGTGACAGCAACACTCAGGCTTAAATGTCTATGGGAAGCAGTTGTGACCTCAGCTTTGAATCCTGCGCTTCGCACAGCTGACATCCTGGCTGGGGATGCGGTAGAAGGTCTATTGTCAAGGGTCTCTGAGGCAGACAATAGAGGAGCAGAGAATGGTGTTTGCCTCAGACACAGCAGCGCTTGATATTCAGGCAGCGTCTTTTCTCTGATGTTTGCAGGAATCTTCAACCAACATAATCCCATCAATCCTCATAATAACCTTGAGAGGAAAAGAAATCTTGGCACTTAATGTCCTGCTTTGAAGACTACAGCATATTAGACAAGTGAGCCCAGAGGGATGGTGATGAAAGAGAGATGAGATGGGCAGTGAGAGACCGGGAGCGGGCCCTAGCCTGCTGGAGTCTTGGATTCCACCTTAGCCTCCGCACCTCTGGATGGCCCCCAACAGACACAGCTGATTTCTACAACCATCTGTCTTCTCTTCCTCCCTGAACCCCAGGATACCGAGTCAAACCATCATGTCAGCTTTGATGGCATCAGTAGAAACTACTGTCTACTGCCTTCTGTATTTTGTATTTCTAAGGGCTATTCAGGAGCCCAGGGCTCTTCACCAGACAAAAGTTGATGATGGCCTCCCACATCACATATTTAGGATGTTATAGACAGCCTTGTTGCTGGAGGGCTTCTCTCCAGGTTCCCCAAGCCCCGCAGTCCCACAATCCACTTATAAAATAAGCACTCAGACGCTTATATCACTTATAAACTGTATGGCCGTGGCAGGCTTCTTGCTAACTGTTCTTATATCTTAAATTAACCCATTTTTATAAATCTGTGCCTTGCCATGTGGCTGGTGGCTTACCAGAGTCTTTACATGCTGCTTGTCCTGGCGGTGGCTGCAGTGTCTCCCCATTCAGCCTTCCGCTTCCCAGAATTCTCTTCTCTCCTTGTCCCACCTACTTCCTGCCTGGCAACCTACTTCCTGCCTGGTCACTGGCCATCAGTGTTTTATTTATATAGAGTAATATCCACAGCACTTCCCCTTTTTTCTTTTTTTAAAAAGGTTTTAACTTTAACATGGTAAAATTACATATAACAAAACAATTACTGAGCAAGAATTATAGTTACAATATTAAAGAAGATGTCCTATCTATCTTATATTTGTGAGTTTAAGGTTTTATATCTAACTTATCTTTTATCATAACTGAGGAAATTACAACTATCTAGTTTTCAACCACATTAAAGACCTGAGAAGGAATATAATGGTACCTGAGAAATGGTAGATGGAGCATTGTCAGTTTTGATTTGTGCAGGTATACCCATGAGCTGGGATACAGCAGGAGGAAGGCTGAGATTTTAGCTCTGAGTTCTGACCTCTTGGCTTTCTCTTTTACATTGTTTCTGTGTTTCTTATTTAATAAGACGGTTGATTACATCTACACAGCCTCATTTAAGATCCCGCCACAACCACTTACAAACAATTTCAACTTCTATGGCTTACACATGGTTTCTAAATCTCAGCATTCCCACTTATAAATGGAAACAATATTTCAACATATTGTGGTGGAGATCAGATGCACAGAAATTGCTTGGCCTAGTGACTAACAAAGATTAATTAGTCAATAGATGATAATTGTTGTAAGTTGGTATTCATATGTTTTTGCTTTTCGCAGAAATGGTTTTCTTAGGAAATTTCTATTTGTTACATACAATAGCACTTATAAAATTTTCTCCAATGTAAATTTTAGCATTAAATTTACACACACACACACACACACACACACACACACACACACACATACACTCTAAAACTAGTAAAGTAGGCTAACTAAAGAACTAAAGAGCCATACAAATATATGGATACTTCTGAATTATCTTCACTGTACTGAGACTTTTGTGATAATCTTGATTTCTACTTACCAGTTACTTTTGTTTCCTTTCCTGTCACTGTGATAAGTACCCTGACAAAAGCAACTTAGGGTAGAATGGATTTACTTTAAATCATGATTCCAGGTTACAGTTCAGTATTATAAAGTTAAGATGGCAGCCTAGTCACACCCATAGTCAAGAGCAGAGAAAGTATCCATGATTGCTTACACTCAGCTCCCTCTTCCACTCTTGACCAGTTTAGGATCCTCTACCTAGGAAATGGTGTCACCCTCAATGGATGGTTCTTCCTTTCTCAAAAAGTTAATCAAGATAATTCTAAAAGACATGTTCATAAACTGACCTAGACAATCACCTATTGAGATTCTCTTCCCCAGAAGAATCTGGATGCTAAATCAAGTTAAGAATTGAGGTTATTTCATCATACCAGTATGGAGCTCCTTATATCTAAATATAATATGCCTTGAGTCCAAATATACAGTCCTTTGTTATCACCAATATTTAAATACCAACTACTGCACCTTTACAAATACCTTGCCATATTGGTTATTGCTGTGGTTCATAGGTGTCACAGCTGGGTAGGACTATTAATTTCTTCCCTTTCTGGGTAGCTTGGGTAGTATTTTCTGGCACCATGGATGCTAGACTGCAGGATAGAGGATTTCAAGTTATATTTAGTTTAAATAATCCCAGCCCTGTGTCCTAAGAGTGTGGTGTATTCAGCAATAGGAATTTACCTTCAACCTCTGGAGGTAAACAAGGTCAACAGCAACAGTATACAATGTTTTGGGAATCATTTCAACTATTCTGACCAACCATTAAAAGGGTGATTCTTGTGCCTGGGGTGTTTGTTAGTCTGTGGTTGAGATGAGGGTCATTGCCAGCTCAAGTGACATAACTCTTTCTGATATGCCCACACATAAATATACTTGGAACTACATCAGGCATCGTGTTATTTGCCCTCCATCCCTTTTTTCCTCCATTGACCTTCCTCCCTTCTTCCCAGTTGGACCCTTCTCTCCCTTCATATTTTCCCTTCATATTACCCAGATCCTGCTATTCCTCTCTCAAGTTCCCCATTGCATGGTCCCTTTATGCTTTCCTGGTGGTTACTTCATTATTGTATACTCAGATCTGAAGATCTGGAGCTACAAAAGCAGATGGTAGAGAACATGTGGCCACTCAACGGGAGGAAAATCATGCCTGGTACTAGTTCCTACTTCCAAGGGTTAGTGGATCGTAGAAGAGATTTACTATTGTCACTATTCTACACGAGCATAATTCCTAACTACATTCTAATCTTTCTCATTACACCCATAGATACGTGTAACTACGACCCCTCATTAAAGACGCTTCTCTTTACAGCAACTGGTGACCATCACAGAAATTCACAACTGGACACTATACACATCAACAGATTGTGCGGGAGCCCAGTCCCAATGGATAAGTCTATATCACAGCTCCTGCATCTATGACTAATGGAACATCAACAAACAGGAGCTGAAAGACCAAAAGAGCCAAAGGACCATGGAGTCTGCTGTGTGACTGGCTCTCTTGTAAAGAGATACATAAACAAAACTGGAACAATGAAAGCATCAACAGACCTGCTAACACAAAAGGGGGAAATCTTGTGGGATCCCAATCATGCCTTAGACAAAGACCTTTGCACAACTGATGACTGCTGAGAGAAGGAGAATTGCCTCTCCCGGGGATGAGGCCCCTAATTGATTATCCAATACAAAGTGGTCAGCCATGAAACCATATACATTCAAACAATAAAAATGGACTTAGCAACATATTTATATATTTGTACATATGTATACTTACATATATATAATAATACAAATATATACATATAGGATAACACACATATATAACACAAGTATATATCATGTATATTGTGTAAGTATATTATCTGATGGATCATATATATATATATATATATATATATATATATATAATGAAAAAGAGGCTATCCATTGGAAAGAGATGAGTGACATGGAAGGAGTTTGTGGTGGTATTGTGTTCCCCAAAATATTGTATACCTTAATAAACTTATCTGTGGTCAGAGAACAGAAAAGCCACTAGTTAGGCAGTGATAGCACAGGCCTTTAATCCTAGCATTCCAGAGGCAGAAATCCATCTGGGATCTCTGTGAGTTCAAGGCCACATTGGAAACAGCCAGGCATGGTGACTCACGCCTTTAATCCCAGAAAGCGAGCCTTTAATCCTAGGGAGTAATGGTAGAAAGCAGAAAGGTATATAAGGCGTGAGGACCAGAAACTAGAAGCAATTGGCTGGTTAAGCATGTGGCTGGTTAAGCATTCGGCTGGTTAAGCTTTCAGGCTTTGAAGCAGCACAGTTCAGCTGAGACCCATTCTGGATGAGGACTCAGAAGCTTCCAGTCTGAGGAAACAGGACCAGCTGAGGAACTGGTGAGGTGAGATAGCTGTGGCTTGTTCTGTCTCTCTGACCTTCCAGTGTTCACCCCAATACCTGGCTCAGGTTTGACTTTATTAACAAAAACTTTTAAGATTCCTGCTACAGGAGTTAGCAGAAAGGGACTTGGAAGGGGATGGAGGAAGGAAAGGGAAGTAGGAAAGTGATGCAATTATAATATAATTGAAAATGTATAAGGAAATAGAGAAAAGAAAGAAAACAAAATAAAATATGCAGTGAAGAAAGTGTCCCAACTTCTGCCTTCCCTATCTCACTTCGCCAAATGCATTCTCTCAGCTTGCAGAGGGCATGTGGGAAGTCAGTACTGCATCTTTTCCACGCTGAGAAGGTCCTGAGTATCCTTTAAAAAGTCTTTGCTTCTGCCACCCAGTAGCCATCCTATGATGTCTCACTGCTAATAACACAGAAGATGGCTGTGCTTATCGACTTTCCTCTTGTATTTTCAGCATATACTCCAGCCTCATGCGGGGACTCTGTATGAGTTTCTTTCATCCATATTAATGAGCATTTCTCTACTTCAAAAGCTTCACTACAAGAAAAAACCACACTGACCACCCCACAAAAACTTCTCCACAAAGTTCCATTTAAATCCAAGCAGAAGTAATGTAAGACATGCTTCTTTGGTAATTCCAAGTGTAAACTTTAAGAGAAAGAAAGAAAAGTCATATCTGTACAACTAAATATATATTATTTCTTTAGAGAACTTTTTAAGTATGCATGTCGGAACACTTCCAAGCATATTAATCTCAAAGAAATGTTAAATCATTTAAGTGTGAAATTAAGATCAAGCGTTCATGTATTCATTATCGCCTATACACAAACATTTCCTACTGTTTTACTCTATGAGATTCAGGAAAATCAAATGAAAAGAAATAGTTCTTTTCCTTGGGGATTTATAAGCTAAAAAAGGAATCCAAGTTTGTTCTCAAATAATTATAATGTGATTTGGAATGTGAGAGAGCCACAGAGAATATAAAAACTGAGAGTCCTGAGATTACACAAGGAGATTTGAATGTGGTTGGGAAGGCTGATTTTCAGAAATGGGATTGAAGGCACACAGTGAAAAAGAACTCACAGTGGCAGCACCAAAGCCATCTCCTCATAGCTCTCAGAATGACTGGGCATGAAGGGAACTCTGGACAATAGCAGGCATGCCTGTGGGAAGGGCTGTAGTTGCAGAGAACATTTGCATGAGGTGGGGAGTGAGTTCCAGGAAGGAAGACAACAATACTGTACAACTCCATGCATGTCATAAGTCAGTAACTGTATGAACAACGAGGAAAGGCTTACCCTCTACAAAGATGTTAAGCACTGACAACTGGGAAGATAATGATGCCCTTAAGCAAGAAGATGAGGTAAAACAAAATGATATCTTTAAAAAGATAAGTTCAAGTGGTGTATCATGAATTTGAAGTACTGGAATAAGCAGTAGAAATTATGCCAGGTAATATGAGTGGATTCCAGGTGTCAGCAATGATCTCAGGAAGTGTGTGCCTGGCATGATCTTATGTCACTCACATGGTCCTTTTTTTCCTGGACATGGTGTTAATTATCTTTCCCAAGCCATTTGTATTTTAGTATGTATCTTACTTTTATTTACAGAACAAAATGCTAAATAATTTGAGGTCATGATTTTTAAAAAGAAATCTGACTCTCAGATTGAAAAGGTTGTATTTATTTAGGAATATTTCCACATATATACATATCTATATCTATATATGAATATGTATATATATATGCAATTTCAACAATTATGAAAAAAGAAGCCATGGCAATAAAAGAGAATAAGGGTATGTATGAGGTTGTGAGGTTTTGGAGGAGGAAGAGGAAGGGGTGAATGGTCTGATTATATTAAAATCAAAATGAGAGAGAAAGAGAGAGAGAGACAGAGGAGAGAGAAAATTCTAGAATTCTGACTCTATATTCTTCATAACGCCTACAGAATTTCTCATCTAAGTACCAGCCACTTGAGTAGCAACAGTTTGAATGGGTGAAAAAAGGAAAGAACTCTAACTACATTATTTATGAAACATTAGCAGAAGGCGCTGGACATGGCTGAACAGGAGTAATTTTGGCAGAATGAATGCAATTGCATAAACTGAAGTAAATAAAGTGCATGTGAGCACACCAATATCTTTGACTTTCATATTACTTCTTCTGTATTATCACTACATTTCAATTAGTTGTAAATTATTCTGAATACATGAATGTTCTACAAGCAAATTTTCTATTAAAATGATTTTGGTTCAGGGTTGAGTGTTATCATGAGGGCTGAATTTTTTATGCACCATTATATAGTAAGGTTGACTAGTATCTTCTTCCTCTGGCCTTGAAAACAAAACAAAAGAACAGTGATTTTACAACAAATGGTGCAACGTGCTGAATGAGTGCAAGACTCTACAATTCCAAACCCTTTATTCTGATGAATCCTCATGATATTCCAGTAAGTGTGGGATTCTGATTCCATTTACAAATGATCAAAATAATGATAATGTACACAGTCATGTGACTTTTCAAAAGCTTGATTATTTTCATCATGTATCTGTTTTTTTTTTTTAATATAAATGTTCATTTTCAGAAACGTGGCTTTCTTCTGTCTTTGGTATTCAAGCCAGGATTTCAGCTCCATTCAATGAGTACTGAATTCTAAATATAGTGATGCTACAGTTGTGCAGTAGCACTGTACATTATGTGAGTCTGAGGTTAATGGAAAAGTGAAGAAAGAACAATTTTATTACCTTTAATAAGCTATTTTTTCTCCTGAGAGCATTACCAGAAAATATTTATTTTTAGAACTAGCAAATACTTAAATTCCAGATACTCTGATGCTGTGAACATCACATAGAAATTATATTTTATAAAATGCCAAGACTTTATTTTCTTTATCTCCTAGATATTTCCAGCTAATTTAATAATACTAAACATATCCTCTCACTTCCCCATG
The DNA here is from genome assembly GCF_004664715.2 of Peromyscus leucopus. Lineage (NCBI taxonomy): Eukaryota > Metazoa > Chordata > Mammalia > Rodentia > Cricetidae > Peromyscus > Peromyscus leucopus. The sequence continues at coordinate 46,799,517 of NC_051079.1, read as the reverse complement.
TTTATTCTAATTTATATGATCCTAACAAGAATTCACAACATGGGGGCTGGAAAGATGGCTCAGTCGTTAAGAGCACTTGCTGCTCTTGCAAAGGACCTGGATTCAGTTACCAGCACCCAGTCAGGTGGCTTACAACTCTCTTTCACTCCAGTTCCAGGAGACTCCCAACCCTCTTCTGGCAGCTGTGGGCACTGCACACAGGTACACATACAAACAAGCAGAATGTATACCATATTCTCTGTTTTTTTTTTTTTTTACAAAGATTTAAGCCTTACAATATGGATGCTTGCATGCCGATTCTTTGCTCTGTGTGTCTGTGTCAGCTTGACTCAAGCTACAGTTATCTGAGAGTCTGAGAAGAAGGAACTGAAATTGAGAAAATGCCTCCATCAGACTGGCCTGTAGCAAATTGTGGGGCATATTCTTGATTTCATGATTGATGTGAGAAGGTCCAGCCTACTTGGGTGGTGCCACCCCTGGGAAGGTGATCTTGAAAGGTATAAGAAAGATATCAGAGTATGTGTCTGAGGAGAAACTTAGTAAGCAGGTCCCTAAATGGACACTGATCCAATTCTTTCCCAGACTTCCCTCAAAAATGTACTGTGATAGGGACATGTAAGCAAAATAAACTCTTTCCTCCCCAAGTTGCTTTTGGTTATAGTGATTTATCACTGCAATAAAAAGCAAAATAGGACATTTTGCTTTAAAAAAAATTGTTAAATTGTCCAACATTACAACATTTCACAAGAATGCACAGGGTCAAGTGAAAAAGTCTGAGCTCCAACTTAGAGGAATATTGTTTATTGCAAACTAGCTCTTGAGAACTGGAACTTAACATTGCATTCCGTGTCTTCTTCCTCATGTCTCTGACAAGGGAGATAGGCTCTACTTTGAAGTGTGTCGTGAAAGTCATATAGCAAATAATGGTGAAAACACCTTGAAAATTAAATAAAATATATTTTAACATGAAAATCCAGGAAAGCAATCCATGGTAGTATATGCCTGTAATCCCAGCACTTATAAATTAGAGAATCACGAGTTCAAGGCCTGTCTTGGCTACATTGTGAGTTTGAGGACAATATCAGCCACATGAGACCTATTTTTTTTGCTAAGAGTGGTGTTTTTTCTTACAATCTTTGTGTGTGTGTGTATATATGTTCATGCAGCAGGGGTGGGGGTAGGGTGTGGTGTGTGTGTGTGTGTGTGTGTGTGTGTGTGTGTGTGTGTCCTCACATGTCATCTACCTTGTTGGTTTGAAAAAGGGTCTCTTATTGGCCTAAAGTTCTCTAAGTAGGTTAGGTTACTCGTAGTAGGTAGGCTAGGCTGGCTGGCCAAGAAGCTTTGCAGAGTACCTACCCAACGTATTTATCAATGAATGGCCACACCTTGCTTTTTTAAGTGGGTTCAGGTGGGTTCAGGGGATTGAATTCTAGTCCTCACATTTTTCACAGCAAGCACTGCTGACTGAGCCATCTCTGTAGCATGCTTTTGTATTCATTTCACAGAGAAAAACAATAAATAGATAGGTTTATGGAGCAAGATACAATGTTTCAATCCCTGTATCCCCACATGCTGTGGAATTTCATCAGCTTATATTTCCTATGGGATGGATAGTTTACTATTATTCTTTTAGCAAGGATATCGTACATTGTTTTTAATGCACGCTACATTGTTATCAAGTGTGCTCACAATGTACTATAAACCATCATTGACAGAATTCCTTCTGTCTACCTAAAACCGTCTACCCCTTGTCTAAGAACCTTGTCCTTTCTATCAACTTCAGACAACCATCTTCCTTCCCCCTGTTCGTTAGACTAGTTCAGAGTCCACACTGAACTGATTTCACACAGTATTACTTTCGTGTTTCTGGCTTATTTCACTTAGCACATTGTTCTACTCATGCTGCCACAAATGATCAACACTTTTATTACTTCACTTTTTTATTTTTATTTAGCACTTCACTTTTAAATCTGTATAATATTCCACTTCCATGGATTAAAAAGATTAATATTGTTAAAATAGCTCTACTATCCAAAACAAGTTACAGATTTTGTGTACTTCCTATAAAATTCTAATGACACTTTTATGTAAAGAGAAAAAGAATTCACACAAATTCTTATGGAGACACAAAAGTTTAAATAACTGAAGCAATCTTGTGAGGGGGTGAAGTTGATATACTAACTTGCATGATTTTAAAACCTACTATGAAATTAATATTGCAAGTAATATATATATATATATATATATATATATATATATATGATAATGACACAGCAATTTAAAAACTTAATGACAGGTACAAAGACATAAACACCAATAAGGTCAAATAATGACCCAAGAAATAAATCCACACATACATAACCAAATGATTCTGTTTTACATAAAAGCCAAGAAAAAGCTATGGAAAACAATATTTTCTACAGTATAAGTGTTTGGAAATCTAGATATCCAGACACAGAAGGATGCAGTTAGAACATTACCTATGACTACACATCCAAAACAATTAACAGTGGATTCTGATTCAAATGTGTGACCTGAATCTGTTAGGCTAAAAAATACAGAAAAGGCTTTATGACATCTGTGTACACAAAGGCTTCTTGGAAATAACTTCAAAAGTATAGACACAAACGTAAAAAATGATGAAAGAAGACATGAGTAACTATGAAGCTCCCCTGTGGAAAGCAGCTACCACTGTGAAGGCACAAGCCTTGGAGCAGGAGGCAAGAATCCAAACCGCAATTTGAAAAGATGCTAATGCATTGACAAGAGGTTAATGCATGAGGAACTCAAGTCACAGCAAGAAAGCAAATAACCTGATTGAAAATGCAACCAATGGATCCGAAATGACACTTAGAAAATGTTCTGTATCTCAAATCATCAGTAAAATGAAAATTAAAACCAAAATTACATGTTATGTGACATATTTTAGAATGTATTATAGAAAGGACAAATAATAACATGGGCCGGCAATCATGTGGGGAGAGGGAAAGACTCTTATAGTGCTTCTGGGACTATAAATTTGTATACATGTTTTAGAAAATTATGTAGGGATTGCTCAAAAACCTTAAAGTAGATTTACCATGAGATCCAGAAGGCAGACTTTTGGGATGCAGACAATAAGAATGAATCAGGTATGTGATGCTGAAGGGCCATCTGTACACCAAGTTCATTTATCGTTGCTCCCACGGTCCACCATGAGAGAATGAGTAAATGAAGAAAACATGGTGTGTATGTGTATATGGACAAGATGGGGAGGCTTGTCTAGTCAGCCATCCTTTGTTCTCTTCTATGATGTTAAATTAAACAGCTTTCCTTGAACAGACCTGGGTTTTTTCCCCTTACTTATTGTGTCCAAAATGTTCAGAGAATGCATCCACTTATTTTCACATAAGCATATGAATATAAAGTTTGGAAATAGATTTGGATGAACACCTTCATTTCCATGCGAAACTCTAAATGTAAAGTTATGGGCTATTGAGAACTACCTAATATTTTAAACGACGATTTTGATGTCTATAATACAGCTGTGAAAATGTACCTTTATTACTTCCCCAATTATTTAATAAATAAATGTGCTTTATAAAGCTGTGCAGTCTCAAAGTTGTTAAAACAGAATATTTCTTTATTGCTTTCATTGATTGACAAAGTCAGACATAAGATTGCACGTTGCACAGCAGAGCTATTATCTTAAAAATCCCTCTTGTCTCTCTTCAATGTTCAATGGCAGAGACGTATATACATGAATGAATCCAATGAGCAATGCATTTATGTTTATTAACCTTCAGGCTATTTCCCTTGCAATTACAAACGGAACTAGAGCAGCCAGAGTTTTGCAGTACTTAACATGTTCATTTCTTACCAGATATATTGAGATATATCTTCTTTTAAAAAGTCAATTTTAAAATGTTTTAATTATGTGTGTGTGTGTGTGTAGTGGGGGGAGAGGGTATGTACAAATGAGTGGTGACTGCAGTGCCATCCAAGGCCAGAAGACAGTGTCAGATCCCATGGAGCTAGGGTAGTTGTGAGCCATGACATATTTATGCTGGTAACTAAGCCTGGGTCCCCTAGAAGAGCAACTATGTTCTGAACCACTGAGTTCTCTCTCCAGCTCCAAGGTTTATTTAACTCTTGTTATTAATGCTTCAATAGGATGAACATCTGTAATTTTATCAAAAAAGTGATAGCTGAATTTATTTCAATGTCACTGTAATATGTAAGTCAGGAGGCAGGCATTTAGCTGCATAATTAAACACTGGCCTTAGAATTATTTTCTCATTTGAACTCATAGTAAATCAGTTGGGTTTATTCATTTTACTGTTACAGTGCTAAACTATGAACTCCATAGTTAATTAAACTCTTACAACTGGAAAATGTTTTTGTTTTATTGTTTTAAGTCAGCAAGATCCACAGAAAGTTTATTGAGATGCATCAGGGAAACCTGGCCTTGGATTTCGCTGCCTCTTCAATTACATTTTCCATCCAAAGGTTAATTAAGGCCTAGACTGACTAATAGAAAGTATGGATCTTTTATGACAAGATGTTTACAGATGGGAAGGTATACACATACTTGGCATAGTTCACCTACTTATTCACTTATTACAAGAAACTAATTGAGTTGTAGACTAGCAGCTGACTCTGGAGATGTCAAAGAAGCAAACACAAGTCTCTTTCACCAACAGGGCTGTTTTATAGTAGCTTCGGAACTTGTTCTGTAAGTAGGTGAAAGATCAGGTCTTTAAGCCAGATCGCAAGAGTGGTGCTCTATAAACAAAGCGACTGCAGGCATCCCACAATGCCACGGCTGATGAAGGCTTTTAGAAAGTAAGTCTAGCATCAAGCTGTTCAGAAGCTGTCCTTCATAAGGAAACACTGGTACTTACTTTCTATGAACTGGCTCCATACTTTCTGTCTAGACTCCTGTGGTTTGGCACTCCCTTGCCCCACTACATCACTCAGGGATGTCCAGGGAGCTTGCCACAGTCTTCCATATTAGGAATAGAGTAGCAGTTTTGTTACATAGCCCTTTTTGAGCTTGAAGAGTGCAGTCTGCTTTTTGAGTATTCTTCCTGATAAACAGGAAAGTATCAGAACAGAGGCAGCCCATCCTGCAAGCAGTTGAACCATGATGTTCCATCATAGAGACACTTTAATAATTATAAAATCCTCTGAAAATGAAATAGACACCTACCGAATTTTCCATCTTATTTTTAAAATATCATGGGAAATTCAATTATATTCAGTTCTTTTGCTTGCAATTACAAGGTTCATTAACAGTAACTACAGGTTCTCTGTATATGACAGTCATACCAAATCCTGGCTAAAGGACCAATAAGGAAATAAGTGGTGATATTTTATTTGTGCTTTAATAAATAAAGCTTGCCTGGAGATCAGAGGCAAAAGGCCAGCCATTATAAGTAAACAAAGAAGTCAGGCAATGGTAGTACAAGCCCTTAATCCTATCACTTAGTAGGCAGGGTCTCTGTATGTTCAAGGCCACATTGGAAACAGAGCCAAGTGTGGTGGCACACGTCTTAATTCCAACACTAGTTAATCATGGAGGTCTGGAGGTCTGTACAGACAGATAGAAAGTGACAGAGCTGTGTAGGAAGAGGAAGTGATGTAGCTACACAGAGCAAATCAGATGGCAGAACAGCAAGGCATATGTAGACAGGAAGTGACTCGCATTTGGAAGCTTAAGAGTTGGTGAGGTAAGGTTGGCTGGTGGCTTTCCCTATTTCCCTGATCTCTCTAAGGCTTTCACCCCTATATTTGGCTACATGTTTTTTATTTAATAAGACCATTTAGAAATTTGTCTATAGAAATACAAATTCAGTTTAATTAAATATTAATACAAGTTGAGGAAGGGGTAGGAGTGAGTGCTGACAACTTCAATTTATAGATAATATATTTCTTATAGTTGCCTGGACATTAAGTGCTGAGAATTACCTTATTTATTGGGACATTTATGTAGGGTGGTGAGTACTGCTCTTTCACCGACTGAAACTATAACTAGAATTCACTTTCTACAAAGGTCTGTGTTATCTGTAGGCACCTATGCCACTTTAAATCATTCCATAATGTTGCATTATGATATGAGTGAAACCTAAAAAGGAGTGAAATGAAGTCTGTGTCTTTGAAATCATAATCAAGTAAAAGACATAAGAATCAGATATATAAGCAGCCACATTCACTTATCTTCACCCTTTTTCCCAACCATTCCTTGCATCTCTTGTTCAAACCTGTTTCCTCTGAGGATGATATTTTCCCAGGCCCTTCTCCAGGATGGCTATTCCTTATCCCCAAAGTTTAGTATCACAAAGTACAAGCATGAGTATCCTTTTTGCCACTTCTAGCTAATCTTATTCCCTCCAGCATGAAATACTCAGTTTTGAATTCTATATTCTTGAATTATATCTAAAATCCCAATATCACTAGGATTATATATAAAATCCCAAATCACTGTCCAATATGTCAACTGAGACTCTATTGTTCAAGTCTCAAAAAAAAAAAAAAAAACCCAGGTGCTAAGAATCTTCAACACAGTCCCAATTCTTGACCTATTAACACTCACACCAATCATTCTCTCAACATTGTACTTTCAAGTCTTAATCTTCCCATCTCTCATGATCTAACAAGCTTTCCCTCTGTGTAACCTCAGCTCTTCATTACCAGGCCATTTTCTATGCCTTGTTAAAGTCAGTGTATCCTTTCCATGATCTGTTTCCATTAGCCTGCCCCACAACCATCAACTTCTTTCACTCCATCTTGTCAAAATCAGTCAGTCAGCCTTTCTGGGATCAACAACCAGGCAAGCTAATCACCACTCTATTAATGTTTCAGAACCCATGGCCCATCATTACAGTCTCTGTCTTAGACCCTCCTCTGCACCTACTCTCTTGATTCTCACTATTAAATATCCGTAACTAATTCAATTGTCCACGTACTTCCTGGTACAGGGGAATATAAGAGTAGACAACAACAAAAACACACCAAACCTCCACTCCAATATCTTCTTTTTACTTCCGTTCTATCTTTCTAGTTGATCAGGCCAACCAGAACTTATTTTAGTTCTCTGTTTCTTTCATGTCTTATCCAATCCACCAGCAAATTATATTGACTTTCTTTAAAGCAAATCCCCCACAGTTAACCACTTCTTACCACTTATCCAATCCAGTGCGCGCCATCATCGTCGTGTTCCCTAAGGATTAATGGGTGGCTATTCCTTCTTCCTTTTTCCTCACTATCTTCAACATATTGTCACCTACTGATATTCTTGCTCTTTGCCCATAAGTCATAATAGAGTTTCGCTATTTTTTTTGTAATAAGGAAAGAATAAGCCATAACATTCAACATGTTCTTTGATCTAGAATGTCTTTCCCTAGGAAGTTACATGGTTTGTACTTCAAGCCAGATGTTATTTATGTTGTTATAATTTAAAAAAAAATTGACACAAAAAATTAATGACAAGATAGGAAGTACATGTAGGCAGTCTATTTAGCTAGTGAGAATAAAACACAAGGGCAGAAGGACCAAGTAAGGTGTAAGAAGCTATGAAAAATCCAGGGAGAAGAATATCATGTTAATGCCTGTGAAGGTTTCTCTAATTAGAAGAAACATCTTTACAGACAGATGGATCCAGTGGTTTCAGAGTCAGATCAGATGGCACTCCATGTCTGAGTCACACGGCTTCCCAACTTCAGAATTCACACTTTCCATAAAAGCATCTGCCAGTATACATTGGATGTCCCTAAAGCACTCATTTAGACACTGACCAGGTTACTTGCAAAATGCATTTATTTTGCCATATTTTAATAGGTCACTATTATTGTTACAATTCAGCAATCTGGGTTTGGCTTATAGGCAAAGAATATGCTTCTTAATAATATAAGTATGTTAATTATGATATATATGCTGACATTTTGTAAGCTGAAATTTTGTCTGTCTCTTAAATATACATTATTGGTTTTTTCAAAGAAAATATTTCTCATCGAGGAACTGACTAACCACTGACACCAATCTATAAAACAAGTCCCAAACTCATACCACAGTGAGTTCCCAAGCGAAAGCCCCCTTGTAACGACAGTCCTGTGTATGTAGTGATGGCTAGTGACGTCTGCCTCATCATTCTTCAAGGTGATTTCCATTTCTGATTGCGAATATGTGATGAAAGTCTCAGAGGAGTTCCTGCATTCATAACAATGGCAGGCTGGATGTGCTGTTGAATATGCTATTGAATCTATGGTCACATGGCAAATCAACAAGCTGAAATAATCCATGGCTGTAAAACATGAAGGACACCAAAATACTCAGCTAGGAAAATTAGAGATGGCTTCAGGAAGGAGTGTATTGAACGGTTATTGGAAAGCACTGTTTATGAGTTTTCATAAACTGATAATAAAAGTAACAGAAAAATCATTTCACACCTACAGTCAGCACAGCTTGTGATAAGAGAACAAAAAATGAAATGCAGGCAGGAAGATAAACAAGTGTTAATTCACAAAGTTCTAGCACAAGACAACGAAACCAGTTCTTTCTGGTAGCAGGCCCAGAAAAGGAATTCAGCACCCCTGGTTATGCTATCAATGGGTCTGGCACAACCTCTTTCAGCAACTGGACAAAGAGGATACTCTAAGGCGATATTAGACATCAGGTGTGAAATGATGCTGAGAGTGTCCAAACAGTGTGGTTTGCTCCTGCCCTGGACTTCTGGTTTTTACTGTGAATAAGCTGAACTTGACTATTTAGAGAAATGACTCCTTATTTTCTTCATAGAAATTGCGGATTGTAGCATGCAAATCACCCAATGACAAAGTTTACAGAAGTTAAATGAAAACAATAAAATAAAGAGGTAAGAGTAAGTATAAAGTTAATAGCTGGAATTCTCAAATGTGCTATGCTTGGGCTTGTCAGCATATTCCCTTAGGGTAGTTAACTCCTACTATGTTAAATATTCCAATTCAAATTTCTTTTGGAGAAAATTACAGTATAGAAATAAATCTGAACTTACAAAGAGGCTTTGCAAGTTCAGATTTCATCTCCGTTACTAATTGTGGCTCCACAGTAGCTCTTAATATTCAAAAGATTAGTGCCCAGCCAAGAGCTTCTCTGGTCCCATCATGCTTTATTATTTGAAGTCTAGCAAATGATTAGACTTGGAATGTTCTGGAAAACACCCAGTATATTAGTATATATAATCAACAGGAAGATAAGACCTTGCTCAGAGACTCAACAGTCACTTAGGAGACTGTGATTAAAGAGAAACATAGCTAGCAATATTTAAAAAAAAATTGTGATGAACAGAATATATGATGGAAACAGTAAGAAAGGCTGGTCTGCAGAAGCATGGAGAAATGAGAGCAGATACTTGGCTTCTTTTGTTGGTGTAGTCTCAAGACATGTGTATCCAAGTTTGGGTTTATTTTCCATGGTAGGAGCCATGGAACAATGTGTTAATGCCTCATAAGTGAAAGCATATTGGGAGGATCTTGAGATAATACAAAGCAGCATGAATAAGGACATTGTTTGGGATTAGGAAAATTGTGGGTGCTAAATAAATGTGACAAGGGAGGAAACTGTGATGCAGACAGTTAGTTGAGTTTAGAAAGCTGGCATCTCGCCAAGCAAAAGTCGATGGATGGATGGATGCAATTACAAAATAATGTTAGACAGCAAATTTAGGAGCATATTAACACACTCGATCACATGTCAGACTAGAAGGACGTCTTTTTCTCTCGATACTTTTACACTAGGCAAACAGTAGCATCATCTTACATATTCACACTCAGACAGCTTGCCATGTGCTATGAATCAGAAAGGTTCTCAGAGCATGTCTTGGGTAGAGCTCCATCAATTACACTGATGTAGCTAAATGCAAGAAGCTACTCAAGAAATCAGAAAAAAACACCTAAGAAGGGGGAACCTTGGAGGACTTCACAGGGACATCAGCAAGCCTACTCATAAGTATCATAAAGCCCAAATAATCAGAATTTTCTAGGAAAATGAAAAGATAAAAACCACTAGACCACATTATAATAAATAACCTTTTAATGTACAGTAAACAGATATTGAGGACTGTCATTAATTCTTCTGTGAATATTTAATTAAGCATTGTGAGGAAAGGACTTCTAAGCTGGTTCTAAATGCCAATGTTTTTATTAACTAGCAAGTGTTCTTGCTTCAAATTGAGCTGACTTTTTTTAGAACAGTGAACACTAGGTTCATATTTTTTGAAAGGCAAGATTCAAACCACACCACACACACAAAAAAAACAAATAACAGATTTCCAAAAAATTCAATCTTTCAAAGGCATTTGCATCTGTTGACAAAGTAGTAGCAAAAGAATAGGATTCTTCCAAATGAATGAGTTACAGGAAGAAAGTTCTATTGAGATCATATGCAGAAAATCATTGCAAACATGGTAAAAAAGAGAGTTGAGGGAAACTGTTTCTGGAAACTGACTTATGCAGAGTCTAACCATACCTCAATCCTTGGCCATTGATAATAGAATATTCTCTCTAGGAAGCTACTCAGGCACAACCTTCAACTCCATGCAAAGGCAGCATCAATATAAGAAACAATAACAGTGTCTCATGCTCAGCACAATTAGTTGGTAACCCCTCTGACTTTTCTCTCTGCTCATGGCCAGAGACTTTGTTTGGACTTTCTAGACCTTGCAATTTACTTAAAAGAATTCTGGGAACAGCCTTGGCTCTTGGGAATTCTCTTAGACTTGGCTCCAGATGAAGAATCAGATATATGCAGATTTAAACATCATAGATTCATTATGCAAAATGTGAAGTCAGTGAATAGCAGACAAGCCTTTCATCTGTTTCCCAAATTAACCAAAATTATTTAGACTTTTCTAAATTCTTAACATATGCCTCAGAAATAGCCCTGCTTCAGAGAATTGCTTAAAGCAAGTAGAAAATCATTTCAAAACCACCTTCCTTATCCAAATACTACAGGGATGATCAATGAAGAATTGAAGCAATAAATAGACCTTATCTCTGAGTCTGCCACAACCACTATAGAACTGAGTAAAATTCCTTAACTTCTGTCAACTTCAATTTCTCAGTGTAAAATGGACCTTGTATTGACACACCAGGCCATCACAGGAACAAGAGATTACTTCCACGACCCTAGGCATGTTTCTCACACAGAACTTGTATATAAAACAAATCAGTAATGTTATTATTAGGTAGATACCTATCATATTATAAAAAATGAAAGTATTTTAATTAGAATTGTTTGTAGCTCAAATAACAACACCATCATTTTCTTAAAGACTCTGCTATTTTATTCTTTAAATAAGAGACATACAGGTCAGGAAGAGAGAATTTTCCTGTTATATGGACAAGATTTTATGTTTTAGAAATCCTAATGACCAATACATCCCTTCTTAATTCCTGTATTCTGTGATTTGAATGCCTCCATCTGAATTCAGATGGAGCCAACCTGATAGCATTATGACATTAGGGCCTTAAAGAACTGATTATGCCATTGGGCCCCTTGGTCTTTGTGAACAAGATTAAAATTCAGATAAAAGAAGTTTCCTTTAGTCTTGAACTACTTTTCCTTCTGGCCTTTCCATGTTCTGTCAAGCTCTGACAACCAAAACCTTCTCCCAAAATGCTGAAGCCTTGACCTTGAACCCTTAAGCCCCCAGAGATGTGCAAATGAATTTCTATTATAATAAATTTCCTAGTCTGCATTGTTCTGTTGTAGGGGCACAAAGGCATGACCCAGCCTCTTAGAAATGAGATTATTGATTTTCTTTATGCATAAAAGGGACAAGTCCTTCCAATGTCTTGAGACAGCAATACCAATGGAAGAGCTCCAGAGGAATGAAGTTGGGATAAATGAGTGACATAAGGCTTCTACAAAAATATGTCTGAGCTGTTGCAACCATAAAACAATCAGAGGGACATGTTAGTGCAGTGGGAGCTGTACTACTGGAAGTACACATTGTCATTAGGTCAGGTGTATGCACCTGCTCACAGCTGGTGCCCGGGATGTAAGTGAAAGGTAGGGTCTGGCGGCCACACTGTAAATATGCAATCGTCTCTATGGAACCACCTTCCTCCTTGTCCCCAGAGCTTTCCTCTTCATCCCCTATCTGCATCAACTGCCTTAGAAGATGGATGCAAGGAGACAGTCACAGAATGTTTCCTCAAGTTGCATGCATATAATAAGAACATCTTTAAAAATTTATACTGTTCATAAACAAGGGAGAGTTAAGAAATACAGCTGTTAATTATACAAGTTTGGTTTATACTGCTGATTCACCAAATCTTGAGATTTTTTGAAATGTAAGGAAGAAAAGAAAGCCAGGAGAAGGTACAGTCCACAAAACCCAGGAGCTAATGATTATCTACTGAACACAAAATTATTTTTAAATAGGAGTCTGGTTTTCATTTGAGAAATAAATCCTATCTAGAAATGTTTCCACAATGTGTTTTTAAAAACTTGGCCAGACTGAGGGGAATTAATACAGACCTTAAAATGTAGTCATTATTTATTTTCCACAGAATTGGGTTGAGTTATAAGTTGTAACATAACTTTCCAACAAATTAATTATTCACTGGAAAAAACTACAGAGGTCAGTCTGACAGATGTGAAAATTACTAAAACAAATATAATCGGTGCTAACCTCTGCAGCCAGTGCTTAGGCATTGCTCCTGGGCTGTAGAGATGGCTAAGCAGTTAAGAGCTGTACTGAGCTTGCAGAAGACCTGAGTTTGGTTCCCACCACCCATGTCAGGTGGTTAACAGCTGCCTGCAACTCCAGGTCCAAGGTATCTGATACCTCTGGACTCCATAGGTAAGGGCAATAATATGCTCATTCCCCCTAACACACACACACACACACACACACACACACACACACACACACACACACACACACATTAGATAACTGAAAATTATGAAATCAAGTTCTTAAAAAATGAAAATTAAGTTTCTGGTTTCTATGAAGATAGCTTTGCTGAGAAATTGCTTTCACTTCATTTTTAATCATGATTTAGACTTTAGGTTCATTTAAAACATTACAATTAGCAGACACATCGTATCTGTGATGCTCTTCTGTCTTAAATTCCCTCTGGCAACATGTTCATTTTCTGCTGTGAAGGACATTATTTTTCTGTCATGGTTGTTGTTGATTACTGTATTAAGAATTCTGTGTCAGCTCATTATACTTCATAAATTCCTGTACCATGTCTACCAGGAATTCCTCATTTATAAGGTAGTTAGGGTAGACAAAAACATGGCCATTTCCGTCCCCAAAATATGGACCTCAAATCCCAGAAATGTGTAATTGTTACCTTATTTGGATAAAAGATTTCTTCAGATGTAGCCAAGTTAAGCATTTTGAGATGAAATCATCTTAGATTGTCTAGGTTGGGCCCTGCATTGGTCAGGGTTCTCTTGTTAGACAAAATAGGGAATGGAGGAAGCAGAAGAAGAGGGAGAGGATTGGAAAGAGAAAAGGGGCAAGAAAAGATGGGAAGAAAGAGAGAAGAGAGTTTTTGTTTTGTTTAAACAATTTTTTAATTGACCCTGTGTTATTGGCAAGTTTGAAATCCACGAGGCAGGCTTGCAATTTTGCTGAAAATTGATATTGTAGCTTTGAGACTGGAGTTTGTACACAGGGTAAAAGGTTGGCAATGTGACAACAGTTCTTTCTTCTCCATGAAACATCATACTTTGCTCTTAAGGTCCTCAATAAAATGCATGAGGTCCACTGTGATTATAGAGAGCAACCTACCTTACCATAACATTAGTCGCCTCTGCAAAATACCCTCCCCAAGTCTTCTAGACTTCATCAAGAAGATAAGTGTCCTAACCAAGTAGAGACCAGGCTGAATCTGAAGGTAAGTGTCTTGCTAGAGACAAAAAGGCTAACAAAGGCATGGAACACTGATATGGTTACTACCGGTACTACCCAAGAACCTAGCCACAGCCACAGGTAGAAAGATGCAGTCAAGAGACATTTCTTCCCTAGAGACTAAGGAGTCCGTGGACAACTTGGTTTCAGACATCTGGACTCCAGATCCATAAAAGAATTGTTCCTGATGTTTAAAAAACAAACAAATATAACTATTATATAATTAAACAATAGACTAAAGCTGATATAATACATTATAAAAGAATCAATGTTCACTTAATCTTATATATTTGCTTTTAGTTATTTTATTAAATTTCTCTTTTGTATTGTTCTATGGTTATAGTTTTTAACTTTCCATAGGTGCTTTTCACCATACTTATCCATACTTAAAGGACAGCTGATCACTGCAGTATGTTAAAGGCAGTGAACACCTTGCATCTAGATTTCATGATATAAAGTAGTAATTTGAATAACAGATACAGTTTTTCAAATATGGATATAATAGTGGAAGGAGAAACTCTGAAATTAAGGGTTTGTTCTGAGTCATAAGACATAGTGAAAATTAAGGCAAGTAAGAGTTACTTAAAGGAAAGATTCATTAATGTACAGTCTTTGCTAAATGATGAATCAGATATAATTAAATTTGGGGGATAAAGTGATTAGCAAAACAAAGATATACCTAAGAAAGCTGTTGAATAGAGATAACATGTGAGTGTGTGTGTGTGTGTGCATACGCATGCATGTGTGTGTGCACATGTGCATGTACTTACATGAGCATATATATGCTTACATAATTTGTAGGTAAAAGGAAGAGACAGTGGGGGAGAATGGGGATCAAAAAAGAGAGGAGTAAGTAAAAAATTAGAAAGGCCTAAGTTCTGAATTTACTGAATTTGAGATGTGGTGACAAAATGTTTTCATCAACACAAAGTTACTGCTAGAGAAGAAATGGAAAACAAGTTCAACAATTATGGAGGAGTCTATCACTAGAATATGCTTTTGATACAGGGTCTGAAAATGAATATCGACATCCAATTTATACATGTTATTCATTGATAGTATTATGGGAACATAGATAGCACTGTCTTCTAAGCAGCAGATCTTATTATCTGTGCTTTTTATATTGAGCTGTCTGAGTGAAACAAATATGATCAGTTTTAGAAATCAAAGTGTTACTAAAAACTATCATTGCCCTTAACAGTAACTGGAGAAATTATTTAGCAACCACCCTGCGTGATGTCAGGATCAATCGATATTTCTGAAAACAGCTTCAGAACCAATTTCATTTGGAGCGATAAGAGCATAAGGTTCCCATACTCCTGGGTGGTTTCGCTAGAAGACAACTATGGCCACAGCACACATCGTGTTTCCATGCAGCCTGCAGTCTTCCTGTGCTCCTTGAGTATCGACTCATGCAGTCCTCTTAAAAACCCCAATCCAGCTCTATAGAAGGAGATAGTGAGTCACGGTGTTTAAAGTGCTGTTAAGAATCTGCCAGAGACCACGCAACTAATAGGGGCTGGACCAGAATTTCACCCATAATGCAAATCACAAACTGCACTCCCCTCTGTTATGCCCACTGTGAAGAGGGTGATGAGTTACTTAAGGTTATTCAGCATTCTTTACATAGTGCTCCTAAGTCTTCATTTTCCATGGAAGTGCAAAGAAGCTGTGAGACAAAAAGATCAAATGGAAAAGTCAGCTTTTCCTTTAACCCTTGCTCTACTGAGATCAGTGAAGATGCATTGTGGTAAGTTCTGAAATTTCCTTTTGTATGAATCATAGCTATTCTTAACATCCTCGAGTACTGCAACTTCAGAATCCTTTTTTTTTTTTTTTTTTTTTTTTTTGTTTTTCGAGACAGGGTTTCTCTGTGTAGCTTTGCGCCTTTCCTGGATCGCACTCTGTAGACCAGGCTAGCCTCGAACTCACAAAGATCCACCTGCCTCTGCCTCCCCAGTGCTGGGATTAAAGGCGTGCGCCACCACCGCCCGGCCAGAATCCTTCTAAAGGCAAGGACCATCACAAACAGGGTGGCATCATTTCCACAACAGGGCAGCATGTCTTAAATTGGCGTGGACACTGAACTGTCAGATGAGTCTGTCAGCTTCTTCTTGGTTTCTTTTCTTTCAATTTTCTACTTCTGATGAACCAGAACTTTGTTTACTCAGCTGAATGAGAGAGCCAAAGGGCTAAACTCATGTTATCAGATGCTTTCTGGGTCAAAGAATTACATCCAACCCAAACAGGTTTGGATGTGCAGAGGAGAGAATGAAGTTTGAGAATTTCAAGGAATGCTCCATAAACTTCAGTACTTAGATGGAACATTATAGGCGTTCACCTTCTCCCACACAGGAGAAACAATATTTACCAAAATCTAGGCAATGTTAATATTTAAAGAACAAAAACAAAAAAAAAATCACAATAGATTTCCATCCCTTTTTAAACCTTTCTATTAGCATTATTTCCTACATACATTGTCCCTCGGTGATGGGAAATAGTTGACACAGTGACAGCCCTGCAATGGGAGGAACCAAGGTACCTCTGCTGTCACCTTGCATGAGCTCCGACATTGAACATGTCATCTAACCTAAATGACCAGGCATCACTGGCACTCTGTCTGGAAAGCAGCCCACAGTACTTCCAGCATTCAGCTCTGCTACTCAGATTATTGTTTGGGATGCTATGAGAATTGTACACTATTATCTCCTGGACTCCATGGGGGCTGGCTCCAGAACCCCCACTGCCACAAAAGTCTTCAGATATTTAGGACCCTTAACATGCCCTGGTCTTTGCCAACTACTTCCTTGTGGGTTTATATCACGTCTAAGTTCCTTCAAACCCAAAGCAACATGAATGCTGTGTAAATGGAAGTTATACTGATTTTTTTTATAGGAAGATAAGGAAAGGATTTCTACAGGTTCATGAGGCATAAATGCAGTATTTCTAGACTATGTTCAATCCAAGGTTGGTAACTACCACATCAGCAGCACCCATAGACTTGAAGGGTAAAGAATTGACTGTTTGCCTCTAGAGTGCCTGTGCCTTCTCATCTTCTTCCCTTAAATATGTCATTTGTTTCCATGAAAATATTTAAGTCAGATCATGTAAGCAATGGCTAAAAATTTCCATGTTCTGCAATATTTAATAAGTACAGAAAAGCCACATATTCGTGTTACTTTCCATATATTTGCAGCTCTTACTTGAAATTCATTAAGGAAAACTCCAGCTTGCCAAGAAAAAAATCAATACTCTCCTATTAATGGAAATGCTCACACATTATAGCCACATACTACTATAGAAGTGAAATAAAAGGTCTTTTGAAACTTTTTGTAACATTTTCGAAGGCTGATATATAGCTAATAATGACCTTTTCTCTTTGAGGAAGAAAATTTTATGTTCATAAATACTCTCCTACACTTTTATTTGGCTAACAATTTTTTTTTGTTTTTGAGTCAGCTAGATAGATAGAGAAAATGTCTCTATCTATCTATCTATCTATCTATCTATCTATCTATCTACCTACTTATCTATCTACCTATCTACTTACCTACTTATCTACCTACCTATAAATCTACCTTATTAGCTAGCTATCTACCATCATCTTACCCATAGATTGTTCCTAAGACAGATATTAATGGTAAAGTTAGGTCCTAAACTAGAATTTGAAACCAAGTGTTTAATTCTAGTGCTCATTTTTCTTTGGGTTTATTTTCAAATACAATTTTTAGTATCTAAATATGGTGGTTTTTAAATTCATCTAATGAGTACAATTTGTATATGACTAGTTACAATTGTTTAAATACTAATGAATTTTTATTTCTTTAGGAATTATTGGTATTCATAAAAACAAATGGCTATGTCAAGATTTCACAACATAATACATTATATCCTCTTTGTGTAGATAATGTGTGATCTTCTAGTAAACAGATAATATCAGTTGTAAATCCCCCCCATTTTAAATTCAAAATATTATTTGAAGATTCCTCAAATGACATTTAAAGGATTTTTAAACAGGAAATTAAAAAATGGTCATGATGAATTATTCTGAGAAAATCTGCAAGAAGCGATAGTAGAGGAAAATACAGGACTCTGAGGACTTATGAATGCTAAATGCAATGTTGGAATAAAAAGAGGATCATTTATTTACTTACAATCCCCTTACAGTTTCGTGTGTGTGTGTGTGTGTGTGTGTGTGTGTGTGTGTCCATGAAGGGTAGAAAAAACAATGACCTACAATATCATATGGCTTAGTAGCAATACTTTGGAATTTTGTATTCATTTATTAAAGAAGCATGGCTTTAAATTCTTATAAAATTTCTTTAAGGTGAGATTTTTAAAAACTGTCTTAAGATGTGAATCTTAAGATAAAATCCCTGGGCAAATCCTTTCAATAAGTATAAGGCATAAATAACTAGTCTTTATTCAAGATTTCTATGGAAAATAATTGGGTTAAGTTCAGAGATGAATAAATATTGGAGGTATGTCATGAGACAAGAAGAATCAGTTAAATGAAATTAGGGAGAAAGTCTGGAGTCAAGAATAATTTTCAAAAATACATATGGAAAATATACGAGTGTATGTACTCAGATTACACTCAGAGTGCAATAGTAGTACTCTATTTGGTTTGGTTTGATTAGTAAAAGTGATAAAAGGGTAAAATATTCATCTCTGTTCCCCGACTTTTACAGTTAAAATGGAAATAGACATGATTGTTTTGGCTTTAGTGGGAGCTCACTATGTTCTTATTGAGGCTATTTACAGCATATTACGAAGGACTTTTGCTTTCTTTGAACCTTATTCATCTTAGCTATCAAGCTGCATCTAACAGAACTTTTGTATTAGGTAAGAGTGTGATCCGGTTCAGAGAAAATCACATGGATTTTTGGTGGTCTCTTAGGCAGGCAATGAACTACAGTCTAAAATATTCCTAAGGATGATTTTTTTCCTACCAAGTAGTATTTGACTTGTTCTACATGACAGAATAGTTTCAAAATCTGTGTGGTTGACTGGATCAGATCTTACAATTTGTCAAATATAATTCTAAATTGCATGATTATTTTTCTTGCATTTACCAATGCTGTGTGAATAAATACACTCATTCAAAGTGGATATGAGAAAAACATTTAAATTTTAATGAACAAAATTTATTTATAATTCACTTGCCACCACTGAGCAGGTTGTAAAATTCTGATTTCTATACACAAATTTTTAAAGAAAATTTAAACCAGCATACATGAAGGGTTTTGTTTTGGCCTTCATAATATGCATTACTGTACTTTGTTCTAATTCATTTTCCTCTCCTCCTGTCTTCACCATGTCCCTACAACATCTAGCTAGTTCCCTTCCATCCCTTATGCCCCGTGTATTCATTGCCATCCCTTCCTTCTAAAGATCTTCTTATCATCTCTTATGATCCCCTTTCAGGTTTGCCCCTATGTCTTTCTCCTAAACATACACACACATTTACACAGCATCTGTATATATTTATATAAATACATATAAATACATGTGTGAGTATGTATATACTATGTGCACACATACATATGTATACACATATGTACAAACACTATACACTCACACACATGTGCACATGTTCAAGAGAGAGCTTCCTGTCTTTTCCCATGTAGATGATTATAATATTGTAAATGTCAACTCACCATTAATCGTAAGTGCTATAAAGTGTGCTTTATCTGTTACCATAAAGTGTTGTTGATATATCAATCAACAAGTGCTGTTTCTTCTGAAATAACTGATCAGTATATATTTGATGTAATCAGAAGATTTTATATATATTATTCTACAAATTTATGATCAAAACAACCATTAGGAAAATGTCAAGTTTTGAAATATTTTAATAACTAGCCAGTTTTTTTTTTTTTTTTTTTTTTTTTTTTTTTTTTTTGGTTTTTTTCGAGACAGGGTTTCTCTGTGTAGCTTTGTGCCTTTCCTGGGACTCACTTGGTAGTCCAGGCTGGCCTCGAACTCACAGAGATCCGCCTGTCTCTGCCTCCTGAGTGCTGAGATTAAAGGCGTGCGCCACCACCGACCAACAACTAGCCAGTTTTTAAATGATTATTCATAAGGACATTCTCCTGAGCATCTCCTGGAGTTCCAACATTTTTCTTTGGCATAGTTATAGAATGCACAGCTCTTTACTATAAAGCAGCGTAACTTTTGTCATAGACAAAGCAATTGACCTCCATTTGTATTTTGAGTTGCTTCCTAACCTTCAACAGAATAGAATGTGAGAAATCTGAATGCAAACATGTACCACTCCTATCTTAATCAATATAATATTAACAGGGGGCCTCCTGGGTCAGTGCCTTTCCCCTTTACCATTACTGTGTTGTAGGTATGGACATGATGACATGATTAATAAAGTTATTTTCTGACATTTAGCTTTAATAGCCTTAGGAGAGTGGAAAGTGTCACTTAAAAGTGAGAAGAAAGGGAGAAGGAAGTTACAGTAAGAGGTAGTGACACCGAGACACTCAACAGGAACTCATTCCCTTAAGCAATGGAATTTGTGAGAGCAATCAGACTTCAAGCACACTTTGGAAGCTCTGAGAGTTTTTAAACCACTCTGAGTCTCCTTAATTGTTGACACAGTGATAGATGTTCAATCACAGAAGACACAAAATTGGATAGACACAGATTAAGGCAAATATAGGATGCTTCAGCCCACTTAATCTGAACAGCAGTCCTGTGCCCTGGCATCTCCAGTATTCCCATGGAGAAGAGTTTTATTCCATCACTGTGACTCTCAGGCACACAGACAGAACTGGTTAGTGTTATTTCCGTTTTCGTCATCTCAGGACTTGATTCCTCATCACCCATATCCATGTCACCAGCACAAACCAGGTCTCCAAGATCACATCAGTTCCTCTCAGACTCATCACCAGCATCTTTCTGTACACATTCTCTATCTAAGGCTGCCCTACACTTATCCCAAACACTTGGAGGTCTCCTTCCAGCTAAGCCTAACATGACTAAACATTGCTCTAAACTCAACCTTTTTTTTTTTTTTTTTTTTTTTTTTTTTTTTTTTTTTTTTGTTTTGCCTTTCTGGATCACTTGTAGCCCGGCTGCTCGAACTCACAGAGATCCGCCTGACTCTGCCTTCCAAGTGCTGGGATTAAAGGCATGCGCCAACACCGCCCAACTATCAACCTTTTCTTAATCACTCCTCTAACAGCCTATAAGCCAAATTTGAAAGTACTCTGAACCCACTGGCTTCTTAATTCTAGTGAGCACATTTGCATCTTTACATTATACTCTCTCTATATGCCCCAGCTCTAGAAGGTGGGACAAGTTTTCTTGTCTTGCTACTTTTATTCATAATTTATTTAGTTCCCCTAGAAACAAATGACTTAAGTCACCCAAATATCATTGCCTCAAACTTATTTTTTGTATCCCTTATTTAACTTGTGTTATTTGCTGAAGAAACAACTATCTTCCTGTCCTTCTTTTGGATGACATCAACCTCATTTAAACAATGCATATCCTTCAAATGGTCATATGCCGGTGCCTTAATTGTTTGACTTTATCACCTCTAATAACCCCATTAATTTTCCCTGACAGCCTGTCACTGCTCTAATAAAAGCTTAGCTCCAACTTCCACTGCCCAGAAATATGCACTTCATCTTTGTCTTCACTCTCACTATACGTACTTCCGCGTGTTCTTCAACACTGTATTCTCACTGTGCCCGCATCTCCTTCCCATTTATTCAAACACAAGGTTAAAATATCAACTATTTTTTAAAGGCTTTCAGTGAAGGTCTCCTTTGGCACACCAATCCTCACTCTCTTAGCTTTGCTTATCGTTTGTTTGGATCCCATGACAAATTGTTATAGTCACTGCCTTAAACGTATTTCCAATTTTTTGGTCAGCCTAGACACTCCTAATGCAGTCAGAATATTTGTTTCTGTCATTATCTATATACGTATCAGTGTATCTAATTTCATAGGAAGAAGCATACAGTAAACTGTCCCCATACTATAAACTAGACATGACACTCAAAACTGGGTTTTATGTTTCCTAATAAACTCAGTTCACTACTCCCCAAATAATTATTTAGCACATCTTCTCCCCAAAGTGCACTGATTTCTTTCCCCTACTAGTGCATAGATAATGATTTCACAATTCACTTAGGTAATATAATAGTTGTCAGAATACTCTCACCTTCCAATTATTGAATCTGTCAATCTGTCCACATATCTACCACCTCCCAGTCTTCCCTTTGTTCCCTCACTTAATGGAGGTGAATTCTCTTCTTTTAAACAAGACAAATTTCTACACTATGCTCTGGATTCCACCTTCTGTTTCTTCTTCTCTTCTAAGCTTTTCCTGTAACAAGATAGTATCTTCAAATCAAGAAATCCAAAGTTATTCTATTAAATTCTATACATGAAACACAAATTATTCTATTCACTATGCAAAATATGCTAAAGAGCTTTTCTAAACACGTACATGCATGCAAACACACATATATGTACAAGCACAGACAAGCAAGTATCTACAAAAAGTTTCTTGTGGTGTATTTTATCGAAAAATCATTTCCCTTCTCCCTCTCACAGTTCAGTACACGCCAATCTGATGTCTCTCAAACATCTGAAACTTCTCATCAAGGTCACCTTCAAGCTCCTGGTTGCCAAATTCAGTCATGAGTCCTCTCCCTTCATTTCTTCTACAGCTGATGCAGCTGACCTACACCCTTCCTCAACACTTTCTTTCTCGATCTGTGTCACTCACCTTGATGATTTTTATATTACTGTCTTGCTGATTCCTGAGCATCACTTCCCCATTCATTCTCTTGACCTCCAAATAATGAAATGCCTTGATAATTAACCCTGGACTGCCCAGGTTCTCTTCATGAGCATTGTCTTCTGAGGGTGCATTTACTCTCAAGCCTTTAAGTGCCATTTACATTTGCTCTAAGAACAACAGCCTTTCAGGGCAAGGCTTTCCGATTGTAAATGCTGTTTCCAGATTCAGTTCAGCTTCTTGCCTGACATTTTCAGGACGAGGTCTGACCTGCTTGTTAGCCTCACTGTGGCCAAATCTAAATCCTGATTGCACTTGAATGTTGCATTTTCTAATCTAATCTTCTGGCCTCCATTATTACAACAAATAACACCAGTATCCACCCACTGCACTCAAGGAAAAACTGAAAAGACTCTCAACAATTTCTCATCTGTCTCTTTCTAAACAGCAAGTCCTACTGCTTCTGTCTCCAAAACTTAATCAGTTTCTGTCCAAAAATGTATCAGCAAATCACTTGTTTTCTTTAATCAAATTGTTACTGTGTTTGTTTGCCTACAATTCATTCTCTAGAGAAGCCATTCAAAAACAACTAAATCTTTTATGTTCTTGCTTTAAAAACAGCAAGTGGCTTCCCACTGCTCACACAGGAAAATTTCCATTTGCTTATAAGGCCCTGTGAGATGTGGGCCTATTTGGTTAGCATCATGCTTCAGACTTCTCCCTCTGAGCTCTCAGCTCACACCAAGAGCCATGGCCATCTTGCTTCTACCTGAGCATGTCAGCCATTATCCTTGCTGCTGTATGTTTCTTACTAAATAACTTACCTGGACCCCCACAATATATTTCTATTCCATGATTTCATTTGTTCCTTCCTATGCACTTATCAATATTTGCAACTATCTTCATTTAATTCCTTAGGTTTTTAATTCCCCTAATAAGACTTAAGTTTCACAACAGAAGCATCTTGTGTTCCTCTTTAAACCTGTGTCCTCAGCATTTGCCAAAGGGAGGCACATAACATGAATACTCAATAAATACTTAATGAATAAAAAATGAAAAAAAAAATACATAGACAACCCAATTTTTGTTCAATGGTCTCATTTGTTACCAAACCACATCACTGGCAATAGATGTCTAGCATGGTGTTTGGAATTTTTCAGCATAAAAATAATCTCTTCTGGAATGTATATCTAAATAGTTATTAAAATAAAAAGCCAATAGTCACCAAAGAAGTTAAAAACTGTTATTCAGCTACTATCCTTAGTAGAAACAAAAATGAGTGCAAACTTCCTGTGCTTTTCTAATGAGTTGTTATGCTAAATCTATGATGTGACAGCAAATACAACACATGAATAAAATTATGAGTTACTTTCATGATACAAGGCAAATGCTGGGCTGCAGCACTAGAGAGAATAGCTGTGCTATTATCCATGCCCTTTCTTTAGTATAATCTCCTAGCACATAATAAAAAGCATGATCCGAATTGTTCTTAGCTGCTGAGAAGGAATACAGATGCATCTATGCAGGCATGCCTATGAAGCCTGTACCTCACCTCTAATTTCCAAGGCATATGGTCTCCAGCTATCCAAGCTCATTCAAATCCTTCTTATTACTTTACTCAACTCTCTCCTCGGAGAAAGGAGTAAGAAGTCATCCATCTAGTATTATAAAATACAATATTGACAAATGGATGACTTCTAGCACTGGGAACACTTAATGAAGTTGTAATTCAGTACAGTCTAGAAAAAAAAAGACAAAAAGGCAGACTTTGAGTGGGAAAAACACTGAATTCATGAAACAGAAGGATGCACCTCAGCCTTTGGACTGAACTGACAGTAACTGCACATGTTTCAGGTGTTAATATGACTACCTGAGGTCGTCACATAGTCCCTGATAATCTAGGTTGGCTGTGTCAGACCATGGGACAAAAGTCTTCAAGCTCCTGTCATGACTGCACTGAGGAACCAGAAAGTCAAACTTTCCTGAGTATTTTTTGTAATGATCGTTGAATAATAGGTGGAATTATAATAAACAGAGACTCTTTTTGGGTACTCCACACTGGAAAAAAATACTAAAATAATGTTTACTTGCTATCTGAGGAATAAACAAGGTTAGAATAGTGTATATAACTCTAATATGAATCTCTACCTGATAGGACAGAGATTGATTAGATCTCAAACACAAACCATTTTAAACGTTAAAAATAAATTTATATTTCTTTTAATCAAGCTGAGAACATAAAATCAAAAATCAAATAAATATTGATATTTTGCTTCATATGTGCAGGATATAATCAAACAAAATGATTGGCTTGGCCATTTAAAAGCAGTCAACAAAAGGATTTGGTGTTTTAATGGCAATTATTTTATTTTTAAAATGCAAAAGAAGCTGCAAATAATCCAGGATTATAGTGTATGAATATTTATTTTGCCTTGATCTAATTAAAGATTTGCTTGAATAATTACTGTCTGGAGGATATGCATGTATTAGTGAGATGAGATGGTACAATAAATTCATATGTAAAGTAAAAGATAGATAGAAATAGGAATATCTCTTATTAGCAGAGATTTTTAAATATTAAACCAAAATTTTCTTTAAAGATTTTTATGAGGCTCTTTTACCTTCTATCATTGTTACCTTTCTCCAAACTTCCTACGCACTAGAATTCATGAATAGACAAGTATCTTTAATGGATATGTTAAGAAATATTTTTAACTTTCATAAAACCATAGGATCACTGTGTTTAATGACCAATATAACACTGCTTATCTTTCACCAATATTAAGATGTAACTTCATGACTTTTAAAATAAACAAATTAAAAAAATCATTAAGTGAATATTTAATTACCTATTAAACATTTTTTTGTATCACTGGACCAAACCCCAAAGGAATAACTTGACAAAGGAATAGTAACTCATGGTTTCCAGGGTCCAGTTCATCGTTGTTTGGCCTCATGCCCTTGCACAGAACTTCATGCCAGTAGGAAGGTGTGGAAGAGGTTGTCACCTCATAGTGGTCAGGAAACAGTAACTGGCGAAAGGGGACTGGAACCACGCACAACCTTGACAGTCATTCTTCGAGTGACCTATTTCCTTCAGTTAGACCTCACCTGTGATTCCTAGGACCTCCCTCCTCACCTAATACCAGGATCCAATGCATACACTTGCTGGGGTATCATGGAATCAGAACACTGTGTTCAATATATGTACCTGCAGCGGCCATCTCACATTGAAATCAAGTTTATACTAGTATTTTATACTCTCTCTTTCATACATGTGCGTGCACACACACATACCTTTCTAGTGCTTCTTGTATCTCTTTCATTTGTTATTAGGAGCAGAGCAGCACAGACAAAGGAAAGCAGCAGGCATTTGTATTGGGCTGGGTTGCCTGGATTCTGGGTCCTCTGCTCTTGTCTTCTCAGGGGATCCTTCTCAGGGAAAGGGGATACAGAGCAGATGTAGTGTTCTGGTGTGGTTTTACCTCTCACCTCATGTCAGCCTGATAGCTTGGGAGAACCACTGGGTGCAATTGGCAGCTGACATTATTCCACCTAGGACAAAGGGGAATATCACTGTCTCCCAGTTGCTGTCAATCATTACATACGGGAAGGAGTGAAATTTCCTTTATGGCTAAGATAATACCTTCTGTGCCCAGCACAACTCTGCAAAGTAGGAGGCAGCTTCAAAGCTGTTAGCAAGCAACACTTAGAGCAGCCTGGTGTTGGTCACACTGGCAACGCAGGTGTGGGTCTGAGATTTATCCCAGCAACAGCACAGACCTTCCTTAACTGTCATATCCCAGTGTTCTATAATAATTGCTCCTGTAAAGAAACAGGCAAGCAATTTTACTGCTTGAGCATAACATTATTCCCTTTGAAAAACCACGTTGACATTTTGTATTTTTGCTAGTAAAGGACTTCCAGAGTGCACTATATGGAGCAGACACAGCAATGTGCAGAAAGAGCTGCCTTCTTCTTCCCCTAAGAAACCTTGTCAATGTGGACAAGCTGTAAACTGTGTGCTAAGCATCTAGCGTATGTGCTACTTACTTTTTTTTTTTTTAATCAACTTCACAAAAATTGGGGTCATCTGGGAAGAGAGAACATCGATTGAGAAATGTTCCCATGAGATTGGCTTGTAGTGGAGCATTTTTTTTAATTAACAGTTAGGGTGGGAGGGCCAAACTCACTGTGGGTGCTGCCACCTTCCTGTGGTGGTCCTGGCGTGTGTAAGAAAGCAAACCAAGCAAGCCAACAGAGCAAGGTGGGAAGCCGTGTTACCCCCAGGGCCTCTGCTTCAGTTCCTGACACCAGGCGCCCACTTTGAGTTCCTGCCCTGATTTCCCCTCATGATGCACTCTGAGCACAAACTCTTCTTTCCCCAGCTCTTTTGGTTAGTCAATGTTTGATCACAGCAATAGAAGGCAGACAAAACAGCATAAGCATGGGTTTCTCTGGAAACCTAACTGTTAGCTTATTTTGAATGTCCATCAAGTTTGAAGCGAGTTACTATTCTGATTTTCACTTGTATAGCTGTTATATTACACAGCTTTCTGCGACATACTATTGAAAACATCCGAGCCACAGAAGACTTACTGTAGACGGTTAAATGAGTAAATTCTCAAGTAGGCTGGGACATCTCCATCTCCTTAGCATTAACAATGGTCAGAGCAAGACAGTTTTGACACTTCAAACATCTTTGCAATTTCAAATGCATAGTATTACAGGTATGAACAATTTGGGGAGCAAATTTTAGGTTGACTACCTTGTCACAGCATGGAAATTGGTACCCTGGAAGCTGACAGTTGAATAACAACAACAACAAAAAGCCATCGCTACAATTTGTCTCCTAGACTCTGAATACTACACGGTGATTCAGGTTTCCATGAAAATGGCCACTGATCAGCAATTGAAATGAGTTTATTTTGAAACTGGCTCTACCTTAGAAACCCCACAAAAGCTCTCCCTCTCCCCACTATCTAGATGCTTAATGAACACCAGGAATGTGGCCAAAAGCAACAGAATTCAAGACACAAATTTAGAGTGCTTCTTGTAACATCACTTACTTTCTACATGGAAATGAAGTAAATTTACCTCATTTCCCTAAAATGACATCATTTGAGCAACTTATATTAGCTCACACAAAAAGAGAATGTTGACACATGAAATATTATAAAAAGCTAAATAACCCCCCCAAAAAGCTAAAGAACCCCTTCTGGAGAGTAAAAATCCTATTAATTCAACTGTTAGTTGTGTGGGGTAGGAAATATCTCTCTCAAGGTGAAAACACTCTGAATCAGAATTTTGACAAGACTACTGAACATAAAGTAGTAATGCAAAGAATCTAAACTTTTAACAGAATGTCAGAAATTCAATTTAAACAGGCACTTAGAGTTTGTTTTTGCTGAAAGGCACCACACCATCATGGGGCCAACAGGATGCAGGACAGAGAGGAAGACAGGTGGCTGTGGATCCATTCTGTGGCTCCCGAAGGGTACCCTGATTTCCTCAGTAACATGCAGTGACTCTACAGAGAAAAACAGGTTTCCCTTTTGTGTTCTTAGTCTCATTAGTAAAAAGAATTTAGAAACAGACTTGGAAGGAAGATGGAAGGCAATTTCATTAGAATTTGAGAGGAGGAAAGAAAAGGCAGACAAACTGTAAATCTCAGCAGCTGCTAGCAGGAGAGAGATGGAGACCAGGAAGAGAGGAAGCCAAGACTTTTGAGTTATAATCCAAGGAAGCCATCACAATCAACAATGGGTTTCTGCAAAGAGCTGCCTGGTGGAATGGGCTTCAGCAAAAAAGTGGTGAGCCCTGAGTGTCAGGAAAAGCATGTCTAGGCTTTGCCCAGTTTCCAAAAATGAAAAGTTATAGTTTTTTGAGTTCAGACTCAAAGTGGTCAGGCTTAGCAGTGAGGCCATGAGGAAAGCTCCATAAGCCAGTGCAATGAGGGAGGGCCCTCTGAGAAAGACAGTACATCACTTTATTAGAGGGCATAACTATGCCTCCCATCCTGTTAGCGTGCTCTCAATGAATCAGTGTTTGGGGATGAAGGCATAGGAGCAGAGACAAAATTATGCAGTGGTCCAATCTTTAGAGCAGGAAAGAATGACATGTTTCCACCCAGGGCCAGAGGTATTCCATTCTTTTGACTAGGAGCCCTAAGAAGGAGCAGTTGCAATGCCTTTTTACTGCTATCATAGAAACAGGAGGTGGGGTCCAATGCTGACTATGAGAAAAGGGTGGTCCTCACTGGTCTCCGGAGCTACTCACTACTGAATACTACCTGACACTCTGATCAACATTAAATGGTATAAACATTCTGAACATTAAATATTCTGCTTCTAATTTTAACAACAGTTCTACCATTTCAAGAGGGTCACAGAATGCCCATGCTGAAGAGCTCTCACCTCAAAGGGAGTAAGAGATATTTTATTCTTGAGCCATATATGAGTGACCACAGCCCAGAAACATGAATCCAGGTTACCCTCAAATGCCATATCCCAACACAGAAATGGTTTGATGAAGGTTTTTTAAATAAATAAACAGAGACTAAATAATGTCATATCAAGGCACTCCTTAGGTATCTTGGTGAAAATATCAGGGTAATGGGTCACAGCAAAGCAAGAAAAATCTCTGCAATAAGTTTCCCATGCTGATAACTCTCTCAGCTTTGGGTGAGGGCTCTCTAATGCATCTCACCAGGTCTCACAAGCCAGTCTCTGGGTGTTAGAGCAGACAAAGGCATGGCCATATTAGACTCTGGTTCTTGTCAAAGCAAAAAAAACCCAGCTCTAATCTTATAAGGAATAAGAGATAGCTTGTACAGGAGACAATTTGAATGACCATGGCCCAGGAACAGAGTCAGGTTACAACAAATTTCATGTCCCAATGTGGAAATAGCTTCAAATACAATGGTGGGTACATCAGAGAGGCTGTCATAGCAAGATGAGGGTAGTTTTTCTAAAGGCCTCAGATGCCATCTGATGACAGCATCTTACCTTTTGGGTTGGCAGAAGCCAGTTGGTCTGCTAAGTCAGTATCTTCCAAAGATCTTTACCTGTCAGTCACTGGGGATGTTGGTAGAGACACAGAGGTGGGCAAGGAATTCTGTGTGCTAAAGCTCCCCCCAAATGAGGCAAGTAGGCCTTGGACCTGCAACATTCCAACCACTCTGCAACACTGCAGTTCAAATCCACCTGTCAGTCTCTGTAGACATGGCTTCTTTTCGGGCATTTTTTATTCAATCTGCAGCGTTCCAATTCTCGACTATCACACAGTTCTAATGCAACGTTCCAATTCTCAACTGCCAGGACGTTCTAATGAGTCACGGAGCTTAGTAGAATCTTTGATAGAGGTGTGATTTTTTTTTTTTCCCCACCGAGAATGAGAACTTCAATTAACAAGAACAATGCTGGCATTTAACTTCTTACAGAGGGAAACATACACATAAGTACACATGCTCTCCTGTGCAACCATAAAATGCCTTTTCACTGTCCCTGAATCTTTCTCAGAGAAGCTTGTCCACCAAGGAGAAGACAATTACTAAACGTTAATACCCTGCTCTTTTTCTGGGAAGGGGAATCTAAAACCATTTCCTATAGATGAGGAAATACAAAGTGAATACAAACTTCAGCTACCCACCCTGGCGATAACATCACTCTGCTAAACGTATGACTTTTGGATTTACTCTTACTGTATATCACAAGAATCAGGGAAGATGAAATTCAAGTTAATATGCTCTCACAACCATTTTTAGTGGTCTGGTAGCAGAGAAAAAAAATAAAGTTCAGAAGGATACATAATTCCAAAACTAAACATATCATTAATATAACAATGCTTGCTGGGTGAAAAAAAAAATCTACATTCTATTCTCCATACACACAAAAAAAATGGCTTCTTGAATGGACTGACAGGACTCAAACAATTTAGCTGCACAAATAATAGAGGCAATAATTGCTTTCTCCTCTCCTTAGGGTGAGACCCTGCTGCCTTGCCAAGAATTCAACCAGCACTGTCCTGGGTACCTAGGCAGATACCTCTTTTCTTCATTTTTAAAAGCTTTAATGGAAAATAAAAATTCACAATTTTAAAAAGTTTTTTGTTGAAACCAAAAGCTTTCCACATCTTTTTATTTAAGGCTTTGTCATTTTTCTTTTGTTCTCACCAACTCCAGCAGCCTCTGCCCTCTGACTGACCTTCACGTTCAGTGTCTCTGCACCTTCCTTGATAGGAGGGGAATGAAGCGGAGAAAACCTGGATTCATTTTTCTGTCCCGGTCCTCACCCTGGAGGGCAGTCAGGTTCACCACGGTTCATTTGCCTCATATTGTCAGGAGGTTTTAGAAATTAAACATGATGTGCTTGGAGGCATCCTTGCTCAGTTTGCCTTCGTTGTCACATCCCCAGTAAATACATCTTTACTCTTTCCATAGCATCTACAACCCTTATGTCTCCCACTGGCAAGAGGCAGCTTTGGGTCTTTGAGAGGAGCAGCCCACTCATGAAGAAGTAACCACTTGTGGGAGGTAGGGCTGCTTTTCTCCTCTAGTATATTTCCTTGATCTAGCTTTTAGTTTACTTAGAAGTCAAGTCCATGGTTTGGACAATGGCTCTCCACTCATTGCAATGAAAATAGAAGCATGGAGTTATTTTTTCATGTTTCATTTTGAAGGTTCTCTAACACACACACACACACACACACACACACACACACACACACACACACACTGGGGTGGGGGTGTAGGATGGGTTTTAGGGGGTATAGAATCAGTTTCAAAACAAGGAAGAAAGTAAAACTATCGTCACTCTGATAGGTGTTGATCAATTTACTCAACAAAGTTTCGTGCATAGGAGAAAGCTGAGCTCATAGAGGCAAAGGATCCGCAGCAGAACAAACAGCCTACGATGCAGCCTGAAGGCTCCAGGATCTGACTTCTCATCTTGGCAGTCTATGTGCATGGCTTTCTGAGTTTTTCAAACACCTTTAGCAGTTTAACAGGTGACGTGATCTTAAAACAATAAACAAAACACTGTTTACAAAGTAAAGTGATTACTCTGCCTCACCAGTGTCTCTGCAATCAGTACACATTTCTGAAGCAACTGTGTATTTTAGATATTTTAAAATTCAAGGCACAAGAGGGACCTACATGTGAGTAGAAAGATGCATAAGGTATGCAAGGAAAGTATTGAGATATTTTTAAATGTGCATGCATTTTAAATGTGCTAATTGTCTCGAGTAGAGAAAATAAGATGTAATTACCACAGGATTGAGAGCATTTTGTGACACTTTTCACTCTCTGTTCCCCAGAGTGAACATGTTAGAAGCATTATTTAATTCATTCTCTACTGTGTTCCAGAAAGAAAGTGTGTTCACATTTTTGTCGTTGTTATATTTGAGTTGCATCAACTGTGAGCTGCTAATCCATCTTGCCTGACAATCAGTGTGTGTGGAACCAAAGATTTACTGTCCAGGATCAAAAGAATGATTGTGTCTGACACAGTGATGTTCATGAGCTACTTGTGAAAGCAACACTAAATGAACAATCAGGCTTAGGTACCTGCTCCAGAGAATGTCAATATCCCAATCAGCTATATACCTGCTCTTAATTTTAATGCAGAGAGTTTAAGTTGTCAGTGGAATTTAGAAAAGGTAAGAAATTGAAATCAATAGTTTGTTTTCCTACTGACTGAAGATCTGACCTAAATATTAAAATTTTTATGAATAGTGTTGATTATTCTTGTCACACAGTAATTCTTCTCTGCTGCTGACCTTGGCTTCTTTCTGTTTCCTGTGTCTTAAGGCATCTGCCTCACATCACTCATTTCAATTTACTTTTATACTGCTACATATAGCCCTAGGCTATCTATAAAATCCATGTTGTTTTGCATTAAAGAAATAATGCTTTTTGCATTTTTACTCTTTTGTGTGATGATATTTTATTTGTGCTCTAACAAATAAAGCTTGCCTGAAAATCAGAAGGAGGAGCTAGCCACTAGTTAACCATAGAGGTATAGAGGTCTGTACAGACAGACAGATAGGAAGTGATAGAGCTGGGTGGAGAGAGGAAGTGATAAGGCGGGGTGGAGAGAGGAACTCACTTCTTTTGGTGGAGGATTTTGTAGAGGTAAGAACTAGTGGCTTGCTGCTCTGCCTCTGGTCTTTCAGCTTTCACCTCAATATCTGGTTCCAGGTTTTTTATTAATGAGACTGCTTAGCAATTCGAGTTACACTTTTGAAATATTTTTACTGTGAAAAAAAATGAATACATGATTTTCATTGTACTGCAATTAAAGGTAACTATTCTTTGCAATTTAGGCTAACTCTATCCTTTTGGTTGTTTACATCACAGATCCTGAATGTTTTCATTCCCATTGCCCATCCATCGGGACATCTCACGGGCAGTCTTCAAGCACAAAGGAATCTGCCACTATCCTCTACCTTGGCAACTATGTTAGTAGAGGTTGTTGTCATCAGTTGGACTCTTATTAAAGATGCCTACACCTCCACTCTCTGATTCTTCCCCTATTGGGTTACAATGGACTTTCAATATGTGTCACACCACCACTAGGAATGCAAATACTTCTAAGTCTACCCATAAGAATAATTTTCTATTACACCTCTAGCCTCATCTTCTCTCTGCTTTCTTTGGTTCCCCCTGCCCTTGCCATATTAATAGCAACCGTCCCTACCTCCACCCCCCACATATACACTAACCTTCTTCATGAATGCTGAGCAGTGTTTTTCACCCCCTCAGGACAACCATACTCTCTGTTCTCCCTACTGGAGATGTTCATCACTTAGACACTTTTATTTCCTCATTTGTTAGTCGCCATCGGATCTTCAGTCAGATGCTGTTTTCTTAGTGACAACTTGCTGATATGAAATTACAGTACATTGAGAACTTCTGCCCCCTCAGCATTTCCTGTCCTAGCACCCTGCTTCATTTTGTATACTCACTGTAGACCTTACTGAGAGAGTATATGCTGGTTACGTTTCTTACCTGTTCATTTTTGTTTACCTAACCTTCCCAGAAGATGATCTCTGCAGAGTGAAGGGCTTGTTCATTTTGTATACTGTTTAATCCTGGCTGGGAAAAAAAAAAAACTATCTTTGAACCACAAATTCCTGTTGAATGGATCTCTTTTTTCTGACTTTGGAAGAAAACCAGGTCTATGTTACTGATGAGAATGGTGACAACGGCATCATAAAAATGTTGCTAAAATTGGCAGTTCTCAGATTCCTGTTTAGGAGAATGAATCATTCTTTGTTAAAATATGAAGTTGTACCTCTTCAAAGAAGGAAAAAGATGAATTCTAAGTAACTTGAGAAGTTTATAGTCTCCCAAGGGAAAATCAGCACAGATTAAACATTAAAAGTCTGTCAGTATTCAGTGTGAAAAGAAATGAAATCTGCTTACATTTTCTTTATGATATTCATAAACAATCGTTTAAAAACCTCCCAATCTTCATTTCTGTTCTCACAGGGGCACAGCGTGATCAATATCAGAGTGATTTGCAAGTTAACATCTGTGACCCTTTTTCTGTAGGTACACTTGAGCCAAAAGCAAAGTTCTTGACTTCTATTTCTCTAGTAAATCTATCCTTTGTAAAACATCCATTGAAAATGTTTTTTTTCATAAGGCAAAATCTCTATGTTCAATGGTGCAAACAGTTCATTGGGGTAGTAGTGGTGATATTATCAACAACAGTGACATTAGTAGCAAGGCATGGGCCAAGTAAAAATACAATGATGATGAAATAATGATGCAAATTAAGAGGGGACTTCAGTGTCCATGGTCCACGTGTCATTTGCTTCAGAAACTGAAGTTTCCAGGAGCTTGACTCAGACTATACAGTTAGATAGGGGAAATTGCCTCTAATTCCAAATCATGTGGCTTCTTATCTCAAAGAATTATATTACAAAAAAAATGTTTATGAAGTTCTTAAGTGATAAGATAAGCACCATCAGTGACTAGATGAACAAAGACACTGTCTTGTACCTAACTGAGAATCATGGTTTATCTGAGTCAGCCACATCCACACTTACCTAGTACATACTAATGAAGGCAACTGGACAGGTATGGGAAGTATCTTTTAAAAATATCACAAGTTTTTGCCTGGCTGGAGAAAAGGGATAGAGAAGGCTTATAGAGATGATTTTTGAGCAAGGTCTCTGCAAGAGTATTTTAATATAGTGAACAAAGAGAGAAAGAAGTATTTGAAGCATGAAATAATGTGTCATGGAGGCTGGAAAGCTTTTGAAGCTGCT
The DNA here is from genome assembly GCF_004664715.2 of Peromyscus leucopus. Classification (NCBI taxonomy): domain Eukaryota; kingdom Metazoa; phylum Chordata; class Mammalia; order Rodentia; family Cricetidae; genus Peromyscus; species Peromyscus leucopus. The sequence continues at coordinate 46,764,589 of NC_051079.1, read as the reverse complement.
TATTTTATTGGTGTGGCTACAATCAAGAGGCAACCTATATAGTAGGAGAAAATCTTTGGCAGCTCATGCATCTGATAGAGGATTAACTTGTAGAATATACAAAGAACTCAAAATACTAAACATGAAGAAAACAAACAATTCAATCAAAATATGGACTCTCAACTTAAACAAAATGTTCCCCAAAGAAACACACAAATGGCTAATGACCATTTTTAAAAGTCTTTGATAGTCTTAGTTGTCAGGGAAATGCAAATCAAGTGAAATGCAAATTAGTGAAAATGACCATTGTCAAGACAACAAATGGTTACAAATGCTAGGTAGAATGTAGGGACAGGGGAATGTTTATACACTGTTGATGGTAATGACAACTAGTTCAGCTATAGAGATCAGTGGGAAGATGGCTCAGAAAGCTAAAACTAAAACTACCATAGTGAGCATACACCCAAAGGACTTTGCACAGGATGACAGAGGTACCTGTACATCAGTGTTTACAGCTATCCTAGTCACAAAAGCTGGAGTCAGTATAGATGCCCACCAGCTGATGAACAGGTAATGAAAATGTGATTCAGGCACACAATGAAGTTTATGTCATTTTCATATTTTCAATTTACGTTAATTAAAAGCATCTAGGAAGTAGCAAGCTGGACTCTCATTTGTTCTGTTTTATCTACATAATTTTTAAATTAATGGTAACACCAGTACTAGACAAACATAAACATAGCCTTGAGTTTTAGAGGAGTAAACATGTTTTTTCACTCTTCCTTACATTTATTTGTTTATTGTGTGTTTGGGGTTATGCATATGTGGAGGTCAGAGGAAAACTTGTAATAATTCTGTTCTTCATCCATGGGTCCCAGTGACTGGACTCAGGCTATTAGTATTTGAAACAAGTACTTTCACATGCTAAGTCACCTTCCAACTTACAGACAAAAATATTTTCTAAAAGCAAATAAACATAAAGCACAGAATACAGAAAACACTAAAACCAAAGTCTTCATACATTGAGGCAGTCTAGAAACTAACTATGGGAACTTCAGGTTATCTAGGCCCTAGATCTCTAGAATCCTCAGATATTCAGACTCAAGAACTCTAGCACCCTCAAAACTTTGGATTTTAGTTCCTCCATTCACCAGATGAAGCTATTTCATGTGTTTAAGAACTGGTTTAAGAATCATCACTGGAGTTTGTAAGTCATATGCTTGTAAATGTGTAAAAACTGTAGTTATTATTATTAACAAAAATATATCAGGAAGCATTCATCAATTTTACTATTCTTGAGGTTTCACTGGTCTTGGGGTAGTAGCACATCTATGGCCCCATTATTTCTTTTCTTTTTTTAATATAGTACTTTTATTTTATAATTAATTTAATTTTACATGTCAGCCACTGATTCCCCTGTCTTCCCTCCTCCCACTCCCCAGCCTTCTCCCCCAATCGACCCCCCCATTCCCACCTCCTCCAAGGCAAGGTCTCCCCTGGGGATTCAGCCCAGCCTGGTAGATTCAGCTGAGGCAGGTTCAGTCCTCTCCTCCCTGCACCAAGGCTGAGAAACGTGTCGATGCTTTATGAGTGAGTGTCAACTAGAAAAATTAGAACTGTGTCAAGTGAAAGAAAGATGAACTTAAGAACAAAATAAGGCAATATGTCATATCATTTACAGCATAAGTAAGTATGTGCCATAGTTGGAGAGGGAATGAATAAAACTGAGATTTCGATGATTACACCAAACTGGAACATTTTAATTAGTTAAAGATGATTATTTAATGACTAAAAGCACTTGAAAATACTACATACATATCAGCAGAGATGCCAGGAGTATTTCTCAGTGGACTTGCTACATGCAGATTATCCTGAGGAGTGCAGGGGATGCCCATCTGTGCAGAGTGTGGCTAGCAGACAGCCTCCTGCAGTCTGCCTTGGCTTTCAGGCCAATAGCACAATTTTTCAGGATATCACAGTCCATGAATGAGCACTGTCACAAGATCCAGACAATTTCTAAGGCACACTCTGCTCTCAGGCCCCTGGTAGGGCTAGCAATAATTGTCAGGTCTGCATGGTTGTCAGAGTACATCCCTGCCCCACTCACTTCTCCTTTCACAGGTTTTATAGATGAACTGAAATCTCTGAGATTCCTTATGAAAACTCCCACCACTCTCCTTCATGCCAACCCATCTGTGATTCCCCAGGCATATGGCTGAACTCAGGGAACCCCTCTTATGCCCTCAGAGTGGGCTCTTTAAATATCCTTGCTCATTATTTGACTATCACTTCTGAGTAGATAGTCAGGGATGGAACATAGAGTGGAATTCTCCCATAAACCTCATAGAATATGCTCTTGCCAGGCTTAGAGTGGCGTTCATGCCCTACTTCCTCATTTTGGAAATAAAAGGGTATTGTATCACAGAAGAGTTCTTCTTAAGGGAAGCTAAGCAAAAAGTATTCCTGTTTAATATGCTCCCACTTTAATGCCTTATTCCACAGATACCAGTCTAATGAAATACTATTATATTAGTAAAAATGTGACAATACTTAGACATCTAGATGTGATGGTTTCTACCATGCAAGCAATAAACAACTTGGAATGAAAATACTTCTTATTATCTTGAGCTCTCTTTCACCCCTGTCTGGAGAAGGAGAGGAAGTGATATAAAAAGCTAAAAACCGTAAGTAAAAGAATAGAATACAGAGACGCAACAGATACATTCCAAACCTATATACATGCTGCTGTTGACCACATATCCTGGAAATAAAGGAGTCAGCATGAAAGAAACACAAGGCTAATATTAGCTTTAAATTAGCCCAATGCTTCACTGGTTATCTATTCTCTCTGATCCATCAAAATACAAATTTATCAGGTTATACCTTAGTTGAAGGTAATTTATTCTCATTTACAGTGTCAGTTGTTTGATGGAGTTGAATGACCTAACCATTAATGTGTTAGCAATATTGCATAAAACAATGTTCAGGATGGTCACGTTCTATACAACCCACACACACATCTACTCAGTGTTCCTAAGGAGTGAAGACCTGATTCCCCAATAATAACGCCCATAGACACAAGGAAAGAGTTCACCAATTATCCCCACTGCTATCAGTTTTCAGTTAAAGCTACCTACATGCACACTCATGTATGTGTGCATACAATCAGCCATTGGGGAAAGGGAATGCTTTCCATACTTCATATGATAAGCAAAAAAAAAAAAAAAAAAAAAAAAAAAAAAAAACAGTAAACTTGTCAGCATTTTTAAAACGTGATAGTAGAATAATAATTAAAAGCATTTCAATTCACCGTGTCATTATTTAGCTCAAATCTGAATAGATTAATCTACTAAATTTTCTGAAGCAAGGCAATTTTTAAAAATTTGTTGAAAATGAATTAATTTTTAGAGCATAACCTAGTTAAAATGTTTCCCAATTTTAAGAGGCACTGGATCCCATTTTCAAAGAATTGGTTTGAGAGCATGGTTATTAAACATAATTTCCTTATAAGAATGTAAATTGGCAAATTAGGCACACAAATTAGGAGGCACAAATCCATTTGCATCAATAAAACTAAAACATATCACTGCTATTTATAGATCCCACCTGACAGTCTATAATAACATTTGTTGCTGGTATGAAACAATAAATTCAGTTGAAGGAAATCCTGTTACCAGTGTTTTCAGCGGGCAGTCAAGTTATTTAACAAACGATTATCTTCTTAGAACTTAACCACAGTGAATGCAGTGTACATTGTACATCTTAATTACTTCACTGCTAGTTTTTAATACTTTGCAAACAAAGCAAAATGTTTGTCAAAATGGGGATGAATAATCAAGAGGAGTTGCAATGAGCAAGCAGTAATTTCTACCTTGGCATGGTCACAACCTTCAGAAACTGTAATTAGCAGAAAAATAAAATATGACTGGCCCTTTTTGAGAAACATTATGAGTGGAGCAGTGGTGGTGCAAGCCTTTAATCCCAGCACTTGGGATGCAGAGCCAGGTGGATCTCTGTGAGTTCAAGGCCAGCCTGGTCTACAGAGCGAGATCCAGGACAGGCTCCAAAGCTACACAGAGAAACCCTGTCTCAAAAAAAAAAGACAGAGAGAGAGAGAGAGAGAGAGAGAGAGAGAGAGAGAGAGAGAGAGAGAGAGAGAGAGAGAGAGAGAGAGAGAGAGAGAGAGATCATGAATCTGCAAGGTTTTCTTTACATCAGTTCTCCTCTACACTATCCTGGTTCTCAGAGCTAAGCCATCCCTTACCTGTGTGAGGCTAAAGATGTTGATGAAAATGCTCTAGCTATTTCCACCTCAGGTATTCAATACCGCCTCAATATTTCAGCCAAATGATCTTTCAAAGTATAATCCAGACACTATATGTTATCAATAAATATAATGCTACCCTAATTCATACATTTAACTTGAACACCCACTATGATGGTATTTGGAGGTGGAAGTTCAGGAAGAAGATTAGGTTATAAGGGCAGAGAGATCTTTAAAGGGACCTGGTGCCCATACAAAGGAAACCACAGAGATCTACCTTGCCCTCTGCCACTTGAAGACACAAGAAGTCTGCTGCCTACCAACCAAAAAAGCAGGAGCCCCTGTCCTTTGGCATAGACTTTCTGGTCTCAAACTCTAAGCCAATGCCTAATTCTATGACCTGTGTAGCTTATGGTTTGGGGTTGCAGCAGTACGAATGTCCTACGATAATATCATTTTTTGTTTTGTTTTGTTTAACTCCTCAGTTTCTTTCATTAAAAGGCAAATATTTTTTGGATGGTTAGATATTTTTTTTTCTTTTTCAAAGGCATATTTTATTAACTATTTGAGAATTTCATACATGCTTACAATGTATTTTGATCACTCCCTCCAAATCATTCCAGATCTACCTTCAATCCCTCCCAATAACATGTCATTTTTTCTTATTTAAATTCTAAGTGTTTTTTTTCCCCAGGATTTTACCTAAGTACTGTGTTTACATTATTTCAAGTCCTCCCTCTTCCTCCTCTAACTCCTCCCCTGTTACCCTTTCCATCTATGATGCAACTCCTAAAGGTACGGCTCAGGAAACACTGTGCAAGATGGAGTGATAATTTTAAAAGGCTAACAGTGCCACACATGGTGGAACTTTACAGGCCCGTAGCCTAGTTGAATCTACCTTCTTATTTTCACTCTGGCCACACTATTCTGCTTCCCTTAGCCAGTTGCCTCTACTGTGTTCTCCTAGTTCACATGGCTTCTTTCCTGTATATTATATTTCCTTATATTTCCCTTATATTCCCTTCTTTCTCTGGCAGATACTTTGCAAAAATGTTAATAACACTAATTTCATTAGCCCTCAATCTAAAAGTTATTTCCTTAGGAAGGATTTCACTGATCCTGACTTCATATTCAAATTGCTGCCTCCTGTGATTCGGTCTCATGCAAAGTCAAATTAAAGGAAACTCCATAACTAAAGATGCACATGATAATAAAATGCCAGAAATGGCAGTACTCTGGAAATAACTATCACATGGTTGTGGGAAAAAGTGTTTTATAAGAATTCTTACCAAGGGAGGAAGTCTTCATTTCCTAGTCCATAAGCTGCTCTAGGCCACAAATGAATGATTGATCAAATGTTTGCTGAACCTTTGAGCAGTTAGACACTGAGCTCAGGCCAGCACTGCCAGTCTAGTTTGGTCCTCTGCAGCATTGTCCAACTCAGATGACTTATGTGTAAAGTTGGAAATGAAATAAAACCTATCTTCTCTTTTTCACGGTGTTTTTCAAAGACTGGAATGAGATAAAAATATTCTTTACCCAACTAAGTCCTTTTCCATGTCTGACTGATCACTAGTTGGTGCAGTTAATTCCTACAGAGGTCTAAGGCAAGATCAGATTCACGGTGAGAAAGGCGAGGTCTGTGCTTTTTAGTAGTATTTACCTGTTGGACTGTTCTGACTAGCTTCTGTGTCCACATCGTAATTCTGAAAACAGCACCGGGGACCACACAGAGTTGCTTATCTCACATCTCAGAGTCTTTCTGAATGGTGCTTTGATATTTTGCTTCATTTTGTGTTCATGCTATCCTCTGTGACAAAGAATTTCTGACTTTGTGTCACTTTTCCATGCATGTAAAAGAAAATTAATATTCACAAATGTCAATAAGAAACATTTTATGAGCACCATTGAATTAAGACTATCTTCTATCGTGTCCTTTAAAGGGATAAAATGGGATGGGATGCCACTGTGAAGCCTCACTGTTCCATGCCATGAAACACTGGTTCATGATCTGTACAGTATTTTTTTCCCTAAAAATAAAGCACTCTCAAACAAATTACTCTATGTTTAAAGCAAAAAAAAAAAAAAAAAAAAAAAAAATCCTTTTCCTAAGTTTTATTAAGTAAAGGCTCAGTGCAATAAAAACTGTTCCAGTAGGCTTTGGTATTGAATTGCTTTCGCTAAATTATTACTTTCTAAAATATCATCATGTTCACTTAAATTAGAATTATAAATCTGGAGAAAATCTTGAAGACAGTTCATTTCTAATGTGGAAATAATTTAGATTTCTGTGGGTTCTTTAAGGAGGGGTCACACGCTTGCACAATCATGGGCTGGTGAAGAGAGGCCAACAAAAGACAAGTATTTGAATTGATCTTGCCATGTCAGAGAAGGTGGTGTACATCATAATTGGTTAAACAGGAGGTATAAATAGTACTCAAGTGGACACTGACTACTACATTGGTGTGCATATGTGTGTCTGTGGCCCTCTCCTGTTGGTTAGCCTAGATCTCTACTCTCCACCTATAATCCTTACCCTTGGTGGCACACGGGAGTGAATACAATGTTCAAAAACTGAGATGCCACTACACAAGGAAAATGTAGGACAGTTGCTCGTACCCCCCACAAAAGAGTATTTCCTCTGAAGAACTATTTTCAAAGCATAATAGGATCTGCTGTTCTGATGCTGAGGAGGGAAAACATCGTTCCTCCTGCAGAGACTCATCTCTACCCTGACTCACATTGTGTCCCTGTACACTTTACTACCATACTGGCTGAAGAAGTGGGGGAGATGTGGAGTGTCACAAGGCAAGCTCAAGTGTTGATTTCTGTATTGCTGCTCTCTGACTCTCTAAAGACACATGGTGATGATGACTTGAGACCTCAGTCACTGAGGTCAACTCACTGTCTACACACATTTTACTGACAGTGTGTAAGTCTGAAGCATAAGGCACAATGATTAGTTCACACTCAATAGTGGCTGGTCTCCTCTTCTCTAAATAGTAATCATGCTGCTTTTAATTAGTAATGAAATTATCATAAGCATTCCTTATTCATTCAAAAGTTATTTCTCATCCTATTTTTATGGTACTATTGTATTATATTCACCTTCACAGTACTTTAACAGGGAAGTAAATTGAAAAGTAAATCTCTGGGAAAAAAGACAATTTCAACATGATTGACAATCATATTATACACATGATTTCTGCTGCCTTGTGTATTTTGCAAACACACACACACACATAGACACAGACACAAATTCTTTCTACTTATTAGACTCCTTATAATTCAGTTTATAAACACGTATAGTGCCTGAATCTTGTTTTGTTTTCTATAAGAGGTATAGAAAACAAAAATTAAAAATCAAAATGTAAATGTTCTTCAGTAAAGAGTCTCCTGTTACTAAAGCAAGAGTATAACATCAAAAACCCTCCTGAGCTGGACACTTCAAAGGATGTTTTTAAATAATTTTGTGAGTTCTTCTCTAGGACTGTGCAATGACAGTCAAGGAGACATTCTCAAGTTCATCACCATTTTAATTCAGAACTATCCTTTACCAAATATGAAACACAGTTTCATATATTGGATGTCAAATAATAAAATTCCATATTTCACTGCAAGTTCACAGAATCCTTCTATAAAATGAAAGACACAAAAGCAAAAATAAAAGTAATACTCATTCTTTATACTCAATGTAATGCATTTATCACTCATTTTAAACAGATGCTTGGAGACAAGGAAGCTAAGGAAACAAGGTTTAAATAATGTGACTCCATGGAATGCTTCTTTGAACAAATGGCCCCAAAAGTGGAAGGATCAAATTCTACACTGAGGATGTCACTCATTAAGTTTGTCACTTTGCTCTCTAGTAAAATGCACTTTACAAAGCAACTGATAAATGAGAGTTGACTGAACAGAGTAAAAAGAAAGAGAAGGAGGAGGAGGAAGAGGAGGAGGAGGAAGTCAGATGTTATTGGCAGAGAGAAAAAGAGTAGAACTGGTTTTGCTTTTTTCACATTTTCAATATGCTGGATCAAATGTAAGCAGATGCATCACTGTCATTTGCCATCTGGAACACATCATTAGGGTTGACGTTAATATCAACGAAAAAAAACAAAGGTCTAGACATAGAATCCAAGAGAAATTCTCATTATAATATTTATTAAGGTAATATGCATTAACTATGTAGACATGCTATAGAATGATGCGGCTCACAAACGTGAATAGGTAAAGAACACAGGCAAGGAAGGTGACTCATGTGTCAAGAGCATAGCCTGGAGTTCAGTTCTTAGCACTGTGCTGGGAGGTTCATGACTCAGGAACTCCAGTCCAGGGTGATCTGACACCTCTGATCTCTATGGGCAACTTCCGTAGGCACTTGTCACTCCCATGTACATAACTGCAAACACACACACACACACACACACACACACACACACACACCACTTAAGAATAATAAAATGAAATCTTAAAAAGGAAGCCAGAGAATAGCCATGGAAAACTCAAGACTGCTGAGAATAATAAGCTGGTATAGGTAGAAACAGGTATTTGTGACTCATGAGCACAGAATTGTTTCCTATATCGTACTGTAAATCATAGAACCAAATCCATCCAGCTCTCATTGAGGAATATTTTGAAAAGAAAACTCCTCTTTTCAGGTGACAGATTTAATCCGTTTTCTCAGTAAAAGATCCAATTTGTTTATCCAAATAACAAACCATGCTGACAGCCCATCACTCTTGTCTGTGGATCAGTGCTGAAATAAAAGGAAGGTGCTGAGATCTTGTCCTCTTCTGTGGATGCCACACACTTACATAACTAGGCAAGACAACTGGTAAAAATAGAAATGAAGACTAACTTACTTCTAAACTTATTGAAATCCCAGCTATTAGAAAAGTCTGGAGCATCCTGAGGGCAGCATTGCGTCTTGAAATCCTAACACATTTGTTCTTTTCTCATTCTGTGAGGATTTCTCACACATACCAGTTTACAGAGTGTTTGTTTCTGATGAAGGGAAGATAAGGGGTAGGGCAAATTAACTGGAGCAGAGAGAAACACTAAGGTTGAGTCAAGATGTGGGGAAATTTGAGAAAGTAAGGCCTCATGTGTGTACACATGTGCGTGTGTTTGCATGTATATATACATGTGTGTGCATTGGCTTTCATGTGCTAAGGAAACAAACCAGACTCTGCTAGTGTTCCATCCTGGCTGAACAAATAGAAAGCTCCATTACCATGGAAACTGGCAGGAAAAGCAATTCATGTGCCTGTCTGTTTTCTCCCCACATTTACAGAAGAAAGATCAAATTGCGTTGATGCACTTAAAACAGTCATTCAAGTATAAATGAAAATATCAGTAGTTTTAAAAGCTCTCCAACATTGCTGGTTGGGTATTCAGGGTGCATTAACTATGGTGGTAGAAAGACAGTAAGCAAGTACAGGGGTAGCCATAGGAACCTGCATTAGGCATGACCCCTCATCTTAGCAAAGACTGTGCTATTATCTGCTTACTGATGAATCAGAATGAGATTCTTTTTACTCAACATTTCATCCTAAATATATAACTAATACATTTTAAAAATGGGTGCTTATAGAGATGTCAGTGATGTAACAATACATAAACATGGTTGAAATACATACCAGTATTCATTTGCCAGACAAACACACTGACATGTTCTCTATTGATGTGGGGATTTGGATGAGAATGGCCCCCACAGGCTAATATATTTGAATTCTTGATCCCTATTGGTGGAATTGTTTTAGGAAGGATTAGGAAGTGTGGACTTGTCGGAGGAAGTGTGTCACTGGGGCTGGGCTTTGCGGTTTCAAAAGCTCTCACCAGGCTCAGTCTCTTGCTTTCTGCCTCCAACTTGCAGCCATGTTCCCCACCATGATAGCCATGGACTTAAATGCTTTCTTTTATAATTTGCCTTGACCATGATGTATCTTCATAGCCATAGAAAAGTAATTAAGACAACCAAATACTGAAGACTTGAGACTGTAAATATGGCTCTGTCTCTTGAGTATCTACAGCAGACATGAAAAGAAAACCATGCACATGACTAGAAACACTGTAAGATAAAGAGGAGTAGATAAAGGTATAAAAATAAAAATATGATCAAGATTTGGAGCATATCTTACCAGACAGAGTAGCAGACAGTGAAATGGAAACAGGATTCCCAACAATAACAGAAGCACTTCATCAAATAGGTGAGCCACTGCTAATGTGATTTCATGCTTAAGAGCTTTGGCAAATGAAGGTACAGAATCCAAAACTCTGCCCACCCCAATAAGAATCTCAGATTCTATTTTATTATTTGTGTGTGAGATGTGTGTGTGTGGTGGGAATATACACATGCCACAACATGTATGTGTGGAACCCAGAGGTCCACATCAGGTCTCGTAAACCTTGTTTAAGACAAGAGCTCTTTTGTTATTTTTCTCCTGTGTATGCCAGGCTAGCTGGCCCACAGACTTCCAGGGATTCTCCTGTGTCTGCCTACCATCTCCCTGTAGGAGTGCTAGATTATAGATTCTGGTGCTATTTATCCATATTCTATATCTACTCTGGGGACTATAACGGGTTCTCATGTTTACATGTCAATAATTTTTATACAAGGAGCCATCTCCTCAGGTCATTAAATTTTAAATATGCATCTTGGTTGGTTCAGATACACATGATACTGAATAGAGAAGGCCAGCGAACCAGCGTGAGACATCACATGGGGATACTGAAGGCTTTCTCCAAGCAAAGCAGAGTTGGGACTTTAATCAGAAGGAGGTGCATGAACAAGACACTAATAATAATATTCAGAGAAGTAGGTATGCCAACTTTGTGTTTTAATAAGAATTTCTGTAAAATAACAATGTAGAGAAAGCATACACAACATACTGCTAATGTCAACAATTCACAGAAACAGAATGTTCTAATGCTCTTTGGCAGAATGCTAATTTAAATTTACTGCCCATTACTTTAAGTGGAAAGAATCACAATCCCTAACCCCTTACGTGTTTTTTTTAGTACATATCTAACATGTCTATTTTTCCTACTCAAATGGTATAACTGCTAACCCATAGAATTTTGGGAAGAGTAACAAGATTTCTTGTAGGGCCAGTGACTCTAGGCATTGTGCAAACAAATGGCACAATATTTATTTTAAAAAACCTACAGAAAATAATTCTATGATGTTTTACATGGAGTAGTCAATAAACACTTTACCAAAGATATCAAATCACTTGTTATTCTCCAGAGTAAATGTATAAGGATCTGGGATACAAGACACAAGATTAATTAGAAAATGCAATGATCTAAAGAGGAGGGAATAAAATCTTGAACTAAGTATGAGGGATGACAAGTGGAGAGAGAGGCAGAGAGGTGATGGGGTCAAAATAGTAAATAGATCAGATCAATCAGATGAGCCATGAGGAAGGAAGAGTAAGAGGAGGCAGAGGATAATTGTTTAGGTATCTAGGCTAATAGGACAGACAGTTGGTGCTGTCAGTTATAAAGATAAAGAATGCATGAGAAGAGGCAAAAATGGACTATTTTGGAATATATGCTAATGTTTGATTGTATTTCCATTATAATAGTAATTATTAGGACATTTTCAACAAGTGAAAAATACTAATTCAAATGTGACTGCAGAACATTAAAAAACTCTTCTACGTGATACAATAAGATGTGGACATAGATACAGACAGGACTCGAGATTAACTGGAAAATGCTGTGATCTAAAGAGAAAAGAATAAAATCTTGAACTAAAGATGAGGGATGACAAGGAGGGTGACAGACACAGAGGTGATGGGATCATGATATCCAGAAGGCTGGACAGTTGTGGTGTCACACCATTTCATGAAGAGAAGTCCAAGAAATATGTTTGACCCATAATCCTGACAAAATTCTTCAGAATGACAAAATGTTAAGCTTAGGAAGGCTGAGGAGCACAGTGCTAGAGGAAAACTTTTCCACAGTTACTGTTAAGCCTGTTAAATGGTTAGAAATGCATGGGTGATTTTAAGTTAAATCCTAACAGTCAAGATTTCTTGTTAATAAAAAGCAAGATACAAACTAAAGAAAGGCAAACATTTCTTTGGTAAATAAGGGCATATTCTACTCCCCCTATATAAATACAATTTTGTTTGGACACATAAGGCTATGCAATCATAATCTCCCTTTGGGTGAAAAATAAAATAGTTGGACTGGCATGTTGTCAGTTGGAAGATCAAAAGACTTAAAGCTACACCTCAGTGACAGAACCGCAATGCCCTCTTAAGACTACCACAGTGGGCACAAATTTGGGAGCCACCCAGCAGGAAACAGCACCTACTACAAAGGAAGCATGTGTCTTCAGCCTCTTGTTCCCAAGAAAAACCTCTGTGGTCAAGGGGTTTCAAGACAATTTGACTTGAAGTTCTTCTCTCCCAGAGATCTCCTAAACCAAACAGAAACAGCACTGTTGTGATTTCCTGTAGTTTTCGTTTTAAATCCAATTGACAGTATGGATGCACATCTTCAAGGCACTTTCTTTAAAGACTTTTCTCTTTATATGTATATGTTGTGTTGTGTTTGTATTGATATGTGTATGTGAACATGTGTGCCTTGGATCTCATATGGAGAGAATTAAGTATTTGCTTTCATCTTCCACCGTATCTGAGACTAGGGTCTTTTTTTCAGACCTACATATCCCACCTTAGCTAGATCTAGAGCTTTCAAGGACTCTCCCATCCCTGCTGAGATTACAGGCATGTACTCCTATGCAGGGCTTCATGATTGTGTGGTAAGTGCTTTATCAACTGAGCCACCTTCCTAGACCATCATACTTTATTTAAGTATGTTTTAATGCTATGTTGTACAAAGTTCTATGTTCTACAACAAAAGAAAGCTCCTAGACTATCTGAAACATTTTATCTTAGCCTGATGATGTTCAACTTGTCTTAAAGAAACAACAATAACAAAAAAAAAAAAACAAGCAAATATAAACTGTGTTCATAGAGGGAAATATGAGATAAGATATTTTATACAAACGAACAAACAAAAAAAGGTTGTTAAAGCCTGTCAAAGTTTCTTACTAGAGAAAACAGGGTAAAAAAAATTCTCAGGCAAGTTACTTGTCTTTCATTAGTTGCTACCACCATTGGGATAAAACAGTTCCTGCTTCAAGAGGCACAGACTATTAAAGAGCTACAAGAAAGGCAGTAGGAACATTGATGACTGGAGAAAGCCTGGGGCAGTGGAGAGACTAGCTTGTTAGGGGACCTAAGTTTAGAGATGGGAAAACAGCAGGGGGATAATCATCATGCAGCTGGTGATCTCCAATATGGCTGGAAACAGGCAGCATGCTACACACTCACTGAGCATTCCCCACGCTCCACACCTGCACAGCATGGCTACAAACACATGAACAGACAAAGTGCCAAATGTCCTTAGATTCCCAAAGCAGCACATCTAACCAGTATCAAGCAAAGCCTTTGTGTGTGTAGCTTTTGGAGTTTCTTTAAACCCCCAAGACTACTATCTTGATCCTGGGCCTCACCTCACACTTGGCTGGATAAAAGCAGACTCCCGAAAGACACAGATCCATGCTTGGATCCTCAGGAGCATCACTTGCACCATGCCCTCTGTGGGGTCTCCTCTCTCCATCATCACCACCCTCTTACCCTGTATCTCAGATGCCTTAAATAGATGCAGTCATTGAACACAGAAATCTGGGATTCCAGGTATAATAGAACATTTTGGTCTAATGAATGCTCAACTTGACCTCTATAATGCAGGCATTCTAAGGCCCTTTGCTTCCCTTGTGTATCAGAGGAATATAGATCCAGAGTTGTCGTTTTTCATTCCTATGCTAACCAAACTTCAAATTTTTGCCTTATTTTGTCTCTTTATCCAAACAAATATTATTAATGAACAAAAATAGTACAAACAGTCAAGTAACAATATTCAATACATTTACTTTTTTAAAAGATTTACTCATTATTAATGAAAATGCTCCAATGTATATTTCTTCTGCAAAGGATTTATACATTTCAAAGTAAATAAAACTATATCAATGAAATTCAGATATGCAAAGGTCTCAAATATTATAAAAATAAGCATATTTGGTAGAAAATTTGCCACTCAATAATGGGTGACTTCATGTGTGGTTAAGGAAATCACTGTCCTCAGTGTGAGTGTGGTATGGAGGATCCCAGAGCACAGGAGAGAGAATTTTTCAGCACTTTAGCTGCTTGGAACTTATAATTTGAATACACTTTACAAACCCTAGGGATAATAATCAAAGCTAGTTCAAAAGTCACGTAAATTCTGAAAAAGCATCCAATTTATGGGTGTTTTTGGTATTCCAGACAGAGATTTCAAATAGGTAAGTTTAGGAAAACAAATATGATTATCCCCATGAAGATACTCTTTAAATAAGTTAATATCTAAAATGGAGTGTCTTGGTCAATTCCAAATGATAAGATTAAAAATTGACTAATGCTGCCTCAAGAGGTGATTACTCTCCAAAAATATAGGGACACAAACAGGTTTTGTGTGCTTCACAATACTGAAGACCAACCTTAAGTTTTGCATATTAATTTTGCTCATTAATGAAAATTCAGATAAAAATTAGACTCCAAGGTTCAAATTGTCTAGAAAAGAATTTTCAAAGCATGCTGCCATTGATATCCCACATAGGCTTCACAATCTAATTAGCAACAACCACACATACAACATTTAAGCAACACCACACACGCACACACACACACACACACACACACACACTTATAACAATTGACATTACTGATAGGCAGCTGTTGAAGTACAGCACAGACTGAACATTTTTAGTAAGGATATCATCTGAGAAGTCCTGACAGCATCCAGGTTCAAAGCAAAGCAACCCCAAGGTTAGGCACTGGCCATAAAGGTTTTTAAAAGGCCAACAGGAGCAATCACTCAAATAAACAGAGAAATGAAACATTGTCAGAGCCATCTGGGAGCATAGAAGCAACTGTATAGATATGTGACTGTGTGTTGACAAAGGCAATGAATATACCATATTCCAACTATTGAAAAACATCTACAGTTACTTAGATTTCCTGTCTCATTAGAGTTTAATTTTCTCTAAATGGCCACTTTTTTGTAATATGAGGCACAAGTCTCTCCAAAGTTAGCTGGTAGTACTCTGCTTGTCATAGAGAAGGCTAGCTGATAAGGCCTTCCTGGTATTCTGGGAGGAAGGACTACCCCGGCTCAGCTTCTCAGGGTTCTTCTCAGCCACAGAGGGAACTGTAACATCCCGTGAGTTATAAGTTCTGCAAATGCTGAGCTGCTGACATTTTCAAACAAGGCATCTACATAGCCAACCACTAACCCCAGGCTAAGCTTCAGTAATCTCTTCCTGCTCCCTGTAAAACCATGGCAGGATCAGTGGCATACACACATTCTCTTCTCTTGAAGATCCTTGGCTCTATAGATGTTTTCCAGTGAAGTCTAGCGCTTTTTGACAATGGGTTTGATGTCAGAACACAGGTGTTATGAAAACCATTACTAACTCTGCAGCAAAATGTGAAAGGGAAAGACATCAACATTGTCATCATTGGACATGTAGATTTGGGCAAGTGTACCACTACTAGCCATCTGATCTACAATTGTGGTGGAATTGGCAAACAGCCCATCCCATCAAAAGTTTGAAAAGGAGGTTGCTAAAATGGGAAAAGGCTCCTTCAAGTATGCCCGTGTCTTGGACAAACTTAAAGTTGAACATGAGTATGTATGGTATCACTATTACATCTCCCCGTGGAAATCTGAGACTACCAAATATTGTGTGACTACCAGAGATTTTATGGGAAACATCATTACAGGCACATTTCAGTTTGACTGTGCTGTCCTAAATGTTCTTGCTGGTGCTGGTGAATTTGAAGCTAGTATCTCCAATAATGGGCAGACCTGTGAGCATGCCATTCTGGTTTACATGTTGACTGTGAAACAGCTAATGGTTGGAGAAAAAAAAACATAAAACAAAACAAAACAAAAAAACAGGTTCAACCAAGCTATCCTACAGGCAGAAAAGAGGGGAAATGGTTATGGAAGTCAGCACTTACATCAAGAAGACTGGCTATAGTCCTGACACAGTGGCCATTTCTGTTTGGAATCTTGACAGCATGCTGGAGACAAGTGTCAATATGTCTTGGTTCAAGGGATGGAAAGTCACCTGTAGAGACGGGCATGCTAGTGGGACCATACTGCTGAAAGCTTTAAAATGTATCCTGCCACCAATTCATCCAACTGACAAACCTTTGCAACCACCCACCTAAGGTGTCTATATGGATGGTACCTACACTGTCTCTGTGGGCTGAGTGGAGATGTGTTTTCAAACCAGGCATGGTGGTTACATTTGCCCCAGCCAATGTCCCAAATGAGATAAAACCTGCTGAAATGCACCATGAAGTTCTGAGTGAAGCTCTTTCCAGGAGTGTCGTGATATTGTGTTCCCCAAAATATTGTGCACCCTAATAAACTTATCTGGGGTCAGAGAACAGAACAGCCACTAGATAAAGAGGCCAGAAAATGGTGTCATAAACACCTTTAATCCTAGCATTCCAAAGGCTGAGATCCATCCAGATCTCTGTGAGTTCAAAACCACATTGGAAACAGCCAGGCATGGTGACTCACACCTTTAATCTCAGGAAGTGATGGCAGGAAGCAGAAAGGTATATAAGGCATGAGGACCAGACACTAGCTTGGTTTTAAGCTTTTAGGCTTTTACCAGCAGTTCAGCTGAGATCCATTGGAATGAAGACACAGAGGCTTCCCATTCGAGAAAATGAGACCAGCTGAGGAATTGGCAAGGTGAGATTAGCTGTGGCTGGTTCTGTCTCTCTTATCTTTCAGCATTCACTTTAATACCTGGCTCCAGGTTTGTTTTTATTAAAAGACTGTCTAACAATTCATGCTACCCAGAACAACCTAGGCTTCAACATAAAGAACGTGACTGTTGAAGATGTTAGATGTGGTGACATTGCTGGGAACAGCAAAAATGACCCGCCAATGGAGGCAGGTGACATCACCGCACAGATGATTATCCTGAAACACCCAGGCAAAACTAGTGAAGAATATGGTCCTAAACTGGATTGTCACACATCTCACCTAGCTTGCAAGTTTGTTGAACTTTGGGGAAAAAAAATTGATTGCTGAGTACAGTGACATACGCCTTTAATCACAGTATCAGGTAGGTAAAGGCAAGTGGATCTCTGTGAGTTTGAGGTCAGCCTGGTCTATATGGTTAGTTCCAGGACAGCCAGAGCTACATAGCAAGGCCCTGTCCTGGAACAAAACAAAACAAAATACACACACACACACACACACACACACACACACACACACACACACACACACACTTGATTACCATTCTGTTAAGAAGCTAGAAAGATGACTCTAAGTCCTAAAATCTGGTGGTGCTCCATTGTTTATATGGTCCCAGATAAGCCCATGTGTGTCTATAGCTTTCCTGACTATCCTCCATGGGGTCATTTTTTGCTGCAGGTGACATAAGGAAGACAGTTGCTATGGGTGTCATCGAGGCTGTGGACAAGAAGGCTGCTGGCATTAGAAAGGTCCTCAAGTCTGCCCAGAAAGTGCAGAAGGCTAGTATTACCCCAACACCTGCCACCTGTCTTACTCCATAGTGGAAGAAGGTATCAAGCCATTTGCCTACATTGGCTACTTAGGTTTACTAGTAAAGGACTGTTTAATGATAACAATGTGCTGTAAAACCTTGAGAAGGAAATAATGTTTTGTGGACCATTTATTATTTATTTGTGTATTTATTTGGTGTGTGTGTGTATATGAGTTTTAAGTTATTCATTTTTTAAAATCAACATTTTAAATGGAAAACATCTAAAATCTGTCATGGAATTTTGAGACCCATTAAAACAAGTTTACTTCTTATCACTGTGAGCCTCCTAGTATTTATGCTGAACTCCTAGGCATAGAAAGCAGAATCTTATGAGTCTTCTAAGCAACAGCATATGAACACAGAAGGAAGCCAACCAAGCACCACATTCATATACAGGGAACAGAATTTCACCTATGGGAAAAGTCATGAGTCTATGATAATGCACAATAAGGGATTAGAACAACCTGGGTTTAAATATTAACAGTAATTTACATATCAGTTTCATAAGGAAAACTGGCAAAATTCCAAATAACTCTCACTGTTTCTCTTAGGCTGAGCACAGAGTTTTGTTAGTGGATTAAGTTTTTAAATATGAATTACAAGAATATAGGCATTTTTATCCCCCTAGCCTAGATCTTGAGGAAACTGGTGAAGGTACGCCAATAATAATGAATAATAAATAACAATGAAATTTCCAAGAACATTGGAAGCTTTAAAAAATGATATCTATTTTTATGAAATAATTGTATACCTATTACCTTTGCCTAACCAGAAGCAACATGTATAATCCACACAATGTTTACTACTTTTCTAAATTTGTATAATCCCTAACTGTATTCCTAGCATGTATCCTTCTACACACAGATAAGTATAGTATCCCAAAGAAACTTCTTTTTGCAGTAGATTGAGACTATTAAATAAAGCCAAAACTTGTGAAGTGCAGAGATCAATTGATTGTGGGATGCTCAGCTCCAGTAGATATATCTACAACACAACCCCTACACCTAATGCTCACAGAATATCATGGAAGTAGGGGTGAGACCAGAGGACCAGGAATTCTACTGTGATGGGAAGCTACATGAATTATCTCAACAACATGGCAGCCTAAATAAGACTTTAACAATTCTAACAGGAGTAGACATTCCACCAGAAATAGAGAAAAGTCACAGGGACTCACCCTTAGATAAAGAGCTACACAGCAATTAACAACTCCTGAGATAGGGAAAAGGAGCCATGTGCCTGACTATTCAGTACCCTAGAATCATATACATGCAGGTAGCAATGAATGGACTCAGTAGGTTGTATTTGTATTTTATTATTTTACATGTATATGTAAAAATCAATGGTTAAAAGAGAAGGAGCCCAATAGATTTGGGAGAAACGGGATGTGGAAGACATGGGTGTAATAAGAAAGAGAAGGGGAAATGACGTAATCATACTTTAAATATAAAATTAAAAGTATGTGTGCTCTGATCAACTCTAACTGTATTGGTGTTTCTGTGTCTTGCTGTGAACACTAATTTGAGTCTGTATTTAAATTGATATGGACATCACAAATGGAATGGAATGCTTCATTCTCTTCCATTCATCCAAATTTGATGATGTGCTAACATACATTGCTAAGACAGAATGAAAGGAACTGAATGTATTAAATATAGTAGTTATTCATGACCTTTGAATTTAAATATAGCTCAGAAATGTCCAAAAGAAAACAGTCCAAGATGAAATTTCTGATCAAATTATATATAATTGCTTTTAAGACATTATTCCATTTTTGCCAAAGGGATAAAATGATTTCAGGAATTTGTCCAAGTGTGCATTGAACACAAGGGAAACAAAGATGCATTTCTTACTTCTCCTGTCCTTGTAAACACTTAGTGATTATAAAGGAAACTAAGACAGCAGTTTTAGAACACTTAATTGGTGGGTTGTTTTCACATCAGAAAAAATCGTCAAGTATAGTGAGACATGGGGGAAGGGTGTTTTTGAAGAGTGAATTTCTATCTCCTGAATACCCCATAAATAATAAAGAACCTAACACTAAGTGTTAAACCCATCAGTAAAAGGAAGAACATATTTGGCATTTAAATCTTATTAAAAAAAATAAGCCATACAGTCTGTCCACCCTGCAAGATGTTCTGGGGCACTAGTGACTCAGAAATTGTGGGAGTGGTCAACCAATAAGTAGTCTAATTTGAGGCCCATGCCATGAAAGGGAGCCTACCCCTGACACCACCTGGATTACTAGGAACCAGAGGCAGGATAGCCCAGAGACCTCAGGTAGAACCAAACATGACTGGCAAAAAATATAATATAAATAAATAAATAAAATTATTCCTACTGATGTTCTGCTATACTCATAGACCATTACCTAGCTCAGTCTTCATCAGAGAGGCTTACTCTGGCAGCTGATGGGGACAGATGTAGAGACCCACAGTCAAACATTAGGCAGAGAGAGAGCCTAAGTTGGAGGTCTCCATACAGTCCCTCCCTGGGAGCTTGGGATCCCTTCAGAAGAAGGTGATGAGGAATTATGAGAGCCAGAAGGACTGAGGTCACTAGGAGATCATGGCCCATGGAATCAACTAAGCAGGGCTCATGGGGTTTCACAAAGACCAAAGTGGCAATCAAGGAGCCTGCATGGGTCTGTGCTTCTCAGCATATATGTTATGGTTATTGGCTTGGTATTTTGTGGGGACTTCTGACAGCGGGAGTGGAGGTGTCTCTGACTCTTTTGCCTGCTTTTGAGACATGTTTTACTCCTGCTGGGTTGCCTCACCCAGCCATGATGTGAGGGCTTATGCCTAGTCTTATTGTATCTTGCTGGGCCATGTTCAGTTGATATCCCTGGGAGGACTGCTCTTTTCTTGGATGAAAAAGGGCCAGTAGATCTGGGGAGAGGGGAGGTATGAGAGAATCTGGGAGAAATGGAGGGATGAGAAGCTGCAATAGAGATGTATTGTATGAGAGAAGAATTAGATACATAGATAAATGATAGATAGATAGATAGATAGATAGATAGATGATAGACAGATAGATATGATAGACAGATAGACAGATGATAGATTGACAGATGATAGATAGATAGATAGATAGATAGATAGATAGATAGATAGACAGATAGATAGATAGATAGATATGATCAGAGGCAAGCTTCTTAACTCAATGTAGAATGTTTAAAACAAATATTTCACCATCTAATTTGTAAATGTAGTAATGGATTGAACCAACAGTTCCCAAATAAAAAAGTATACATTGGAACGAATATTTCAACAAGTATTAAGCAACCTAAGTCATCAAGGAATTCACGTTAAACTGCTTGGGAGTACATAACATGCAAGTCAAAATGACTATCATGAAGAAAAAAAAGAGCAAGTGCTAGCAATCATGTGGAAAGAGAAACCTTTACAGGGTGGGAAGGCACACTGTTGCAGACAATATGAAAATATTAAGAGGGCTTTTCAAAAATGTGAAAACCATATTATGGTATGCTCAAGTTATATCATTACTCAGTATATACCCAAAGAACTCACATACTAAAGAGATACTTGCATATCCTGCTTATCACAACACTACTCACAATAAATAAGATGAAGACTGGCCTGGATGTCCATTAATAAATAAATGTATAAAGTCAATGCGGTCCATCTATAAGATTAAATGTCTTTTAGCCATAAAGAAGAATACCACCACTTTGCTAGACCAACATAACTCCTTAGTGCATTCTAAATCTTATCCTTATACACACAGCTAAGGGTGGCTAGAGCGAAAGTTTGTAAGAGCTAAAATTCCAAAAAAATTGGCTGTGAACCAGTCTTTCCCAGAAATGGCTACTTAAACAAGACCAGAAACCCTCAATTAATAGACATGATGAAATGGAAGGGACAAAATTTCACAGGGTCCCATCCCTAGACCTAGAACTGCAAGCAATGAATGAGAGCTGGGAAAGGGAAAATTAGCCTCTCCCAGGGCTTGTTGGTTGTCCAATGCAAAGCTGTCATCCCTGAAACCATATACACACAAGCAACAAAAATGAACACAGCAGGTTGCATTTATATGTGTGTGTGTGTGTGTGTGTGTGTGTGTGTGTAACAATGGTATTGAGGACAAGAAGTTATCAATTCAAGAGAAGATACTGAAAGGACTAGAGGAAGGAAAAGGAAGGGGGAAGTGACATTTAATTACAAATTCTTAAAAATAATAAATATAAATAAGGAAGCATGAAGTTATAATATCTTCAGAAAATGAATGGAGCTAGATATCATAATAATAGGCAGGGTAAGTCAGACTCAGGAAACAACTATTACATTTTTCTCTCATACCAATGACATGAACTATGACAGAGCTATGAGAGGAAGACAGCTAGGAAGACAGGAGGGGAATATGGAAGAGTAACAACGTAAGTGACTGAAGAGCTGAAAGGGAACAATTTTGAGGGTGGAGCAGGACCAGAAATGAATAGTGCTAACTGGAGAAGACAGTGTGGAAGCAAATCAGAACCAAGTCTAATGATACATACATGTGGAAATTCCACAATGAAACCTTCTACATTAACCAATATAAGGGTAATAAGATGCAAGAAAACACACACCAACCATTATATTCAATGGTGAGAAACTCAAGGCTTTCTCACAAATATGGCCACAGATGACTTGCCTTTTGATACGTACTGGCAGTTTCTACTAACGAAGCAAGACAATGCAAATTAAAAACAGATTAGTCAGAAGAATGAGTTCCTAAAAAGAGTAAAGACTATTACCACATGATCAAGTTATATCACTACTGTGTATGTCCAAAGGACTTGAAGCCAGCACACCACTGGAAAAAATCCTGTAATTTATAGCAGGAATGCAAAATGGCAAAACAAACATGAGAGATAACTTGCCGATTTCTTAAGAAGCTGAACACATTCTTGTCATAAGGTCCAACAATCACACTCTTTAGCATTTACCTTTTGCTGTATCCAAAATGGCTCCAGGGACAGACCTGACTGGGATGACAAATGAAGAATGAAGAAAAGGAAACAGACTAACACAGAGAGAGAAAGCTAGGATCTGGTGGTCTATACTCTGAGATACCATAGCTCAGCATGTTTATCATACACAGTTGAACAGAAAAGCAGGGTTATTATATACAACTGGACATGAAGACGGGGTCATTAAATACAGGTAAACAAAGAGGCAGGGTTTATGGTGTTCAACTGGATCAGGAGGCAGGTTTGGATAATCTTCATAGGAGTAGTGTCTATAGTGAAGCAGTCTTTAGGCTGTAAACATCAAGGAGAATGAAAACTAAGGTGGACATATTCTGTACACACTGTCAACACTCACACTGGGACCCCTGAGGAAGGCTTTGTCTTGCCTCTCAGGCTTTGCCACTATTCCATGGGTCTGAGGCTCTTTGGTCTTTGACATGGCCAGCTCATATCAACACACTTTCACTCAGGACTTCACTCACTTCGGGCTTTGTCTGCTCTCCACAACCTGTTTTAGCTAAAAGTTTTCATTCATATAAAATGGTTGGTGACTGAAGTAGCCCTTTGCATAATTATCTAAACTTAGAAACCATGTCTATCATTGGTCAAATGGGTAAACAGGGACTTAGCAGTGGGACATATCAACTGCTAAAAAGTATTGTGCTGTAGAGCCTCATTTTGTATTTCACAACCTGTTGTCCTAGTTCTTGGGAGAGAGAGAAGCAAGAAGACTGGAGTTCAAGATCATCCTCATCCTATACAGCAAATCCAAGGCCAGTCTGGGCTATATGAGACCCTGTCTCAATAAACAGGAAAGTATGTTATCAATCTAAGAAAAGAAATGACATAACTCATGGGTAACTCTGAAATGCACATTAGTAAACAAAGGAAAGTCAATATGGAAAGGCCATATGTATGCTATCATTCCATGGGGTCCATGCTCTAGACAGCTACAGGCTAGAAAAGGAGAGCTTCAAAACAGTAAAGCTCATCAGAGGTTTTCAGACTGGGGAGATGAAGACGAGTCCACAGAGGGTTTTTAAGGCAATGAAACGCTTCAGAAGATACTAAAATTTGCCATTATACATTTGGCCAAATTCACAGGATAACAATACTATGAATTAACACTAAGTTAAACTATGGATTTGGGGTGACAGGAGATGAGTGTGTGTCTGTCTGGACTCATTGTAAAAATACACTCTCTGGGAGGAGATGCTGACATGAGGAACCTAAGCGTGCATGGAGTAGGGAGTGTGTGGAAAGCTCAGTTTACCATTCTTCTCACAAAATCGTGACGTTTTATTATTTTACTTATGATAAAAGGCAAGTCAAAATCTCACTTTAATTTCACAACTTACTATGAATTGAAAAGTTTAAACACTATGTGGTATCATATAATATATAAGGAAGGTATCAAAATTTTATGTTAACTTTTAAAAGGCTCATTCATGAATTTAATATTCCAATATAATTTCCCTTATTAAATTAATTATAGCCTAGATAGATGAGTGTGTGAATCTTACTGGGTTAGAAAAATAGCATGAGTCAAGACTACCCTAAGAAAAATAGCAAGAAGTGGCCTCAAAATACATTCATATAATAATGTCTTATTTACACTGCTTACTGATAATTTTCCTAATGATATATGGCACTAATAGGTATCCACAAGCCACATAGATAGTTAGTTAGTTAGTTAATCAGTTAGTAAACGCATAAATAAATAATTTCAGTTGTTCTTGAGAAGTTAGCCCTAATTTTAAGCTTAAAATAAATTATCAGATATATTCCACATCTTCAGCATTGTCCAGGTAAGCTAAAACACTTTAACATATTAACATAAATTGATATTATATGTACTTACTGCAGAAAGCTCCTAAAGAATGCAAAAGAAAGAAAATATCAACACCTTAATTACTACATGTACACACAAGTGAACAGAATACACTAGAAAGTGCTTTATCTCAGGAATCACATGTAAGATTAAGCAGTGAACCCTCTCTTTATACTTCTGACTCTCAAATGTTTGTGAATCACATATTAGTCATAAGAGTATTCTATATGTACATGTATATATGTAAAATGTTCTTTTATGTATGTAGCTAAAGAAAACAATCAAAATATTAAAATACTCAAAATTATTTCCATCAGCAATATCTGCATATTAAATAATGTATTTGTTACTAAAACAAAACATTCTTTGCAGTTCTTTTTTTGGAGGGGAGGAGACAAAGTCTCACTATATTATTTGGACAGCTTTGAACATCGAAAGAAAGCTAAGGCTGGCATCAAACTGGTCATCTTCCTGCTTAAGCCTCCAAAATTCTTGATTATAACATTCTTGATTGACACCAAGACCAGTTTCCCCCAAAATGAATCCTTTTATTTAGTATTTTAATATATTACTAATATTTTAGATCAAATATAGTTCAATATATGAAATATGTCACCAGGAGGGAACTACAGCAATTTTTTTCAATGCAAAACAGACCATTAAAAGCCATTGATATAACTGGAATTCTAGTCTTGAAAATAAAAGGAAACCTAAGAATAAATTACTTTAAAAATTAATTCATAGCACAGTAAAGTTCTATGTAAGAAATGAACATGTAAATTTTCTAGAAGAATGCTGTGCTGAATGAAAATAAACACCACATAACTAAAAAACAAACAACATAAAAACAAACAAAAACAAAATCCCTGATATTTGATGGAAAGAAATTCTAGGTGGATTCTTCCCATCTTGCCATATTAAAATCCCTATTCAGAAATATATCTCTATCATTTTTTTCCTGCTGAAGAATGCTGTTTCAGTCTTTTACTTATGACTACAGTGGCATATTGACCAACCAAGTCAAGTAAATTATTTGGTATTTCCACATTAATTTAAAAGACTTATTTTTATTTAAAACTGTAGTCTGGATTATTTTACCAACACTTTTATGGTTATAATTAAACTTGATATTGTAATTTTTTTTTTCTCCAAGACAAAACAAAACTTGCTTAGAGGAAGTAACTACCTCAGAAATCTATACACCTGGTAAATTCTTTGATTACTTTGATTACTAACTACATCATTTTAAAATATGTCTCTATAATTAACGAGCATGTTTCACTTCTGTGTGTGTGTGTGTGTGTGTGTGTGTGTGTGTGTGTGTGTGTGTGTACATGCTCCTATACTGCCTATTTACATTTTAAAAACTATATTATAGATAATCTAGATCAGCTTTGGGTAACATTAGATGAATATATATTCACCTTCTTCAATGGAGATGCATCAATATGCACAAAGGGCTGCTGGGTTCTGAGCTGCTAAAATTCAGAAGGATAGCTGATCTCAAATACAGCATTCACATGACATTGCTTATATGTCATTACATTGTAGTTATTTAGTATTTAAAAATATCATTCATCTTTGGAATATCTTTTATGATGGTTACTCTACATCACCAACCTGACTGGATTTGGGCTTATCTATGAGACCTACATCTGGGTGGGTACATGTGGGTATTTTAATAGTTTTAAGTTAGTAAGAAGGATCCACATGTAGTTTGGGTCTTAAAATGAGTAAAATATAAAAACAAAACAAAAACAAAGCTAGCTGAGGCAGTATCCACCTCTGTGTTTCCTGAGTACAGACATAATGTGAGCAGTCAGTTGGTGTCTTTACCACAATGCCATCTGTCTGGATAGACCTTATCCCAGTCGAAACAAAATTCTTTTCAAAACAAATTCCAAGTTGCTTCTTGCCAGGAATTTTGTCACCACAACCACTAAAGTAACCAACACATCTTTGTATTAATTACCAATATATCTTCTTGGGTTTGTTTGTGTTGTTTTTTTCTTTTCTTTTCTGTCTTTGGAGGACAGCTTCCACAATAAATCTAAATCATTTTCCCCCACAGGATCCACTTTGGATAAATGTCTAATGGGTAACAGTTGCTAAGTTCTGGGACAGAGACAGCCCAGGACAATTCTCATCCGATTTAAGTTCTCAGCACGTGTACCATTACTTCCCCACTCTGTGTGCTGATAATGTGCATCTTGGTTTAATTTTCTGATTTAGATTCATGGTACAGGAAAAGAGCCCAGGGTACACTAAGGTCACCTGATATCAAGGAAGGAGATGTGAATCTTTCTGCTGCTGCTCTTCCTGACACCAAATGGAGGGAACATGAGCACAGTTTTTGCTCCTGAATTTCATTCTCTGAACTACCTCTCACTGCTGGCAAAGGCAGATTCGCAAATGTACCACCTATCCATCTGCATTTGACAGTCCTGGGAAAATGTAAGAACTGGGGGGGGGTGTCTTGCCACTGCTTCTCAGTTATAATGCTTTTATTTCACCACAGGCAATTTAAATGGTTCTGCTGTATTGCTCTCCCAGTTCAAAAGTCAGCAGCTAATAGAATAACTGTTCTTCTGACAGGTCAGTTTTCATGTGAAAACTCACAGCATCTCTGTGCCAGGACAATTCCACATCACAGCCATTTAACTTTTCAGTACGGTGGTGATAATTTACACACCCAGAGTGGCACATTCCATTCCTTGTAGGTGATTCACAAGTTGGGTCAGAGTGTAGGTAACTCAGTATCATGGGGACTCAATTGCTCAAAGGCATCCAGAGAAATTGAGAGCTCCCAGAAGCTGCTACACTTAGTGGGAAATATGATTTGCCCTCAAATATATTTAATGAAATCTGAACTTTACATATTAAGTAATATAGGATAATAAGGTATTTTAAGAATACAGGAAACTGAAGAGTGGTCAATCTATAAAGAATCTAGGACAGATAGGATTTTGCAAAATAGACAAAATCAGAGCATTCCAGACCAAGGACACAGCATAAGAAATCAGGGTGTCGTGAAACAAAATGCCAGTTTAGGGAATATCACAAGTACTTTTGTTTTACGGGGGAGTAGGGTAATTTTTCTTGAGAAAGTAAGCAGAAATAGATTGTGCTTTATTTTTCAAGACACTGAATGATTATGAGTATAAAAGTACCTTATCCGGAGTGACATATTTTTAAAAGATAACTTTGAAAGTGTTCACTTGGCAAGGGGATAAGCATGAAGAGCCAGCTCATCATTCTTCCAGGAGAGGTAATGAGGCCCTTGATCAAGGCTCTGCATAGAAAAACTAGGGAAAGGAGGTTTTATAGAAGGACAATAGAGACTACTGACAATTTCTAACAGCAATCAAACAATAGGATGTATTAGAGAATACGAATGTATATAATCATTTTCACATCATGAATGAAGTAAATTGCATCTAAAATTACCCTAAATTCAGCAGTAATTTAAAAAGAAACACTTTGTATTCATTAGAACAGGAATAAGAATTTTACATGCAGAAAGTAGCTAGTGGAAATATAATTCAGAGACATAAAAAGAAGCAAAAATTATTTGTTTATTTGAATATGCAGTTAGAGGTAACTAAGCTTTGACTTTTCATGAGGCTCTGGAGTTTCTAACCTTATTAGAAAGTGCAGTAAATAAAAGAGGAATGAGTTATTTCTGAGAACCAGGTGATGTACTAATATGTTTCAGAAATCATAGCTGATAGGACTACATTCCTAATAATGCATAGTCAGTAGAGACAGGATGTATGATATAAAAGTTTCATAAACACCACAGCTAAAAATTAACTTACACTTAATTAAGGAGCCATTAAAAAGATCAGAGACACAGCGGCGTGGGCACACGCTTAATCCAGCATCGGAGCAGAGCAGGATCTCTGTGAGTTCGAGCAGCCTGGCTACAAGTGAGTCAGGAAAAGGCAAATCTACACAGAGAAACCTCCGAAAAAAAAAAAAAAAAAAAAAAAAAAGATCAGAGACACAGAGAATCACATGACCTTTACAGCCAAGATGTTAGAGCAACAGACAGCATGAGGTAAAACATGAGATGGATTAACAAGAGTGACTCATCATAAGACCTGATCAGTGGGCTAAAGTTCTGAGAGAGAGAGAGAGAGAGAGAGAGAGAGAGAGAGAGAGAGAGAGAGAGAGAGAGAGAGAGAGACAGAGGGAGGAGAAGGAGGGAGGGAGGAGGGAGGGAGGGAGGAGGGAGGGAGAGAGAGAGAGAGAGAGAGAGAGAGAGAGGAGGGAGCGAGAGAGAGGGAGGGAGAGAGAGAGCTGAAGAGGCCGGAGAAGCCTGGCGACAGTTATGAGTTAAGAGAAGGTATAGAAAGACACAGGCAGCAGACAGTACTAGAAGAGGCACTGTGTGGAGCAGAGCATTCTGGACAAACAGAGAAGCACTTCTCTGCACACTGTTCATTTATTACAAGTCTGGTTTTGAGAGCACTCTGGGTGAGCAGATGGGAGAGGGCTGGGTATTTTTTAATATTCATCTAGACACAGACACGCAAACACCCATGCACAGCAGAGATGACATTGGGAGCTGTGTTCACCATCTGTATTTCTCTGACGAGAGCTTCTGGAATAGACACTAAGATATTTGCTGGAGTAAGAAGGGCCACTATCATCAAGAATATTTAGATTATATTAAGAGATGAGGATGCTTCCTTCTACATATGCAGGTGGAGAGGATTAAATAGGTCATGTGATTCTCTGTGTCTCTGCTCCCTTTGATGGCTTTGATTTGTTCCACAAATCCTGAAACATTGTAAACTGAAATCAGAAAGGAAAGCATTCTAGAAATAGAAATTCAATGTCTTCCTGACAGCCCCTTTCCATGTTCACGGATTTTCATCCTTTTATCTTTCTGAGTCTCTACAAACCTGTTTAGATTGTGGGGTTATCTAGAATGCTTTGGTCTTGGAATGGCCAGATCATTAATAAATTCCTAGTTGAAGCAAAAAAAAAAAAATGGGGGTGTGGAGTGGCCATATACTTAAATACAAATGCAAAGAAAATACTTAGGCAAAGAAGCAACTTTGCATTTCTGGAAAAGGTTGAGTGTCAGATTTTAGCCCAGTTCTGTCTACAGATCAAAAATTGGTCATTCCAACTGGAAAGTGAAATAAAAGGCAGAGATTAGGAAAACACTATTGTATTAGTTACTTTTTGTTACAATGATAAAACTCTAGGGCTAAGAGTTTATCTGGCTTACAGATAAGGAGGAATAATCTATAATGGTGGGGTAGGCATGGAAGCAGGTGGCCAGAGCATAAAGCTGAGTGGTCACATCTTCAACCTCAAACAAGAAGCTAAGAGTGGAGTAGGCAGTGGGGTAAGGCTATAAACTCTCAAAGCTCTCCCCAGTAACAGTAGGACTCAATCCCCTAACAGTTATACAACATTTCCCAAAGAGTCCCACAAATGTAGGGATAAGTGTTCAAATACATGAGTCTATGGGGACATTTCTCATTCAAATAAGTACAGCTATCAACCCCAGACGTGGAATAAGATATCCCTTCATCCACAGACATTGTTCAGTGCTAAGAGTAATTTGTAAAACTTAGTACTGGGTTAATCAAATAGAATAATTACTCTGTGATATGTTATACCTGTCTCTTAGAGCCCCAAAAGACTGAAAAATGTGTGTGTGTGTGTGTGTGTGTGTGCATTACAGATGGTATCCTGATTAGTGAGTTATTTAAGGAAATGAGGCATAAATAATCTTTTTTATCTATTAAAAATAAACAAAAACAAAAGTACACAGTGTGTGGTGACAACCAAAAAAGAGAATTAGGCTAAATGGAAAAACAAGAGTGCACATATTTTAATAACAGTGTTATATGTACATTTCATGTTCAATTAAGCTTTCAATGGATTTCAATCTGAGCTCTTTTTCTAAAAAAAAAAATAGAATCAATAGAGTTTTGTGGATTATCAATATTAAAACATGAAATCAAGTGTAAGATACACTCTCACACTGAAGATTCACTCCAAGTAGAATGTTTTTGTCCTTAGCTCTCTTTCTTATGATTGTCAAGTAGGCATCTCTGATTAGGGATTCTTCCTTATTCTCAAAAGTAGTCTCTCTCTTTTAGTCTAGCAAGGCCTCACCTTGAAAGAAGTTAAATTACTACAACTGATGTTACCTAGGAACTATAACCCTTACCTGGGAATTGAGTTTAGTAAGTGTAGTTAGACATAAAAATACCACTTGTGGGTAGACAAAAGATATTTCTACCGGAAACCTATGAGTGTTGGATATGAACCCTGATTATTGCATGTCTACAACCTATATGAAAACAGAGTCATAAAGATAATAAAGATAGATGATCATACCAAGGCTTTGGAGAACAAAGAACTACGAAAAAATAATATAGGAGCCATAACTAATGGGGATGGGAATTGTTGAGAATGTCTTTG
Source organism: Peromyscus leucopus (assembly GCF_004664715.2). Taxonomy (NCBI): domain Eukaryota; kingdom Metazoa; phylum Chordata; class Mammalia; order Rodentia; family Cricetidae; genus Peromyscus; species Peromyscus leucopus. Next base: position 46,733,436 of record NC_051079.1, on the reverse strand, counting down.
GCAGGGAGGTTGATCATACTTCGTATTGAACCAGACATACAATATGAGTAAGATCTGCCAAGACAATAAAATCACTCCAAGCACAGTGAACACCATCTACACATTATCAAGGACCACCAGGACTTTCTATCAGATAACTCATCTTTAGGACTTAAAGCCAGAGTGGAAAACCTGGAGATAATCTGAAATATCTTTAATCTTGCTGGTATAGGATGATATATTTAATCACTTTAAATAATTGACATATTCTGAGGGTATAAGACAACACTGAATTCCATAAAGTCTGATCACCTACTTGAAATCAGTCAAAATTTCCACTGGATTCATATGGGAAACTGTGTCTCCTGCCAAAACAATTTAGGAAAATGTTGGTTAAACAAGGTTCACTGAGGACTGCTCTAGGGGAAGTAACCCATTCACACTTGAATTAACTAGAGATGAAGCAATGTGTAAAACAGTGTGGCTGGAGTCCCAGTTGAACCAAAGTATGTGCAGAAATTCACAGCTGCCAGCAACAATCTTCCTTTACACAATGAGGTCTCTGGAGACAAGGCTCATGGATGATTTTCAACTAGCCATAGTGCCTGTAACCCCCATAGATGCTTGCTAATTTACTGAGTGGAAAATGCAATCTGCACTAAGAATGTGCCTGAGTATTATTTTATGTGAAGATGGTGTTTTCTAGAAACTATGTGATACAATAAAAAGAATTTAGGATTTAAAAACACATCAACCCAACCTAGAAATTTTTTATAGCAATATAGCTTTGGGCCAGCATCTTGAACATACAATTTTCTCATTTGTAAAATATGGTTAATAATGCTCTTTTCCAAAGTCACTGTGCAGATAGATATATTTAAAATGCCTACATTATTGCTTAGTAATATAATGAAATAAATAATATAACCTAAAGCATTTAGTTATATGATGTTAGTCTTGTTACCCAATGCCTAGAGAACTTACAAAACTAAATGAATAGTATGTGACAATAAAATTAGAAATTAAGTCCATATTTTATTATTATTTCAAATATTTATAATAGAATGCTTTATATTGTTTTGACTAATTAAGTGATGTATTGAAAAATAATGTTCTTTCACTCTAAAACTGCACCACATTTAAAATGAAATCACAAAAATTATTGTTGTCACGAAGATTCAAATACATGCAAAGTTATTTCTATCTTATTATGGTTTAAAGAACAGAATACCTGGGGATCTCTTACTTTTAATTATTGGGGTATAATCATTATATTCCCTCTACATTAAAATATTTTAATTTTCCCAAAAATGTTTTTCTTGTATTTAAAAATAGAATACCAAGGAATTTGATAAACATATATGTCTAAGCACAAATGGTAGCCAAGTTTAACCTTCTAGCCTTGTGAATAATGCATCTAGGACTGGAGATATGGCTCAGCTGTCAAAGGCTAGGCTCACCACCAAAAATGAATAACTGATCTAATATAGGCATTTCAATTGACATTTAACTACATAATTCAGAACTGGGCACAATAACTCCTTTTTTTTATCCTAATGCCACCAAAAAGTTCATCAGGTTTGGCATTTACCAAATTCAAATAATAATATATTTTCTGGTAGCATATTTTTAAAAGTTAAAGTAGATTATGACATTGTTTACCAAATTAAACTCAGAAATCATATTTTATAAAAATAAAGAAAAAATAAACTCAAAATTATAGAGAGAAAATGGCATTTGACCAAGTCACATACAGTATAGGCAAAGTGCAACCATTTCAGAAAACAACACAAGCCACACTATCTTTTGGTCCAGTTCATCAATTCTGCTTATAATGCTTAAATGAAAGTTAAGTCGGTACTAAGACTCATCCATTCCTTGCTACTGAGCACATAAAGGTATTATTTTACATTATCACCCCTTGTAAGTTCCATGTCCCCCAACTCAAGAGAACTTATTATCTATTTCTCCATCCATTCATCCCTTAGGATATATATTTTTAAGTACATCTTATGGGAGGGCTGGGTATTCCACTATGTTCTGCTTTATGCAAATGTTTGCATGATAGATATATTCAACTTGCTTTCAACACAGTGGAAGAGACAGACAAGAAGTAAGTAAACAGCCATGTGATTTAGAAGTTGTGGTAAGTCTTCTGAAAGCAGTAAGCAAAAGGCTGAGGTGAAGACCTATGTTAAACACACTAGTAAAGCCAAGATGAGCTCAGACTTCCCTCAACAGAAACCTAAAGGCTGAGAAAGGTGTATCTTTGCAGAGACATGGAAGAATCCTTACAAGCAGACAGGTAGTATATGGCAAGAACCTTTGCTAGGATATGGCTCAGAGGGCTGGGGAAACTCAAAGAAAGGCAAGTGTGCATTCTGTTTAGCCTACAAATAAGTATATGCACAATACTTCCCTAGTTTGTGTTGAAAAGTTCTTATTTTCTTCTTAATTCAACAGAAACTGATCTAATGCATTAATTAAAACAGAACATTGTGCTCCAGCTTATATTTCTGGCTGACCTTCAACTACTACAGAAATAGCACTAACTGGTAACTTACCAAAATGAGTGTAACTGAATAAAAGATGAAAGCGCTTAAGGTGGTTAAGATTATAATTTCTACTCACGTCTTGCAAAACTACTTACAATGTGCTTTGAAATGACATATTCTTAATGCAAAAATATAAATTAAATCTTTGAAGAGAAGAAAAAAACTTTAATTTAAGCTCAAGACCATTCAAAAGAAAAAAAAAAAAAACAACCTGATATTCACACAGGAAGTATTTCAAATTAGATGTCTGTAAAGAGCAAGAAAATGAGTGTAATGTGCTATCAGTATACTTAATGACTTAACTACAATTAGCTAATGCTTAGTTGAAGAAAATATGCATCATAAAACATGATCCATTTAATTATACTAAGTAATGCCTCATCATTAACCATTAATGAATAAATCATTGCATTAATAATGGAAATTGTATCAACCACTATAAGTACAGCAGTATTTATGTTGATTTCAGAAATTGGTTCCAAATTTGTACCTACTTATTTAACTCTAACTATACTCCATCTCAAGTCTGTGTGTGTGTGTCTGTGTGTGTGTCTGTGTGTGTGCTTGCACATGCATATGTGTCTGTCTGTCTCTTGTGTGTATTTAGGCACAGATAAATTTTTGAAGTATTATTGTAGAAAACAAAGGACCTGTCAAAAAACATCCATTTACTTCCGTTGACCTACAGATAATAATGCTGAGAAGTTTATACCAACTTAGTCTCATGTCCATTAATTATAAAATATTCGTAGAAATAACTCACTATCTAAAATGCCAGGAAGAGAAGTCAAAGGTTAACGATCCCCCAAACTGGGTTAAATGCAGGGAGGGTCACAAGCTGTCCTGGAGATTCTGACATAAAGTCTGGAGTACTGCTAGGAAATGGGCAGTAACAACTTTACTTTTCAGATTAAGGAAGACAACCCTGCTGCCACAGGGAAAGTGCTGACTGCTCTTCACATCCAGAAAACCTCAAGAAAAGGTTCTCAACTCACAGTGGCCCATTCCCTGGGGGATTTTTTTGTCACAGAGTGCCCACCAATTAATAGAAACAACCGTGTTTGCTTCTCAGTTGCTGTGATCCACGGAATTGTGAGAAATGCCTCTCCTCCATAGACACACTGGTAAAGGAATTTCAAGAAAACCAGTAAGAACACAGTCACACCACATTACTGAACACCTGCCATCCCACAGATGGAGCTGGAAAATCCTCTGGCTTCCTTTCCCAGGGTAACTTTTAAGAGTAGCAATCCCCTGCCTTCTTTGAAATGGCCTAAAGTACCACAATGCAGCTCGCACTCAATATCCAATGCCAGTTTGCTGAATTGCTTTAAGAAACAGAGATTTAACACTGGAAATTATACAGCCATGGAACACAATTACATACGATTATTTTCCTTTAAAGATAGACCATACAAGGGTTAGGGAGACTGCGGCTGAAAAGTGCCCACTCTGCAAGCACAATAACATGAGTTCAATTCCCTGAAACTCACGAAAAACAGAAAGTCAGGTTTGGTAATACACATTTATGATCCCAGTGGTAGGGAGGTGGAGAAAATAGAATCTCTGGATCCTCGGCCATCCAGCCTATTCTACTTAACAAATTCTATGCCAATGAGAGGCCCTCCCCTCAATAAGAAGGTATATGATTCCTGAGGAATGGTACTTGAAGTTGAAATCTGCCTGGCTTCCATGTGTACACATACTCACACACGGCTATGTACACACACAAACAGATACATGCGTGCATGCGTTTATACACGCACAGATAAACAGGCCACAGAGAAAGAAGAAGACAACATTATCTCACTCACACAGAGAAGCTAAGGAGGTAGTCTCATAGAAGCAGAAAGTAGAATGGTGGGCACCAGAGCACTCTTCTAGGAAGGATGTGATGCCAAGAGGACAGTTAACAGGCACAGAGGCCCAGCTGGAAAGAGAACTGATTCTAATGGTGTATAGCATAGCAGGATTATTACAGTCAGAAACAACTAATTGAGCATTTCAAAATGGCTAGGGGAGAATATGTTAATTCTTTCCGTGGATAATGGCAGTAACAATTACATGGGTGTGATCATTGTTCATTAGGTACCTATATTTAAAAGTCACATTATACTTTATAGGAAGACCATTAGGTGTCAATTAAAAATTTGGAGAGTGCTTTTTCAAAGGGCAAATTATAAAGGCACTCGTTATACAGATAAAATTGAAAAAGGAGGGCTCAATCAGAGTTATCACATATAAATTTTTAACTATTTCTATATATGGGTTTAATAAAGTGCGTAATTCGAATGAAAGTGAAAGCAGATTTCCAAATAGTATATATTTAACAAGACACAATTGACTTGTTGAAACCTCACAACAGGTGTGAGGACTGATTCTTCATGAGCCATTATATTTAGGAAACATACTATTTTAACCAGCCATGGATTTTTTTTAAAGAGCAGCCAATATCCTACTTATAGAATGGGGATTTAATTCATATAAACCAATCTGTAATTTCTCCAGATTTATTAATATTACATTATATGTGCTCCTTTCTTGTGACCTCAACCAAGAAGTCATGCAACTTAATAAAATGGCTTAGCATTAAATTAAATGAAAAAAAAATTGAGACATGTCATTTCTAGATGTGCCCTTTAAAACCCCCCACCATAGTTGATTCCAAACACTTAGGCAAATTAATGGCTGCTAGACAAAGTGAATAATGCCTGAGGACACGGTCAGGTTTAAGCACGGTTTGTCTCTGAGTGATTCTTTCTATTCACTCATCATCTTCTGTATAATTAATAGCCACTTTCCCAAATCACATGCCAATTAATGGGATGCAGATAAAGGCTTAAAGGTCTGTATTGCAGTACAGCCTTAATGAAAGTCAATATCCCTTTGCCAAGAAAGCCCAGATCACATTTGGCTTTCTCAGATAATTAGTGAGGTTGTTATGGAACCAAATAGCAGCAGTGACTGGTAAATAGCAGACCTTTTAAATAAATGTCATATTATCCAGAAAAAAAAAAAAAAAAAAAAAACAGCAAAAGTCACAATTCAATGTGTACAGAAATAAATTTGTTTTCCTTTCTTTAGAGGATATTTGAAAGAGAACAACACACACACACACACACACACACACACACACACACACAAGCATATCTAAGAACTCTATGGAAAACTCTGTATTTCATTATTACATAAAGTGATCCTCACCTATGTTTTTTAATTCCTCTTGGATCACATATTAACTTTCTAGATAAATGTAAGACTATTTGCTGATTCAATCTTCTTCTCTTGAGCTCTTTCTTGGCCTCTATTGATATGTCCTGGACACTTAGAGGCTGCGTGGTATTATTTTATAGATGAGGACACTGAAGTTAGTTGAGTAGTGAAATTTGACTTTAAACACAAGGGCCTTTGACTCTGAGTGCTTTTTCCATTACAACCCGGTCACTCTACATTGGCTACATAAATAGAAGATGGTCAGAATCATTCATTTGGTGCCTTCTTAAATTGCTTTAGGCAACAGTAACACTAGACACGTTGAGACACTACACAAGGAGTCCTTTGACTTTACGTATAAAGTGACTTACAGTGTCCTCAGTGTGTGAGGGACAGTGTGGTCGCTGAGAAGGGGAATAAAGCCAGGAATTGGCTCCCACATTGTCACTTCTCAAGGCTTTTTCTCATATCCCTTTTCAGGACAGAAATAAAACCATTTTAAGAAAACTAATCCTCAATAGCAGGTTAGAATTTTGTTGTTGTTGTTGTTGTTGTTTTGTTTTGTTTTTTGTTTGTTCTTTTTCCCTTTCTCTCAGGTAGACACTGGATAAAACTGACTACTTCTACAGAGCTGCAAAAGCCCACACTTAGGGTAGAATCTTTGCAGCATGAAGACTACAAGACCCACACCGTGACTGAAAGGGCAATCATGTAATGTAATGACTGCCATTCTACACCTCTAACATAAGATAAGCCAGAAAAAAAGAGTATGGTTTGTATTTATTAAAATGACTATTCATAAACATGTGAATATCTACTCTAATTTCTTAGTGACCTGGGTCTTACTTTATTCTATGATCACACAGAAGGTCACAGAAGAGAATGCTACCTGGCCAGTCTAATAGAGATGAGGACTCTGGCCTATGTAGGCAGTGGGTTTCCTGGGGATGATTAATTTGCCTCCTGGACACTGACGGCTGCAATTCAGCAACTGCTTACTAAGCTCCACTTGCTCACTTGATACCAAGTTACTCCAAACACAAACTCCTTTGAATCACCAGGTCAAATAAAAGGAACATACTCTACTCTTTTGGTTCTGGCATACTCTCACTCCTTAATGGTTTAGTAGGAGTTATTCAATAACCATTTGCCATTTCTCATACTTTACAGAGATACAAATTGAACATATTTTTAAAAACTCTTTTCACAGCTTTATATTATATAAATATACTAAAGGATAGTCAGAATCCTCATCTCTCAGGTCTCCAATGAGATGGGTGCTATTTCTTTCAGCTGAAAAGATACAGATAGAACAGAAACAGGTAGCTAAGGTTGTTACCCACTTCTGCATGGCCTGGTGACCTGAATGATTTTGCTACCTATTTTTCTATTTTTCATGTTATACACACACACACACACACACACACACACACACACACACACACACACACCAAATGCTCCCCAATTTTGTGCATCCATGTCAGTGGCATCAATTTTTTTTAATACCTGAAGCACCCATAAAATACCCAAAGATTAGTGGTGTAACAGTAATGCAACATCTGTGCGGGTCCTGGAGACAGGTACCACCACTGTCCATGGTGGGTGCACTGCAGTGAAGCAGATACTAGGACAGTATCTTGTGAGGCACACGAAGTGTCTTCATTTATTTATTTTTAAATTTTAAATTGTTAGGAATGAAAGACTACAGACCAGTGGTTCTCAACCTCTGGGTCACAACTCCTTGCGGGGGGGGGGGGTAGGTCACATACCAGATATTCTGCATATCAAATATTTACATTACAATCCACCACAGTAGCAAAAGTACAGTTATGGAGTAGCAATGAAATAATTGTATGGCTGGGGATCACCACAGCATGAGGAATGGCATTAAAAGATCACAGCATTAGGAAAGTTAAGGACCACTGCTATAGACAATTCAACCTACATTTTGTAGAAGCAGAATAAACATACATCAAATAAGATACTTTCGTCCGAATGAAAGAAAATCAATCAAGGAAAACAGGAAAGTTCAAGATCCGTCAAGTTTTCAGGCTTAGCATAGCTTTAAAGCCAAAAACAAACACCAAGAAGGCTTACACTGTGGGAGGCATCTACAGAGGTTAAAAATTCTTCATAATAACTTGAATTTTAAACACACCCATTACTAGCACCTGGCTTTGTGTTGGCAATTAAGGTTCTTTCTAAGGTAATTGGTATTCTGTGCATGTTATTTGTTAGGCACCTGTAGGAATTATCCTAAATAATTCAGTCCCAGAGTGTTAGCCTCTGGATGTTGAAATAAGAAGATGAACTTTGCAGTTTCATAATACCAGCCAGGGTAGCTTGAGAGCTTTCTAATTCGAATGCGTGGGTACATGATTTAGCTACAGTAGCCCCAACTGAAGAATGAGTTGAAATTAACCTCTTCTTTCCTTGAACTCTCTTTACTTTCTCTTATCTTTCTCATCCCAAGCTAGGAAAGAACCCAACTGACAGAACAAAAAAGACCCTATGGTGGCCAGAAGGAATTCCACCTCGTTTATCTGCTATTCTGCTCACATACATAAAGTCTGGGTCAAATAATTGGCTCATCACTCAGCTATTCAAGGATCACATGGTAATAAACAGCCTCTAGTGAACACAGAAAGCTTGGCTACAGGAAAGGAGACAAACCACAATCCATTCGCACCAAGCCAGTGTGTCTATTCCTGACTGGCACACATACTTGTGAGACATGAAAATGGAGAGAGTGAGTGCTACCAGGACTCAGACAATCATCATCAAAAATGAACACCAGCACATACAGGCAAACATTTCTTAGGGGTTTTTAAACTCTGAGCAGGAACCCCCCCCCCAAAAAAAAGAAATAAAACAGCAAAACAATTTTTTTTAAAAAAATTTCAAACATGATACTACTTGGGATCCAAAACACCCTAGCCAGTACTGTGGCAGAAAATTAAAATGTGGATTTTCTGAGTCAGATAACATTAGAAATACTGGGATGGCCGGGCGGTCGGTGGTGGCGCATGCCTTTAATCCCAGCACTCGGGAGGCAGAGCCAGGCAGATCTCTGTGAGTTCGAGGCCAGCCTGGGCTACCAAGTGAGTCCCAGGAAAGGCGCAAAGCTACACAGAGAAACCCTGTCTCGAAAAACCAAAAAAAAAAAAAAAAAAAAAAAAAAGAAATACTGGGATGATGACGAAGGGCACATAACAGTGAAAGAAGGTCATAGACTCTGTACATACGGCTCTGGGATGCATCCCAAACACAGCTAAGAACGGGTCACTGTAACAGCTGAACAGAGGGCTACATTATGAAAAGTAGCTGAAAATCACCTCCTCAATGTCATATGCTAGTTATTTTCCCACTAAATCACACTTCACTAATATGTTAATAGTACGCATTGTGACCAGAATAGTGTTAAATATTGAATGGATCTCATGAGGGCAGCACAGAAATAAGATGATGTAGCTGCTTCACATGGCTTTGAAACTCATGCACCACAGACAAATCATAACCTTTTATTTTGCTTCTTCATTCACAGAAAAACAAAACTGAAAAATGGTGACCACTTCTATCATAAATACTAAACATCAACCCAAATAGTAGATGGAAATACTTTCATGCACACTAAAAAAAAATGTGGGCATACAAGGTATTATCTATTTCTCTAACTTGAGAAAGAAAGAGGGGTCAGAGCTTCCTTTCATAGTGAGTAGGATTCAAATTCTTAGATCACTGAATACATAGAGCCTGTGACTCTTCCTCACATCATTAACTTTGCTAGATCAATCATAAATAGCAATTAATTCTCGTCATTCTTGCTTCACCACTGGAGCTGCAATCCTGACAATGACCTTGAGTTTCCTGACATCCACTCTTGAAGTCTATAAAGTATCTACTACCAACAGTGTACAACACAAGTTGACTCTCACACAGAAACTAGCTTCCCTAGAATGAGTTACCAACACACAGGGCAGGTATTTCCCTGACCACAACCAACCAATACATTCTAATACTCCAGAAGGCTTTTGACCCTTCTATATGATTCCAATTGTTCTGCAAGAATTGACATTTGAATGTAGTTCTTGAATTACATCACTGAGAGTCTAGAGACATAGTGTCACCCAAAAGCAGGAGGATTTCTTTCCTTCAATAGATAGAAAAAGAAGGCATGATTAGTGGTTAAGGGCAGTATGAATAAGGTAAAGCTTCAGATACACACAGGGGAGGGATATGTAGATCGGGATATGTAGATCTCACCACCTACAGAGAGTTTTGTCTGCTTCGAGTGTGTTCTAGAAGCAACAAAGGAGCTTAAGCAGAAGAGAAGCTGGGATTCCGAAACCAGCCTAGTTGAAATAGGGATTTTTTAAAATCTGTCTTGTGTAAGGGTACTTGGAGGAGCAAGAGGAGAAAAGGACATTAGGAGACAATATCAACAACATGTAGAATGGGTTGAATCTGCGGAGTGGAAGAGGAAAACAACTCCCAGAGGGCTCTGGTGTCTTCACAAGCAACTGACTTGACAGGAGAGCCATTCAGTGGGATCAGAGGTACAAGGAAAAGGGTTGGTGTTGAAGGTTATTCAATCAGTCATTCATGGTGATGGTGAAAATGAGTCCTAGCTGAAAGGCTTATCTAAGATGAAAGACAGGCCAGAGTACCTGACAGACTGTGGACATAGAAACCAAAACTCATATGTAGGCCTTGATGCAAGAAGAACAGACTTCCTCTCACATGGGAACTGGGACAGTGCTGAAGGAACAGTAGCAGACAGGGAGAGTTTCATGGTTTGAACTGAAGGAGGCTGAGAACCTCCAACGGATAAATGTTATCCTCATTGTATGAATGAAGTAGGGTCTTTTGTAGATAATAAGGTAGGAAATATCAAGTGTAAGAGTAGAGGGATTTTGCCACAGTTGTTGAAATTATTAAAATGTATGCTGCCCTAAGAGAAAACAAAAAAAAAATGTACAACTGTTGTGCAAGTAGATCTCAGGTTATGCTTCCATAAGAAATTTAGAGTATCAGTGAATGATAAGGAGCATGTTGAGCCATAGTTGAAATTAGGATAATGGGTACATAAGGCTTATACTACATAAGAATATGGGAGTGTAATATAATGTAACTAGGTTATGCTCAGATGGTAGATGAAGAGACCATTCCAACCATCATGCCTGAAAAGGAGCAGCGTACAGTATATGTTTTCATTTCTTTAAGTAAAAGGGTTTAAGTTGAAAATGTCATATTATCAAGGAGTCATTTTCTTTATACTAGTACAGTTTCACATACTACTCTTTTTAATGTATGTGTGATGTATGAATGTGTTTGTGTATGTTTGTACACATGTGCACTGGCCAGATTTCTCTCTTGATTACTCTCCATCCTAATTTTTGAGACAGGTTCTCTCACTGAACCTAGAATATACAGATTGACTAGGCTGGCTGACCACCATGCCCCTGGGATTCTCCTGTCTCTGCCATCCCAGCACAAAGATTACCCATTTGCTGTAGCACCTGCTGTTTTACTTGGGTTCTGGGAATCCTAACTCATGTCTTCAAGTTTGCATGGTATCTTATTTATGGTTTCTATTGCTGTGATAAAACATCACGATGGATTACTCGGTCACAAAGGTCTATACAAGCCATGCCACCATAAAAATCACATAGCCTGTGCTGACAATTATGAGTCAGACCATTATAGATATTACTTTACCTGTGCTTCTCATTATAACTATGCTCACATTGCCTTTGGGGAGTCAGTGCTGCCAACCAGCCCCGACCACTTAGAGGCTCAACGAAATCCATTACATTTAATTCATCCAATTGAACAGCAGCATCTCCTACCCCAAGATATGGCACAGGAGAAAGGCAATAACAAAGTTCTTCAAATGTGCTGGTGTCCCTCTCATCATTTTGCATGTTATAGTGTGTCTTCTTTACTTTTCTACTGCTGTGATAAAACATCATGATCAAGGCAATTTATAAAGGAAAGCATTTACTTTGGGGCTTATGGTTTCAGAGGGTTGGATTCCCTGATGGTGAAGTAAAGGTGTGATAGCAGAAATAGCTGAGAGCTTACATGGGGATCCACAAAGCATGAGGCAGAGAAAAAGATACTGAGGATGGCAGAAGTTTTTGAACATCAAAGCCTGCCCCCCAGTGATACACCTCCTTCAATAAGGCCACACCTAATCCTTCCCAAACAGTTCCACCAACTGCTTGCAACCACGTATTCAAAGATATGAGCCTAAGGGGATGATTCTCTTTCAAACCACCACATTCATCTCCATGTTACCCCTCTATAGGCTTGCAGCCATATCGTAATAGAAAAATTGATTTAGTCTAATTCAAAAATCTCTATCATATTTGACAGTCTTGACATGTCTAAAAATCCAAAGTCCAGAGTCTCTTCTAAGGGTCAAGGCAATTTCTCAACTCTCATCCTCTCTAAAATAAAAATAAAAAACAAGTCACATGCTTTTAGCATACAATGTCACAGAATATATGTTACCATTTCAGAAAAAAAGAATGGGGGCATAGCAAGGAAACACTAGGTCAAAGCGAGACTGAAACTCAGCAGGGCAAACTCAAGATACTATAGCTCCATGGCTGATGTCAAAGGACTTGGATGGCTCTTCCCTCCTGGCTTTGTGGCCTGCAACACACTTATCTCTCTTGGACTGGTTCCACTCCCTGTGTGCATATTTCCTTGGCTGATGTCTCACAACTCTAGCATTTCCAACACGTTGGGATCCCCAGTGTAATCCAGGTTTCATTTTTACAGCCTCTCAGGGCCTCTACGAAGGGATAAACTCACTCTTGCTCTCGCTTCACTTCAGGCTTGCAGTCAAACTTGGCAATGTTGTCTGATTTTATAGCTACAAAGAACACATGAACAAAGGGCTCATGTGCTGGTTCTCTGCATTTAAGGAGAGCTTCTGAGGCCTGGTGTGTGTGTGTGTGTGTGTGTGTGTGACTGTGTGTGTGTGTGTGACTGTGTGTGTGTGTGTGACTGTGTGTGTGTGTGACTGTGTGTGTGTGTGTGACTGTGTGTGTGTGTGTGTGACTGTGTGTGTGTGTGACTGTGTGTATGTGTGTGTGACTGTGTGTGTGTGACTGTGTGTGTGACTGTGTGTATGTGTGTGTGACTGTGTGTGTGTGACTGTGTGTGTGTGTGTGACTGTGTGTGTATGTGTGTGTGAAGTGGATCCTGGCTTGCTACATTTGCATAAGTTTTTATGTTTTGCTTTTTAGAAACAGAAACCTCAGTCCTTTCCTCCTTATCAGTTGGAAGGTTGTATGGGTGGGTCTTGCCCTGATGGTACTCCTCCCTCTATTTCATTTCAGAATAGGACTTTCTTTAGTCTTCTCATTTCTTTCAGCACTAAACTTCACCCCAACATTCAATTTCCTGGTACTCTTTTCCTCTTCAAACTGTACATTTTATATTTCCGGATACACGCCTTGATCTTTTTCAATCTAGACCTGCATAAGAGTATTAATCACCACACGACAGAGCCAATATTAGGCTCTTTTGAAACCTCCTCTGCCAAGGAAATGAATCCAATGCTCTTTAATATAACCTGCAGATTCTCAGGACAAGGGCAGAAATGAGCCACATTCTTTGTCAAAATATCACAGGAATGATCTCTAGGCCAGTTGCTAATATTGCTTCCCTCTGAGACCTCTTGACCTGGGCATCCCATAATCCACACTGTTCTTGGCACTACTGTCTTCTAAGCTCCTATTGGGATGGCCTGCAAAGCCATGGTGTTCAATTGTTTTCCTAGTCCAAATTCCCCAAATCTTTGACAGTCTTCCAAAGAACAGTATGGTCAGGCCTTTCACAGCAATGTCCCATTCCTGGCACCAACTTCTGCCTTAATTTCTAGTGCTGTGGTAAAACACCATAATTAATGCAACTTTAAGTGTTTAATTTGGGGAGTATGGCTTCAGTTGGTTAGAGTCCCAAGAGGCAAAGCAAAGTTATGGCAAGAGGAACAATTGCAAGCTCATATCTTGATCCAGAAGTTGTATGCAGAAAAAGTCATTGGGAGTAACATAAGCCTATTTTGGTTTTTCTTTTGTTTTGTTTTGCTTTTCAAGACAGGGTTTCTCTGTGTAACAGCCCTCGCTGTTTGGAACTTGGTTTGTAGACCAGGCTGGCCTCGAACTCACAGAGATCTGTCTGCCTCTCTCTTTTGGAACCTGAAAGCCCATCCAGTGACACACCTCCTCCAACAACCCCCTAATCCTTGCAAATAGTTCCACCAACTGGGGACTGAGTATTCAAATACACAAGGCACTCATCAATTAAGGCACTCATCAACAATTCTTCAGGTCATTCTCCCTGTGCAAGTGATACTAATCTGGACAGGCTGACATTAAAACTGTCTATGATGCATGATAAGCACTTTACCAACACAGCCATCTCCTCAGCCCAACAAAGCTATCCTTAGAGGCCTGTGTGATCACACATTTTATTTCTCTTAGTTCAAATCCCTTTATCACTGTTTCAGATCTTTTCTGCATTTATGTGTTGTGATTAGGAATTTAAGCATTCTCAACAACTTCAGGCCTGTCAGAAATACCCAATTTAAAAGGAGAAAGAAGGAAGGAAGCAATTACTCCTTGGTGTGTTTCTTGCATTAGCTGAAATTTCCATTGACTGTTTTCTGAAAACTCGTGTCTGTACCATTTATGGTGAAAAGCAGGACAGCTTTGCCACAGTCAACCAAACATTCCAAGTCATGTCACTCTGGGAAGAATTTCAACTAAGAGCATTCTGTGGAAAGTTTCTGCTGTTTGCTCATACCCACTAGTGGACACAGCATTTAGAGTGGTTCAAAAATATAAATTACAATGCGATAACACAGAACACTAGACACAAGTAATATAACTACAAAGGCGAACCTTTGCATGCTTTCCTGTCTCTACTAATATTTGGGAAAAGGTATTTATAAAATATTTCCTAAAAATGTGTTAAATAAATTAGAAAACTGTAAAAATTACCTGTCTTTAAAATAATGAAACAATTATTTTAAAAGAATTAGTTGGCATATGAAACAATCATCTTACTAAGACACCAGCAGTGCAATTTTTATTATTTGCAAAATCGTTGGCTTGTTTCATTGAGGGTTTTATTACTTTAAAGCAAATAAATACAATGAAAACTTGAGCTAGAGTTTTAAGACATCTTCAAAAATTTCTATTTTTTAATGTACTCACCAAATATTCAAATACTTTGTCTTCTCACTACAATTGTCTTTTTCAAATGAAATACAAGTAAAATATCTTTATAAAATCAAATATAAATGTCTTAATCCATTCTATAATAAAACTTATCCATGTTTGGATTTGTTTTCCTTAGCTGTTAAAAAACTTGCCAATTGATAAAATCCCAGCATTAAAGGCCATTTTAAAGTATACCAGGAAATAAATATTTTGAAGACATTGTTTTCACCATTTTATTACTTCTAGACAAAGACCTTCAAATAGATTTCAAACTTCCATATTTAAAAAAGTTCAAACTTCCATATTACTCAGCTGTAAAAAACAATGACATCATGAAATTTTCAGGCAAATGGATGGATCTAGAAAAAAATCATCCTGGGTGATGTAACCCAGACCCAGAAAGACAAACACAGTATTAAGTAATCATAAGTGGATACTAGATGTAAAACAAAGGATAACCAGACCACCACAATCCACAGTTTCAGAGAAGCTAGAACCTTCATCCAGTAACTGATGGAAGCAAATGCAGAGACCCACATCCAAGCACCAGATCAAGCTACAGGAGTCCAGTCAAAGAGAGGGAAGAGGGATTATAGGAGCAAGGAGAGTCAAGATCATGACAGGGAGACCCACAGAAACAGATGACCGAAACTTATGGGAGCACATGGACACTAGACCGACAGCTGGGGAGCCTGCATGGGAACCAAACTAGGACCTCTGCATGTCGGGGGGGGGGGCAGTTTTGTAGCCAGGTCTGTTTGTGGGCCCCCTGGCAGTTGGACCAGGATCTATCCCTAGTGCATGAGCTGGCTTTATGAAGCCCATTCCATGTGGTGGGATGTCTTGCTCTGTAGAAGAATATTTTAAGGTGTGTTACTTTTGTTTATGTTGCATTTGTTTAACTCTGTGAAGCTGTGTTATTGTGCCTGCCTAAAACACCTGATGGTCTAATAAAGAACTGGCCAATAGTAAAGCAGGAGAAAGGATAGGTGGGGCTGGCAGGCAGAGAGAATATATAGAGGGAGAAATCAGGAAAGAGAGAAAAGGAGAAAGAAGTAGTCAGAGAAGGAGGAGGACTCCAGGGGCCAGCCACTCAGCTAAACACAAAGGCAAAGGCTTCCTCTGGTCCCAATGCCAATGCTGGTAGTGCATGCAGAAGTTATCAACTGCAGCTTCCTCCCCAGGGATGGCTGCGGCAGGAGACTGCTTCCCTCCAGGAATTAGCTAAACTTGCCCCCTGATTCAACTGTATACCATAAACCCACCTCCTTATTCAGCTGCATATTACAAACCCACCTCCTCCATTCAGATGTATAAAATAAAATCACAGAGTTTCTGGGATGCAGTTGGTGCCCTCCCTCAGAGCAGGACAGCACACTTGATTCTAGTTTTTCTGCACATATGTCTATGTGACTCTCCTTTTTTCATTCCCACATCGCTCCAGTCAGATTTCCAGTACCAAGCCTCACAGGATGAGGCAGTCATGCTATGATCATTCGTTGTCAAAATGATTGTTTAAGACTAATAATTCACAGAATTAAGGAATTTCTAAGATTTGTACAATAGTTCCCAACTCTACCCAAAGCAGAGATACAATTAATGTTTGATAATTTGAAAATATGGTATCAGCCAAAATTGAAAGAGCTGTTACTACACTGAAAACATTCTAAAAAAAAAAAAAAAAAAAAGTGTAATAAAGAAAAGAAATACCAGCCGGGTAGTGTTGGTGCACGCCTTTCATCCCAGCATTCGGGAGGCAGAACCAGGCAGATCTCTGTGAGTTCGAGGCCAGCCTGGTCTACAGAGTGAGATCCAGGAAAGGTGCAAAGCTACACAGAGAAACCCTGTCTCAAGGGAAAAAAAAGAAAAAGAAAAAAAGAAAGAAAAGTACAACCCGTGCACCTTTAGCTGAATATTCAAATGAGTAATACTGAGGTCAAGTATTCCAGATGATATATATGTTGTTAGTTCTATCTATTAGCATTAAAAGTGACATACCACATTCTCACATGTAAATTTCTTAGCTATACTGGATTATAATAAACATAAATTTGATAAAAAAAAAAGGAGGTGATAGTATTTGTGTTCAATTTTCCCATAATATCGATATCATAACATGTAAGCCATAAACATAAACACAAACTCAACCCCAGAGACAGTTCTTGGAAAGGTGACAGAGGAGAAACATTTTGGACATATAAGCAGTATTCTGGCTCAGATAGCAAGTAACAGATTGCAACTGGAATTTGGTGATGAAGTCAACATGGGTTTAGTCAACTGGTCAATGTTGTTTACCTAGTCTTTAGGGGAAAGTTATCCAGGAAATGAACAAATATAAATAAAAATGAAAACAATCTTCAGGACAAGAGCCACATCTAACAATAACTAACAGTAGCATTCAACTCAGCACATGAAGAAAAATGTGGTAATTATCATAGGAGAGGGGGGAATTAATCTATGCTATGCAAATGTGAGCACATTCATTTGGAGTTTATCCAATAACACTTCATTAAAAGCTGGAACTTGAATGAAGAGCACATCTTTGCTCTGTTTAGCTAACAAACTTTAGTAACTAGTCATTTGTTTAGGCTAGCAGGAAAAAATATTGAATCCTGCACTGCATTCCTTCAGGGATTAATTTTTTGAAACTTCTGGCATTCAAAAAAATAATCTCACCCTCAAAGGAACTACTTCCTAAACAGAAAGCACCCAGCACATATTAACTGAGAGATTAAATGACATTATTTTGATTTGTCAAAAGATCACCAGCATCTATCTTTTCATTCACATTTTTTGCTCATCCTTTTTTTTTTTTAAAAAAAAGAGCAAATAAAAAAGAAAAGAATTACAATAGAAAAGAGAAATATAAGAATCAATTAAGTCTTATATGGAGAATAGGAATAAAGTTCTTATTGTATTCTAGGCCTTTGAGACAGATGCTTGAGGATCACATACTCTTGTTGTTAATGTTGTTACTGTTTACACGTTTTCTTTGTAGATTAGAAGTAATTGTCTCATTTGTTGATAATCAGAATGATTAGTTAATAAGAACTAGCAGTTAAGTGATACTTAATAAGTGACACTTTCAATCCACTCAGCTCCTTCTACAGAGTCCCAGGAAGATCTTCCTCCAGGAAAGAGCCCAAGAAGTAGGTCTAGTGGTCTAGCATTGGAGAAAATCCACACTGTATAATTAGATAGCCAAACAAGGCTTTCATTCAAAAAGAGCAAACAAGTAAATACCACCAAATATCTAAGCCACCATGAAGAAGAAACAGGAAGCACTGGTAATCCAGGACCGAGAAGAAAACTTAAACACACGAAGTATGAACCTTCAATACTTAAGAAAGGCATGGCTTCTGTAAAGGTAATTGGATGCTCGGAGGAAAAGCAATCGATAAACATTGAAATAGAAAATGAAAACATTATCAATGTTAAAATTACATAATGAAAGAAAGAAGCGAAAATTCATTATCTAAAAATTGTGTTTACAATGAAATAAATAGGAACCCTCCATGTTTAGATGTGATCATAAAGTTTCAGAACATCTACGATGAAGGGGAAAATCCAAGCCCTCCTGAGGGCCTGTAGTATGGGGGAAGCACAATTTCAAACAACCAGACTATCATTCACATTGTATAATAGAACATAGATGGAAAGAAAATAACTTCACATTCTGAGAAATTTATTATTAAGCTTGAAGTTCTCTGCTAAACAAAAGTGTTAATCAGGTATGTGAAAAGAACAAATATTTTTGTGGTTAGAACTGGGAAATATTAAATGAAATAATAACTTGGGCACTGAAAAACAGATACTACACTGAAGTCATAGTAAAGAACAGACTAGATACATGGTATGAGGGAACAATGGATGGAGAGAAAGTGGTTACAGCTGCATTTGAAGATTAGCTTCTAACGTTTTATAGGAAAGAGGAAAAGTTATGGCTGACAATAATTAACGACATATTTTAAATTGCTTTGTGCAGATGCAGCTGGATAGTCCCAATACACAACAGTGTCTTGTGTCTAAAGTGAGGCACATGCCCATTACCTGGATATGAACCTAGACTGCAAGTGGGTCCTATCTCATTTCTGTTGAATGTTTATTGAATAATAATCAAAGCAATTTTTTCTTCTGAAATGAAAGGTATATTTTAGACTTGTAAAAGTTCACTCATTTTACCTGCCATATAACTTTATGTTCAAATGTTTGACTATTTTTTAAAGGGAGAGAGGTACCAGGTAGCTAAAAATCCATGTAAATAAAAGTTATTTCATTTGAATTATAGTTCTAGAATCTAGCCACTTAATTTTGATCTAAGAAGACATAATACATAATTTTCAGTCATTCAAAATTGTTTTTTGCTAAAATTAAGAAGAAAAGTTTACAACAGATTTTTTTTTTTAAAAAAAAATGTAAATCAGAGAGAGGGCTGCGGCAGTAGATCAATGGAAGAGCACTTGCCTGTCTTTCTCAGAGTATAGGGTTCAATCCTTATACCACAAAAAAATGAGGGAAAAAAAAACAAAAGAAAGATTCCCCAAATGAGAAGTTCAACCAGGTAAAAGTCTGACTGTAAACTGAAGAAGGCACTTAGATCAAGAAATTAATTAGATGAGTATTAAGACGAGATTGAGACAATTACTCAAGTTAAACATTTATAAAGTGCTGTTCACTTAAACATTAAGCCCTGTCTTTCCAAATTTCTTACAACTGTACATTTTCTGAAGCATGGGCTTATCTAATACTGTGCAAATAAGCTTAGAATTCAATGTTCTACGATGTACTCTATGTAATTTGATACAGAATAATAGTACTACAGCTTATAAGTATGTCTGCATCCCCTCACATCCTGACAGTTTTAGGAGGCAGAATCTTTAAGAGACTTGTAGGTCACAGGGCTTACCCATCATAAATGAGCCAGTAGTGTTAGTGCCAGGGTGAGTTGGCTACTCTGTGACTGGGTCCTGATGAAAGCTTGAACTCAGCCCGATTTCCATCCTGTCCTGCATGCTCACTTGCTATCTACCATGTTCTGACTCACAGAGAAGGCCCTTCTCAGATATCAGGACTTCTTACCTTCACAAGCAGGTGCCAAAGACATTTCTATTGTTACAAGAAATCAAAGGATAGCATCCTAAAGCAGCGCCAATGCGTGATAATTGCACAGCAATGCTGCCCCGCACAGCCCCCCAGTACACAATGACACTTTTACTGAATTCATTAAGAACTGTAGATTCTTAGAGTGTGAGCAGCTCATCTGATATTTGGTTTCTAGCCATTTTTGCCATGTTAAAGTAATTTAAACTCCAAGATCATCCATAGTGAAGTGGATTCACTTCCCAGGGTTTGATGACCTAATGAAACAATATATCCCAAAAATCTAGCCCTGGACCCAGACTTTAGTAGACATTTGTTACTTTTCTTCTCTTCGTATCTTAGCATTTATCCTACCTTTATTGGTGTATCCAAGGAAACTACCACAGCATACCAAAGTCTCTTCCCAGAGGATGCAAAAGATATGTCACTATCAGAGCTAAAGTAGAAATAAAATGCTCTCTCAGGAAATAAGCTCAAAATACCCCATAAAAAGAAATTGCAGAATTTAAAGAATGAGGTGGGAATTTGCATTAAAAGCACCAGATGGAAAACACAACACATCAAATGTGACCAATGAGAGATTTTAAAGCATAAAGAGAAAAATGAGGATTATCACAAACACAAATTGCAAGCTGAGGATACATGATAGTTTTCAGAAAAGGTAAAAAAGTCATCAAGAAGATATGTAAATCTTCTGAAAGTTTGAAATAGTTTAAAACTTAAAGTCAGAATGCTTCTAACTGAGCTTTGTAAGCAAGCTGATAGTTATTTCAGTTATATGTTAATAAAAATAACACTCAATCTCCTGGTATTAAATGATCTCAAAATACATTTCAGGAGTCTTCATGACCCAATCATTCCTTATTAAATTTGGATTAAACTGTTGTTTCAACTGAATATTGGTCACTTCTCCTGTCAAGCCTACAGGACAAGGTCTCTGTTTATTGTTTTAAGGTAAGCATTCTTTCTATAGTTGCTCAAGAAAGATAGTCCAGACCCCACCTTTCTCCATTTTCACTCAAGCAATTGTTCTTTCTTAACAAACCCCAATTGCTTCATCTCCTTGCCTTTCTGCCTTTCACTGAATGTTACAGGATGGCATTGCCTGCACCATAGAGCATGTAAGTTTAAGCTTAGTATGTTGTACTCTATTTTCTTATATGGATGCCCCTTTCGGTACCAGATTGGTTGTATACCTATTCTGCATGTCTACCCAGTCCTTAGCAAATGTAGACGTGCCATGCAAAACAGTGCTAGCAAATGTAAAGCAGAAAATAGTTCAAAGCAAGTGGTGATGTATAGACAGTAATTACACTGTCAAGAGAGCCCTAAAAAGCAATCTCTTTTTGTGGGCACATCCATCAAGTGTGGCTGTGCCTTCTAAGCTGTGCTACAGCAGATTACACAAATTGAACCATCAGGGAGAAAGGTGTCTCACTGTTCCACTGTAAACATCTGAAAATCTTAGAAAGTTTGGAATTGAATACAGACATCAGTGAGTTTGAAATAGTATTCTGAGCATAACAAGTATATACTCTGTACAATTATCTTTGAGCAGTGACATACTTTAAAATTTTTCCCCAAATTTTTAAGGTCCTCCAACTTATCTGGACATCAACTAAATGCTATGGAATTGCTCTGCTTGCTGCTTATGCCCTTCCAATTGTTTCTCAAAGTTGTCCCCAGAGGGGAAACACTGCATGATAACACAATAAAACTGCATGTTTGAATTTTATATGAGATTTGAAAAAACTGGAGAAATATTAATGACAGGAGCCCTTCAGATATGGAAGAGAAATCTTTAACGCTGTAGTCGTTTCATTTGCCCTACTTTTTGAGTTAGTCTCATTAATTTATATAGACATTCTTCAGTTAAATACAGTTACACATTTGATAATCATGTTACTAAGCAATTAAAAGTATTACACAAAAGTGTTTGATATGTAATACAACTCACATTCAGTGTAAGATTAAATGCTCACATATTGCCATACTAATTTCAAATACAAACCATACTAACAAAATACAGAATCATTTTATTATAATTTACATGGCCATCTATAGTTATTTGTTTTGATTATAACTATGTTCTTGAGGCAGGATCCAAAACTCAGAGTAGCAAGACAAATATTGCAAGCCTTTCTCTATGCTAGGTCCTAGGGGTTTCATAGCCCAAGGCTTTTGTTTAAGTATTTAGTCCCTTCTCAGTTGATTATTCTGTATGGTAAAATACAGTGATCCCTTTTCATCCTTTTCCATATGTTATATCCAGTATTTTCAACATTAAATTTTGAAGAGAAATGCTGTCTTGGCATCTTTGCCATGGTACAGTTGACCATGCGTGTTTGGAATAACTTCTGTTATCCCCAGTCCACTGGTCTCTCGCCTGTATTTATGACTATTTCATAAAGTGTTGATTGACACAACTTTATAATAGAAATTTGTATTCGAGAAATGGCATGCTTGCAGTTTTGTTCTTCTTAAAACTGCATTAGCATCAGGATCATTTTTGGTTCTACGTGAATTTTTCTGTTTCTATGAAAAGTGTCACTGGGACTTTAGCAAGGAGTACATTAAATTCAGAATGTTTGGGGGTGAAATGGCTATTTTAACATAGTAACTCCCCAGGGCATGAGCACAGGGTCTCTCTCAGTTTACCATCTCTTCTTCGATGCCTTATATTTTCTAGAGGACAAGTCTACAAACCTCCCTGTCAGATCTATTCCTAACTATTATTTTCTATGTTTTTGTAGATGCAGTTGTTTTCTTAACCTCCTTTTCATATATATATATATATATATATATATATATATATATATATATATAATGCTAAAACTACTTAATTTACAACACATGTTCTAACAGGTTTCTATGTGGACTCTTAAGAGATGTTTACATACACAATCACACCATCTTCCTTTCTAACTTATTTATTATTTTATTTGCTTAATTGCTCTGACTAGAACTTTAAGAACTCATATGATTAAGTGCTGAGAAAATGAACATCCATTCCTACTGCTAACCTTAGAGGGAAAGTCTTCCTTTTTTTCAATCATTAATTATTATGTCAGCTGTCAGATATGGTCTTTAGTATGAGAAGGTAAACTGTCTTTATTTATGAGTTGCTGAGAGTGTTTATCATGAAAGTATGCTGCTTAGTTAAATGCTTTCCTTATCACTATTCATGGTAAATTTATCCTTCGTACCTAACTGCTATTACAGAATACAGCATTTATTGATTTGTGTGTATTAAACAATTTGCACTCCAGGAATAAATCCCATTTACTCTTCTTAATGTGCAACTAAATTTTGATTTTCAAATGTTTTGTTGCAGATTTTATCTATATTCATCGGACATACTGGTCTATGATTGTCCTCCTTATATTGTTCATATCTAGCTTTGGTATAGGTATAATGTTGACCACAAAACAGTGTGTTTGGGAGTATTTTTTTCTTCAGTATTTTGAAAGTGTCTGAGAAGACTTTAAATGTTTGGTAGAATGCACCAGAAAATCCTCTGACCCTTTGCTTTTCTTTGTTGGGAGAAATATTAGTCACTTTTCTTGTTGCTATGACCAAGTTTGACAATGACAGGAAGCAACTTAGAAGAGGAAGTATCCATTTTGCCTAACAAGTGGAAGACACAGCCTATCATGGTAAGGAAGTCGTGGCTGAGGAGCTTAAAGCTGTGGATCATACTATATTCACAAGCAGGAGGTAGAAAGAGACAGCTATTGGTATGTAGCTCAATCCTTTGTTCAGGACCTAAGCCAGGAAATGGTGTTGTTCACACTTCGAATGGGTTTTTCCATCAATTAACCTAATCTAAATGATCCCTCACAGCCATGCCCAATCTAACCTAATCTTGCCAGTCGCTCACACATATGCCCAGGGGCTTATCTCCAAGGTGGTTCTGAATCACAGAAAGTTATATTGTTACTAGAGAGATCATCATGAAAGGATTTGTTACTGGTTGTCTTAGCTGCTGTTCGATCACTGTGAAGAGATATCATGATCAAGGCAACTTACAGAAAAAAGCAATTAACTGGGGGCTCGCTTCCAGTTTCAGGGGGTGAGTCCATGATCATCATGGCAGGGAGTGTGGTGGCAGGCAGGGAGTTCTGACACTAGAACAGCAGTTTTTCAACTGATTCCAACTCACATCCTGATCCCAACCCACAGCAAAGAAAGACCAAGACTGGCTGTGTGGGTTTTTGAATTGTCGAAGCCCACCCCCAGTGACTCACCTCCTTCAAAAAGGTCACACTTTCTAATCTTTCCTAAATAGTCCAACATCTGGGAACCAAACGTTCAAATATATGAGCCTATGGGAGTCATTCTCATGCAAACCATGACATTGACAAAATCCCCATAGTAGTTACTGACCTCGGTTTTTGTTTCTTCATTGCTCAGACATGCTGGGTTTAGGAATGTTATCTAATTTGCTGGTATATATTTAACATTCTTTATTTTCTGTGACAATGGCTGCAGCTGTCTCCTGTTTTCTGAGTTTATTTATGGGAATCTTCTCTTTCTTCTCTAGGGCCTATTTACCAATGTTTATCACTTCAAAACACCAACTGTAGTACTAATCTTGCTTTTTGTGGTTGCTGTTTTGTTTATTTCTACTCTGACAGTTGTTATTTCCTTAATTTTAATAACTCTGGGCTTCTTGGTTGCCTCCCAGGGTTTGAGGGTGAGTCCCTATTGCTGAAGACACCACACACTTATGACACAACCTGAAAGCTTCCTTCCTGTGGTAGAACTTCCATAGTACCAGAAAATACTATGCAAGCTATCAACAGAGGGAAGCTACTAATAGTCCTAACTATCTGTAACACCTATGAAGCACAAGAATGACCAGCATGCCAGGCGGTGGTGGTGCATGTCTTTAATCCCAGCACTCAGGAGGCAGAGGCAGGAAGATCTCTGTGAGTTCAAGGCCAGCCTGGTCTACAGAATGAGTTCCAGGACAGCTCCAAAGCTACACAGAGAAACCCTGTCTCAAAAAACAAAACAAAACAAAAAAAGACCAACATGGCAATACTGTAAGAATGCAGTAAATGGCACTCACATATTGCCAAGAACCAACAGCCATCTCATTGGAAGTAAAGCCCACTCAACAGGAAGGAAATCATACCTGAAATTAGAAATCACCTTCCAAGACTAGTATGGTCATGGATTTTAGAAGAAAATCCACTACTACCACTATGATAGACTAGCCTTATCCCTTACTAAATTGTAAACCTTATGATTAGTGCAGCTACCACCCCTCATCAAAGAAGGTTCTCTTTACAGCAAATGGAGATCACCACAGAAATTTACCATTGGACACAATGCAAAGATCAAGAGATCATGGGGAACCCAGACCCAACAGATATATCCACATCACAACTCTTGCATCTATGGCTCAGGGAGCATCATGGAACAGGGGGAAG